>NC_073253.2:3440000-3762500 GCF_029289425.2 Pan paniscus | reverse complement strand
TTCCAATTTTCCTGACTATTCTCATAAGGAGGCTGTAATATGCTCTTATAAGAAGGACACTTTCTTGTTAGGAAGATACAAGACCGTGTACAAAAGAGTTCATAACAGTGACAGCTGGTAGAGCAGTTGGCCAGCTGGACAGTCTTAAGGAAACGACTTACTATTTGTGGTGGTCTTAGCTTTGTCATCTGCAACATGGAGGTGCTGATTTAAAACTTCCTCTTTGTAGCAGCCCTCAGGATGTAGTAAGGGCTGAGGAAAGATAGCTATGGCCAGTAGGCTTATATTCTCCATAGTACAGTTTTTTTGCACAGCGTAAGAGGTAATGCATAGCCATTGATTGGCTACTTTCAAAGGTGGGATGGTGGTCTTTCATTCTATAGCCCTTATTATTTTTTGATTCTAGTGGACATTTAGATAATGCATGTAGACACACAGGTGACTATGGCCACTACTAATTCTCATACTAGTAGTGGTTGGTGAGTGCCTTGGACTGCACTCGGTTTGTTAAGAATATTCTTGGACCTAAGGCTGGCTTGGATATAACACTGCCTCCAGTGGTGAGATGGAGGAGGACAGTGGACACGTCCCCACACCTACACTGCTGAAGATCTGAGCCAAGCACACACTTCTGCTTTACCTTCTGCAGGTCAGTTCCTTGTGAGACAGGTGGTTTGACTCCCAGCTCTGACAGGGAGATAAGTTTCTAAATTGGGGCAAGCTACTTAATCTTCCCGTCCCTCAATTTCTTTATCCTCAAAATGGTATGAGTGCTTATTCTGTATAGTGTTGTGAGGATTAGGTAAGTGAACTCAAAAGCATAGTAATGTTTTACCAGCATATCGTAGATGCTAGATAAATATTGATTATTCTAAGTTCTATTGATAATGTAGTTGTTAATAATTGGGTCTTTCAATGTCTGTCCAAAAAAAATATATGTTAGCATGCACATGGAGAGACACAGCATAGGGGGACCAAATAGTAGGTGAAGCTTGGAGTCCCATTCCATCAACCAGTCAGCACCAGGGGTGCTGCTTATGAGAGGACAGCAAAGACACGATGTGGGGCAGACTGGGGGTCTCAGAGCTTCACTGTGGGGAAAAGTGGGAATGGCTGCAAGATGTCAGCCCCAGGAAGAAAGCCAAGTTGAGGCCCAAAATGTGTTTAGTTAGCTTCGTATAAATGAAGCTTAAACTTAGAAAACATGTTTTTTTTTTTTTTTTTTTTTTTGCACAATTGTTTCCTCTGTGATCTGACATTAAGTGTTAAAAGTACCATGGACCACCCTACTCTGGCACAACTATAAGCCATGTAGTAGGAGAAGCCTCTTAGGAAGAAGGTTTGTTTTGACACTGTTTGAAGGGAGATCTGACTAGTTCCGAGTAAACATCAAGCCTTTTCTGTTGCTAAAGCTGAGTTTCAAAACCATTTGACAGCTGAGGACAGCATGTATTTTCAACTTAGAACTTGGAAATCACTTTATTATAATTAGGTGTTTTGGGTGCTGTGACAGCGCCAATTGCAGTGTTTCTGTGTTTAAGACAGGACCTGCTCCAGGGATAATTGTCATAACTCCTTCAGCAGGCACACTGCCTTTGGTGTCAAAATATGTTTTTAGGAACACTTAATTTATATAATATTGACAAATAGGCTATAACCGTCAATGAGAACTGTGTGTTTTAAATTAACATGCCATATAAACAGCTTACTATACAATATTTGAACAAGTTCAAATATGAGTACTTCTTGGTCACATTTTATGTGTGATACATACTTTCAGTAAAATCAGGTATTCTCCATAGAAAAATAACGATGGAATTTTTATAGTTTTAACTACTTGCTAATCACATTGCATATTTCATAACCAGCGAAGAGTTTTATGTTACAGAGAATAAAACATGTGGGACATAAGGGATGTTTTTTCCTCTTTATTCTCAGAAGTTTAACCAATTCTGGGCAGCTTCAAGAGGATCACTCTGTGAACAGTATGCTGTTGTGAAATAAAACACAGCAGTATTTTTTTGATCCTAAAAGTGCAAACATCTTCTATTTTAGAATCCATATCAACATTTCAAAAGCATGTTTTTGAGCAATTCAGGAAGAACTTGTTGAATAAAAGGATAACAGACGAGGCAACAAATTGCCAAAGAAAATTGGATCCAGTTTTGGAAAGAGTCAAGCAAACCTCTAGTTGAATATGTGGGATTAGAAGAATAACATTGGATGTGAAGGGTCTCCAAGAGTTGGTTTTATTGCATCCCTGCTTAGGCCTTCGCCAGGCATATTCCAGAAAATTGGGGCACACATGGTCTTTGAATTGCAATCTGACCGATGGAAACCTGATCCGGGGACTTCTTCCTGGAAAGATGATATTGGATACACCCCATTCCCACTTCCAAGTCACATGGTTAAAGTAACACCGGGCAGAACCCTCCCTTCACCACATCTCCGTCACCCACTGCAATTGCTGTATGACCTTTTAAATCAATGACACCCAGTGATCAGGACAACACAAGAATCAGGATTGATTTAAATTTACTTGGACCTAAGCACACTCCTCTCAACACCTTTTCTCCTTCGGGGTGATATAAATGCTTTTACACATCCATACACACATACGTAAAATATCCACAACTGAGGTTTTCCTCGTTGGTATTGAACTTCCTTACAGCTTTCTGTAAAATAATTTGTAAATGTCATACTTTTCAGTTAACCCTTATTTTTACATTTGATTATAAAATAATCTCTTTATAGTTTCAATGTATGGGGATAAGTGATTTTGGGAGTGAACATTAAAGGTTTGCTGAGAATGCATCAGCAGCTGTTTCTTGACCCCAGTGCTGTTCTACCTTCTTCCCTTCCCTATGTGTCTTGCAGGTGAAAACATGTAGCTTCAGGTATCTATCTGGCATTGTTTGTATTTTCCTTTGGAATAGAGTAAAATTGTTTTGCTTTCGCACCTATACTATCTGCCTCATGTCTAGTCTCTCAAACTCTTAATTAGAATATTGACAAACAAAATCTGATTTACAAAATCAGAGATTTACAAAGTCTGATTAATGCTGAGGTTTGGGTACATCGAGGAAAGGTGAGTAGCCCGTTCTGATATTCAGTGGGGACATGACAACCATGGAAACCGTCTCTGCGATGCAGCCCAACAGACATCAGCAAACCTGTTCTTGAAAGCCGGGGTCACTATTTTGGAATCTATCCTCCACTTGTTTACTTTTCAGAGCAATGCTAAAAGCCTTGAGTTTGCAAGGCTCAATGCTCTCCCTGGAAATGCTAGGGCCAGGGTGCCTAAAACAAGGTCGTATAGAGAGCAGAGTGTAAGCTCTGCCGGCTTGTCTCACATCATGTTTAAGGCTAACAGAAGCCAGAAATGTACACAATTAAACTTGCCGGAGCAGGGAAACATAATTAAAGGACACTCCTTGAGAACCATGAGTTAAAGATCACCTTTTAATTGCTTGCCTGCTGGGAGAGATGAGAATGAATGAGGTTGTCACCATTTTCCGGTCAATCTTGTATGTTCCCTTTTCATAATTGCTGTAGGAAGGTTCCAGGTTGAATTCAGGAGGCTGCTTCCTTGTCCCTTCGTTAGGAGGAGCCCGTCATTCTCTTGTCCTTCTGCCTGAGTTTGCAATCCCTGTGACCAACGCCTTCTTACCCCAGCCTTGTCACACTCTCTGTGTCTTACCCGCATCTGGAAATTTACCTACAGGAGAGCCAGTCAGTCAAAATCAACAGTGACCCCATGCCTTCTCCTGTAGTTTTCTCCTTTGGTCTTGTCTGTGTTCATTCCAGTTTTAGAGTAGCATTTGTGATAGCAAGGGATGGGGCCCACCCAGCACTGGTATCGTGGTGAAGTCTCATGCACACGGATTGCTTTATGCAAACAGTTGATTTGAATAAAATTTGTCTAATTCTCAAAGCCTGTGTACTAGTCTAGTGGTCAGCAAACAGTAGCCCACAAGTTACACTTGGCCTACTACTTGCTTTTTTAAGGCCCTGGAGCTAATAATCACTTGTATAAATTTTTTAATGGTTGAACAACAACAAAAACAAAAACAAAAAAATATATTTTTTGCCATGTAAAAATTCTAGAGAATTCAGTTTTCAGTGTCCATGAATAAAGTTTTATTAAACTCAACAATGCACATTGGCTTAGGTATTATCTGAGGCTGTGTTGCAGCAGAAATGCAGAGCTGAGTAGCTGCCACAGAGACAGAAGGGGCTGGGATGCCTGAAATGTTTACTGCATGGTCCTCTGCAGAAGACACTTGCCAACTCCTGGTTCAGTAGAGCTGGGATCATGAATTTAAACATTTGCAAAGGCCAGTGGAGTCCAGTAAAGCATGGTGAGCCCACAGTGGCCCGGAGAGCCCGCCCAGCTCAGCCTGCTTCAGCCGATGGCAATCCCGTGGGAAGCTTGGTGTAGCTGGACTCACATGTTTTCAAGAAAAGACAGTGACCATCATTTTTGTGTGATTTTTTAAAATTTAAGCACTGTGTAGGGGACACCAGATATATCTGCCCTCCCTGTGTGTGTGTGGATTGCCAAATAGCACTCTGCCCCACTCCAGCTGCCCGCAGGACTGGGGCCATGGGTGAGGCTCCTGCTCAGGCTGGCTGGCAATCTTCAGTGCTAAGAAAGCAAAACTGAAGGCTGTAACTACGGAATGAGAATACAGATCTTGCCTTAGCCCCTCCACATGTGCAGTGCATTTTTGCAGTTTTCACTGAAGAAGTTCCACCTGGTGTTTTCAAACTGTTAATGAATTAGAGCTAGTTCTCAAGAATACCACCGATACAAGTATGTTATTAGTACAATTATCAAGTCTGCTCATGTCTAAACCATTTAACTAAAGATTATTCTTGTCATAAAGAGCACTATCACTTTCAGTTGGACATCATAGAATGTTGAATCCAAGAGAGGAATTACAATATCAATACGGTCCTATATTTATATACACGTTTAGTTGACACTCAAATAGTTGATTGAATAGATGAGTATTGAATGAAAATATGTGGACATATAGGTACACACATATATAAACTTTTCATATATATTTTTATGTGTATATTTGTCATACACTCACACCTGCCCACCCCAACACAAATACATACACACACACACACACACACACACACCTCAAAAGAGGGAAAGAGAGACAGAGAACGAACACAGGCCATCATCACATGAAATGTTTGGAGCGCAGCTCACACTGGATGTTTGTAGAGAGATTTCAGTCCACGCCACCACCCCACAGGTGACCCTGCTATGCCAGTGCAGTGCCCAGCCTGTGCTGGGAATGGCTGACTTCCCACTACAAGGATTCTGTTACAGAAACATATCAGTAAAATGGGCAGGCTACCCTGAGACCCTCCCCTGGCCATGCCAGCCCCATGTCCCCAGCTTCTCTGTGGGGATTGGACCACAGTGGGAACTGAAAAAACGTCACCTATCAGAATCATTTCCCAGCGGCTGTGGAAGGGAGGCTCCAGGACTTGCTCTTCTTTCCGACGCGTTTCTGAGTGGCATTATTCACAACAGGGACAATGGGGCCAGGCAGAAGGGCATTCTGAGAGGGCAGCTGGGTGGGCTTTGTGGTGATGCGTCTGGCCTGAGTGATGATAGCGCATCCAAGTGGAAGTAAGGTGAGCAAGTAGGAAGGTGCGTGTGAGCACCTGCTCAATCCCTACCCTTCAGTCCCGGCCCACTGGGAAGAGGCAGCCGGCTGAGCGCGGGCAGGTGAGGAAAGTAGGCTGAAGCCAGGGTAGGGTGAAGTGCCTGGGGTCAGAGAAGAAGAAGGGTGGGGGCTGGCAGGGGACTCTGCATTTAAGGCAGGATCAGGGAGGAGTTTCTGGCAAAGGTCTTGTGAGAAAGCAGGGCACAACAGTGCCATAGCAACAATGAGGGGGTGGCCACCAGAAGGCATTGGCAATGTCTGTCGGGTCACAGCTTGGGTGGGGGTTGAGGGGTGAGAGAGGGGCTCTTGCTGGGCCTGCAGAGGAGAGCAGGTGCATTTTCAAGAGAGGAGATACCCATAAAAAATTCAGGAAAAAGGTATATATATGTATATATATATATATTTTTTCCCCCCAGAAGTTTGGCCATGAAGGAAAGAAAAAAATGCAGCGTGGAGTTCCACTTGGTGTGTGTGTGAGTTTGTGAGCACGTTCGTGAGCAGATCCGCACGCTTGTTTAGTGCTTAGTTGATGAAGAAGTGGGGAAGGCTGAGGTCCCACACATTTGGCTGCACCACACCCATGTGTTCCCAGAGACAGGAGACCGCCATGTATCAGAAGGCAGACAGCAGAGCAGTCCAAGAAGAACGCGGGGCCGAAGCCATCCCTCCAGCCCCACTATGTCCAGAGCAAGGCCTAGCTCACCTGGGAGAGCTCAGAACACTCTGGTCCACAGACCTCGCATCAGTCAGACCCATGTTAGAACACTGCCATTCAAAGCTCTTACGCTTCTCTGGGCTTTAGATCGTGTTGTTCAAAATCCGTGTCCAGTACCCATGTTCATTGATTGAACACACAGAATGGTTTCCAGGTTGAAATGGCTGTTGGGTGGTTCCATGGCAATACAAACTGGCAACTGAGTGGAGCACAGAGTCATTCTTCCCATCCACTCTGGAGACTTTCACCACGGCTTTCCCGGCCTCTGTCCCTAAGGGGTGGCTTGAGTTAGAACCCTTGTGTCACGCAACCTGGGATTGTGGTCTTTCTCACTCTGCCCTGTCTTGTAAACCTTACATTTGTGTGCATGTGGTGTGTTTGTGTGTGTGCAACTGATGTTAACTTTGCCATCGTTTGAAGTTTTTATTTGGAGATGGGGGCATATACAGCAGATACTTCCGTATTTACTGACAGGGTCCTTGTGTGTTTTACTGAGGGCTGCCTCTCAAGCAAGAGTTATTTTATTTGACAGTTGGTTCTGAGATTTCATCTTGATTTTTCTGAATCAACCCATACTATATTACGCTTAACATGAAGTCAGAGTACCCCAAAACCAAACATATCAGTGTTTTAATGTTTTCAGTAATCTCTGAGTAGCTTAAGTTTTCCTGTCTCAAGAAGAATGGGCAACCTTGTTTAAAGGCATCACCACTGATCCACAATGTGTAGGAGAAGTCACTGTGTGCCTATCTGCTCATCACTCTTCTTCCTATCTGTGTATGCCCAAAGCTCCCCTGTGCATTGCTGCATGGTTTCCCAAGCTTACAACACTGCTTCTAGGAGCTGCAGCCCAAAGGAATCACCTTATCAGTCACTCACCAGGCGCTGGCCCAGTACCGAGGATCCTTTCCCCACTCTCTGCTGACTGCCACATGGCTGGTTCCCTCTCCCAGCCTCTGCCTAGGGTTTACTCTGGGTTCTGGTGGAATGTATCCTCTACTTACCTTCTAGAATTGCTCTTGGGTCCTGCTTTTTAAAAATAAATTTTGTGAAAGTATAATTTTGCAAACAATACAATACACACATATTAAGTGTACATTTTGATGAGTCTGAAAAATGTGTACACTGCTGAAACTACTCCACTTCATGATACAGAAAATTCTCATCATCGCAGAGGGTTTCCTGGGGCCCCTTTCCAGTCAATCCCCATCCTTCAGCCCCAGCCCAAAGCAGCCACTGATTGACCTTCTGTCACTACAGATCAGTTTTTCCTTCCTTGTGCTTTGTGTAAATGGGATTACACTTTTGTGTCTGACTTCCTTTGTGCAAAATAGTGCATTTACTATTCATCCATATTGTTGTGTGTCAGTAATTCACTCTTTTCACATGCTGAGTGGTATTACATTATGTGGATGTGCAAGAAGGTCTATTCATCTGTTGATGGATATTTGGTTTGGCTCCAACTTCCAGCAATTATAATCAAAGTTACCAGGAGCATTCATGCATAAGACTTTGGGTAAATACCTAGGAGCAGAATTGCATGAACATGTGGTAAGAGAGTGTTTACCTTTATAAGAAATTACCAAACTGTTTTCCTAAGTGGCTGTACCATTTCACACTTCTACTAGCTAAGTAGTTGCTCCACACTCACAAAAAATAGTGTCAATCTTGTCTAATTTTAGCTGCTGTAATGGGTGTATGGTGGTATCTGACTATGATTTTAATCTGCATTTCCCTAATGACTAATGTTGAGCATCTTTTCAAGTATGTATTGGCTATGCATATGTAGTTTTTGGTAAATTTTCTGTTTAATCTTTAGCCCCCTTCTTTTATTAAAATTGGGTTTTATGTCTCATTATTGAGTTGTAAATGTTTGTACTTATTCTGAATATAAGTAATATGTCAAATATACATAGTGTGAAAAATTTTCCCATTTGTGGATTTGACTTTTAATTTTCTTATTGATGTATTTCAAAGAGCAGAAATTTTAATGTTCATGAATTTTATAATTTTTTACTTTATAAATTTAAGCAAAAACAGTTTAGATTTTAAAAACAGTTTAGATTTACATAAAAGTTGCAAAGGGAGTATAGAGAGTTCTCACATATCCCCCACCTATCTTTTCTCCTATTATTAGCATATTACATTAGCATGGTACATTAGTCAAAACTAATGAATGAATATTGATACGTTATTATTAATTAAAGTTGCTACTTTATGTAGTTTTCCCTGAATGCGAATGTCCTTTTTCTGTTCCAGAGTCCCAACCAGGGAACCACTTTGTGTTTTATGTTCATCTCCTTTGGCATCTCTTAGATGTGACAGTTTCCCAAACTTTTCTGGTTTTGATGACTTTTATAGATTTGAGAATTACTGGTCAGGTATTTTGTAGATGTCCTTCACCTGGTATTTGTCTGATGTTTTACTTATGACTAGCCTGAATTTATAAGTTTTAGGGAAGAAGACCTCATTTTATTATTTAGTTTTCTTTTAGGTTTTGTGCTTTTGGTGTCCTAAAAAATTTTGACTGTGATAAAATAAAATAAATTTTTCTTCTTGTATATTTTTGTCTAGAAAATTTATATTTTGGCTTTTACACTTGGGGTTATGAAGCATTCTGAAATAATTTTGTATATGGTGTCAATAAAGGGTCATAGTCTTTTTTATGTGTGATATGGATATTTATTTTTACAACAAAACTTATTTAAAGAATATTCTTTCTCCATTGAATCACCATGGTACCTTTAAAAAATTATTTGACTATATATAAGGAGTCTATTATAAAACTCTCTTCTGTTTCATTAATTTATAAGTCTATTCTTATGCCAATAAGATACTATCTTGACTCTTATAACTTTATAATAAGTCTTGGAGTCAAATAAGATAAATACTTCCACATTGTTCTGCTTTTATAAAAATTATTTTGGCTATGCTAGGTCCTTGAATTTCCACATTCATTTTATTTTTATTTTTTATTTTTTATGCCTATTATTTTATTTTGAGTTCTGGGATACATGTTCAGGATGTACAGGTTTGTTACATAGGTAAATGTGTCCCATGGTGGTTTGCTGCACCTATCAACCCATCACCTAGGTATTAAGCCCCACATGCATTAGCTATTTATTCTGATGCTCTTCTTCCCCCTGCCTCCTCACCCCTGACAGGTTCCAGTGTGTGTTGTTCCCTTCCCTGTGTTAATGTGTTCTCACTGTTCAGCTCCCACTTATAACATGTGGTGTTTAGTTTTCTGTTTCTGCATGAGTTTGCTGAGGATAAATGCCTTCCAGCTCCATCCATGTCCCTGCAAGATATGATCGCCTTCATTTTTATGGCTGTATATTATTCCATGTACCACATTTTCTTTATCCAGTCGATCATTGATGGGCATTTGGGTTTATTTCATGTCTTTGCTATTGTGAATAGTGCTGCAGTGAACATATGCATGCATGTATCTTTATAAGAGAATGATTTATATTTCTTTGCATATATACCTAGTAATGGGATTGCTGGGTCAAATGGTATTTTTGTTCCTAGGTCTTTGAGGAATTGCTACACTGTCTTCCACAATGGCTAAAGTAATTTACATTCCCACCAACATTGTAAAAGTATTCCTAGTTCTCTGCAACATCACCAGCATCTGTTGTTTCTTGTCTTTTTAATAATTGCCATTCTGATTGGCATGAGATGGTATCTCATTGTAGTTTTGATTTGCATTTCTCTAATGATCAGTGATGTTGAACTTTTTTTCATGTTTGTTGGCCATATAAATGTCTTCTTTTAAGAAGTGTCTGTTCATGTCATTTGCCCACTTTTTAATGGGGTTGTTTGTTTTTTTCTTGTAAATTTGTTTAAGTTCCTCGTAGATCCTGAATATTAGACCTTTGTCAGATGGATATATTGCAAAAGTTTTCTCCCTTTTCGTAGGTTGTGTGTTCACTCTGATAATAGTTTCTTTTGCTGTGTAGAAGCTCTTTAGTTTAATTCGATCCCATTTGTCAATTTTTGCTTTTGTTGCAATTGCTTTTAATGTCTTCATCATTAAATCTTTGCCCATGCCTACATCCTGAATGGTACTGCCTAGATTTTCTTCTAGGCTTTTTATAGTTTTGGGTTTTACATTTAGGTCTTTAATTCACCTTGAGTTAATTTTCTGTACAAGGTGTAAGGAAGGGGTCCAGTTTCAGTTTTCTGCTTATGGCTAGCCAGTCTTCCCAGCACCATTTAATAATAGATAGTCCTTTTCCCATTCCATGTTTTTGTCAGGTTTGTCGAAGATCAGATGGTTATAGACGTATGGTCTTATTTTTGATATCTCTATTCTGTTCCATTGGTTTATGTATCTGTTTTTGTACCAGTACCATGCTGTTTTGGTTACAGTAACCTTGTAGTATGGTGTGAAGTCAGGTAGCGTGATAGCTCCAGCTTTGTTCTTTTTGCTTAGCATTATCTTGGCTATATGGGCTCTTTTTTACTTCCATATGAATTTTAAAGTAGTTTTTTCTCATTCTTTGAAGAATGTCAATGATAGTTTAATGGGAATAGCAATGAATCTATAAATTACTTTGGGCAGTATGGCCATTTTCATAATATTGATTTTTCCTATCCATGAGCATGGAATGTTTTTCCATTTGTTTTTGTCCTCTGCTTTCCTTGAGCAATGGTTTGGTTCTCCTTGAAGAGACCCTTCACTTCCCTTGTTAGCTGTATTCTAGGTATTTTATTCTCTTTGTAGCAGTTGTGAATGGGAGTTCATTCATGATTTGGCTCTCTGCTCGTCTATTGTTGTATAGGAATGCTAGTGATTTTTGCACATGGATTTTGTATCCTGAGACATTGCTGAAGTTGCTTATCAGCTTAAGAAGCTTTTGGGCTGAGACAGTGGGGTTTTCTAGATACAGGATGATCATGTCATCTGCAAAGAGTGACAGTTTGACTTCTTCTATTTTTTTTTTTTTTTGAAGGCGTATCTCTCTGTCACCCAGGCTGGAGTGCAGTCATGCGATCTCGGCTCACTGCAACCTCTGCTTCCTGGATTCAAGCGATTCTCCTGCCTCAGCCTCCCGAGTAACTGGAATTACAGGCGTGTGCCACCACGCCTGGCTGATTTTTTTTTTTTTTTTGTATTTTTAGTAGAGACGGGGTTTCACCATGTTGGCCAGGATGGTTTCGATCTCTTGACCTTGTACTTCCTCTCTTTTTATCTGAATACCTTTTGTTTCTTTCTCTTGCTTGATTGCCCTGGCCAGAACTTCCAATACTATGTTGAGTAGGAGTGGTGAGAGAGTGCATCCTTGTCTTGTGCCAGTTTTCAAGAGGAATGCTTCCAGCTTTTGCCCATTTAGTATAGCATCACATTCATTTTAAAATTACCTTATCAGTTTCCACAGAAATTTCTGCTGGGAGTTTTCCTGGGATCCCATTGAATCTATAAATCAGTTTTGGAGAAATGTCACGTCATAATAAAAAACGCTACTTTACATGATTTTAGGTTTTTTTTTTCTTTTTTGACAGAGTTTCACTCTTGTCTTCCAGGCTAGAGTGCAATGGGGCAACTGCAACCTCCACCTCCCAGGTTCAAGCAATTCTCCTGCCTCAGCCTCCTTAGTAGCTGGGATTACAGGCACCTGCTACCGCGCCCAGCTAATTTTTGGATTTTTAGTAGAGACGGGATTTTGTCAGGTTGACCAGGCTGGTCTCAAACTCCTAACCTCAGGTATCCGCCTGCCTCGTCCTCCCATAGTGTTGGGATTACAGGCATTAGCCACCACACCCGGCCAATTTTAAGATTTTTAACAAATTTTGGGGGATGCATTTTATGGCCCAGCATATGACTTATCTTTGTGCATGTTCCTTTTAAAATACTTTTTTTCCCTTTTAGTTTTGAAGTGACTTTTGCTAGCTTTAGAATTCTACATGGACTATTTTAGCACTTTAAATATGCTGTTTCATTGTTTCCTGGCCTGAAGAGTTTCTCATACAAAGTCTGCTATAATTGCTACTTTTTTTTCTATACCTATTGTGTGTTTTTCCTCTGCCCAATTTTAAGATTTTCTCTTTATCTTAGGCTTTTGTACATTTTGCTATGAGTTGTCTTGCGGTTTTCAATGTGGTTTTCTATATGGTCCATTGATCTTCTTGGAGTGTCTTCTCTGGATACAACTACATACCCTGATATATCAGCGAGGACTGTCCAGTCTGCTCATAGGAAGTTGTGTGACTCCAAAGCCTGGACCTCACAGTTCATTCATCAATCTCTGCCATACTTGTGGACTTTCATCCCACTATGATATTCATGTCATAGTATTCGGCAATGCTCAAGAGTATCCCAAGAAATAACTGTGTTTTTATTCTGTGTGGCTTGGAACCACCTTTTCTATATTGTGGTTCAAAATGTTTCTCCATCTATAAAATTGAGAAAATAATATGTCTCATCTCATTTGTTCCCCTTTTATCCCCACGGATCATAGTCCTAATACACCTGTAGTTCAATATCTGAAGAGGATTCTTTTTCATATATTTTGTACAATTTTCTAGTTTTAAATTTGGGCATGTTGGATTTTTCAGGGTGTGCCTAACAAGATTTTTGCTAAAACAAAAGTATCAGTGCTGTTCATAGGATTTAAATATAATACAGGCTCTTATAACATAATATTCGAACTGTCCAAGATACAATCCAAATCTACTTGACATAAAAGGAGCCAGAAAAATCTCAACTGCAGTAGAAAAGACACGGAAAAGATGCCAACATCAAGACAATAGAAATGTTGGCATTACCTGACAAAGACTTTAAAGCAGCTCCAAGAAATAATCATGAACTTTTTGAAACAAATGAGAAAATAGAACATCTGGGCAAATAAATGGAAATTACAAAAAAAGAACTCAGAAATTTTAAACTGAAAAATGTAATAACAGCAACCTTAAGAAGCCCGACTAGATTAAAACATTAACTATGACTCAGGAACCTATAAGAAGGCTTTAATATTTATGTCATCATAGTCCCAGAGAAGAAGAAATTTGGTGTTAAAAAGCATTTCAAGATATAATAGCTGAAAACTTTCTATGTTTAGTGACAGGCATAAATCTACAGATTGAAAAAATTGAGTGACTCTCTAATAGAATTAAACAAAGGAAATCCATGTCAACACAGCATCATAATAAAGATGAATGCCTGAAACAAACTAAAGTAAGTGCCCAGTTAAAAATCATGTATTACCCATGTGGGAATGATTAGAAAGATATGTGGATTTTTCATCAAAAATGATGGAAGTCAGAAGGAAGAGACAGAATATGTCTAAAGTGCTGAAGGGAAACAATTGCCCACCTTAAATTCTATATCTAATGACCACTTTTCTCAGCAATGAAGGCAGAATCAAAATATTCACAGATGAGACAACAAGGAAGTTTGTTACTAAAAGACTCAATCTAAAATAATTGCTAAGAAAGTTTTCAGCAGATGGAAAATAATACTTGAATGTATATTTGACCACCAGAATGAAGAAAGAACAGCAGAAATGGTAAATGTTAAGTAAGTGTAATATATTATTTTTCTCTTAAGATCTTTAAGATATATTTGATGCTTGCAAAAATTATAAAGTTTTTCTGGTGGGATTATTAATATATGAAAACAACTATAATATAAAGGCAGAAGTTATAGTCTTTATGGTTGTAAGGCAAAATATTGATTCTAAATAGACAGTGAAAAATTCAGTACATATATTACAGTCCCCAGAGAAACCCTAAAAAATTACACACACACACACACACATATACACACACACATATGTGTATGTATATATGTATATGTTCATATATATGTATGTGTACATGTATTTACAGAGAGAGAAAAAAATTGCAATAGATGAACTAAAATGAAATATTAAAATAATGCAGATAACCCAATAAAAGCAAAAAGGCAAAAGCAGATAGGACAAAGAAGAAACAAATAATAAAATGATAGACCTAAATCCAAATGTATTAATAATTACCATAAATATGAAATGATCCTAATATAAGAATAAAAATACAAAGTTTATTGCAATTGATAATTTATATGCTATCCATACAAACTCACTTCAAAAATGATAATATAGGCAGATTAATGGAAAAGAATGGAAAAAGGTATATCATGAAAACTCTAACTAAAAGAAAGCTAGAGTATCTATATTAAAATCAGAAGAATTAGACTTTAGAGCAAAGAAAATGACTGTGCTAAAGAGGGACATCACATAATGATAAATGAATCAATTATTTAAGATGATGTAACAATATGAAATATGTATGCACCTAACAACATGAAGCAAAACACAGCAGAACTAAAAGAAAAAATAGACAAGTGTGCAATTCTAGTTGGGCCTATTGATATTCATTGTTCTGTAGTAGATAAAACTTTTATACAGACCATTTTATACACAAAATCATCAAGAATATGAAAGATCTGAGTAACACCATTAGCCAACTGGACCTAATTAATATTTAAATAACATTTTATTCAAACAAAATAATACACATTCTTTTCAAATGTACATGTAACATTCACAGAGACAGTTCGTATTTCTAGTCATAAAAATGTAATTGAATTTTTAGACCATAATAAAATAAAACTAGAAATATTTAAGAGAAAGATAACCAGAAAATATCTAAATATTTGGAAATTAATCAACATAATTCCAAATAATTCATGGAGAGAAGGAGAAGTCCAAAGAACTTCAGAAATATTTTAAATAAAAAGAAAATAAGATTATGTCACATTAAATTTGTAAAATACACTTGACACATTTCTTTGAGGAAAAATATATAGCATTAGAAGTATATATAATAACTTTTTAAAAAAAGGTTTTAAATTAAGGCTTCATGCTGCTTCTTTGAGGAGCTAGAAAAAAAAGAGCAAAATAAACACAAATCAATGAATGACAGATCCCAATAAAAGAGCAGAAATTCATGAAATTAAAGACAGAAAAACCTTAGAGAAAAGTGAAAAAAAAAATCCTGAAAACTGGTTTTTTGAAATGGTCCATAAAGTAGACAAACTTGTAGCTAGATCAAGAAAGAAAAAAGATAGAAATTACACCTTACAGACATTAAAGGGATAATAAGCTGTTACAAATGACTCTACACTAAGAGTATCAACAATTTTTTAAAAAGTCAACGACACAAAAATATAAAAATTACTTCATCAAAATTAAAAACTTTGCTTTTCAAAAGTTAATGTTAAAAGAATGACATACAAATATGGACTGAGAGAAAATCTTTGTAAAACACATACCATATCTGGCCATGGACATGTATCCAAAATACATAAAAAATCTCAAAACTAAACAGTAAAAAAATGAGCAAAATATTTAAACAGACATTTCACCAAAGATATAAAAAATTAAATGACCACATAAAAAGATATACAATATCATTGATTGACCAGTAGGGAAATAATAATAAAACTAAGATGAGATACCGCTATGCATCTATTTGTAGGCTGGAATAAAAATAGTCACAATTTCAAGTGCTGGTGAAGACCTAGAGCAAATGAAACATACATTGCTGATTGACATGAAGAATTATACAGATTATCTGGACAAGAGTTTGGAAATTTCTTGTAAAGCTAATGATTTATTAACCACATGATCCCGTAACCCCAACCCTGGGCATTTAGCCTAAAGAAATGTAATTTGTGTTCACACAAAAATCTGCACAGATTTTTTTATATATATATATATATATATGTACATACACACACACATATGTATATATAAATTCATATATCTGTGTATATATATACATATATGTATATATAAATCTACATATACATGTAGATACTTTTATATATACACTTTCATATGTACTTTTATTATATACATATATACTTTTATATATAAACATATATTTTTATATATTAGTTCTATGCTTATATATATGAACAACTTTCTTTGTAATATCTGCACAATGGGAGCCTCCCAGTGCGCTTCCACAGGTGGATTAATTTACCAGCCCTGGCACACCCCATGCCAAGGAGCTACCCAGCAATAAAAAGGCAGGTGCTCTTGTAGGATCAGCTTGAGTGAATGTCAAGGACGTTCTACTGAGTGACAGAAGGCAGTTTCCGAAGGTCACATACTGTGTGACTTCATTTATATTCATGTGATACTCTCAAACAGACAAAAGGATCATAATGATAATGATATGGTGATGTATCAGTGGTTGCTAAGCATCGAGGGTGAAGGGGAAGGTGCAGTTCTGAGGGGACGGACAGCACAAGGAAGTTTCTGTGATGTGATGGACTGTTCCGTGTTGTGGTTGTGGTGATGCTGGTACCCATCTGCACATACGCATGCCACTGTAGCGCACAAAGGCCAATCTTACTCACCATAGTTTAAACATGAAAACTAAGGAAAAAGAGACAAAACGACCAGTAACAGAGAAATAGGCAGATGATGACAATGCCACTTGCTGGGATAGTAAAATAATAACAGATCGTGCCAACGTGATAAAACACATAATAAGTAAAATGAATCACACTGAACATTATGTGTTATATTTAATCTTATGTAAAATGTTCATGTGAATAAAAGAAATAGACAAAGTGATAAAAGGTAAGTTCCTTTTGTCTGAAGGAGAAATGACTGGTTTACAGGCCCTTTGTGACCCTCCCAGTCTTTCCTTCCTCGGTCGGTCTTGCTGGTGTCTGTTTAACAAGAGGATTATGGATGATTTTCTCTCACTTTTTTTTTCTAGAATTGCTGTAATGATGGAATTTAAGGGTACACCAGTGAAGTGCCTCTTATAGAAGCTCAACTTAGGACAAAAATGAAGATATTTGTGTAAAGTGAGATATGATATATGAATTAATTGTATAATGGACATTTTAACAGAAAACAGTAATATCAGGAAAAACTGAAGTCATAGTTCTTTATCTAAGGAGTATGTGACAAAAGCACACCTGTATTTTTTAAAATTTCAAATTAGTAGATGGAATAAAATTCCTACCTTATTGCAATAGATGTTTATTTCTTCTGGTAGGAGACAAAGGGGCACGGGCCATTTAGTGTCAGATGGCAATAATTTATTTATCAATTGCAGCTTATGTGATGTTTCAAAATGTCAGATATTCAAGAATCTCCCACTCGCAGGCTTTGGGAGCAGATACAGTCAGTATTAGTCAAAATGCACTTTGCATCCTGAGACATCAGGGGCAGACCTGTGATTAAAACATTTTCTGAGCCACAAAACCTGCAGTGGCTACAAGGTTTTATTTCTTGTTAGAGGAATAAATAATCCTGCCTGGTGTTGCTGAAGTTGTACTTGGAGTGGTGCCTGCCTGTGTGTGCGTGAACACACACATACCCCACACATGTATAATGAGCTCTGCACGACCACGTCTGCCGCCCAGCGATCATAGAGCCAGAGCTGGGGACGAAGGCGCGGGAACATAAATTAATTCAGATCACCAGAATCAAAGAGTGCACAGGAAAGCATCTGTTTGGGCTAGAGGCTAAGTCTACAAAAACTAAACCAAACCAAAAACAAACAAACCCCCCCAAAGCACAAACATGGGCACCTTCAGGAAGTTCAGTGTCGGGTCCGAAGGGGAAATCGCTGGTTTACAGGCCATCTGTGACCTTCCTGGCCTTCCATTCCTCGGTCAGGCTTGCTGGTGTCTGTTTAACAAGAGGAGTGTTGTGACCCATAATTGCGGCAGAGCCCCAGCAGGTTGCGAGTGGCTTTCTGAGCCGGGCGCCCAAGCAGCCTCCATCTGCTGCAGCCTCCCGTGCCTCCCATGGGGCAACCGGGCTAATTTTTCAGTCAATTAGCAGAGGGCTGCTTTTGTTCTGCCCGCTCACCCCCTGGGCTCTGCTTACACTCGAGCCGGCGTTCAGATGGGGTGGGTTTGGAGAAGCATATTGTGTTGGTTTTTTCCATGACCCTGTGACATTGTCGGGCAAACGTTATCTCGGTAATCTCAGCGATTTGCTGAAAAGCTGGGCCGGGCTCCACTTTCATCGCTGTTTCTGAGTGAGTGAGTGTGTGTGTGTGTGTGTGTGTGTGTTGTGTGTGTGTGTAGGGGGGAAGCTAGGAATGAACTGTTTTAGATAAGCCATGTATTTTATAACTCTGTATGTCTTGTCTCAAGTTTATTTATTAAAAAAAAAGAGTCACCATAACTAGCACAAGGTGGGGGTTGAACTGATGTGGAGATTTATTAGGTAAAAAAGAGTTAATTTATTCACACCTGCCAGAAATGGTTTAGTTTTTGTCAGTCCTAGAAGAAATTGCAGATCCAGCCTTGGGGACTTCTGGACAGGAGGTTATCTAAGTCTCTGAAGCCCTCTGGAAAGTTCAGGGGCCTTAGTCTCTTCTTGACTCAGTTTCCCTGGCCAAGATGGGAGGGAACAGGGTGTGGGGGGCAGTCGGCTTGCCTAAGAGAGCCAACAGGGATGCAGACCTAGGCTCCCTTCCCTCTCCTTGCTGCACGGTGGGGAGACCCCAGTGTGCTTCCCCAACTTCTCCTGACTTAGGAAGGCACTGCCCCTGGCTCCCTGCCATCCTCTTTCCTTTTCCTTGGCTAGCTGGGAAAACACACCTAGATTGCCAGCACTTTGCCTTTTCCGAAATCACCCCGCAGGGAAGGAGTCTGAAGTGTTTTTACTGAGATATTTCTGCATTGACGATGCATCTCATGTGGGTATCACACAGACAGCAGCCTTCTCCTCTTAAAGTCTGTGATTCTGAGTCATGCTTTGTTTCCCATTTTCCTGCAAAAATAAAAACTATCCTTTCTATTAGGATTAAAAACGGTTGGAGTCCAACATAGAGTCTGGATTTTCATTTTTCCAAGAAAATACGACCAGAGAAAATCTACTCCTGAAATCTGCCTCCCTCCCTGGCCAGAGGTGTATGGTTTTTCCACTGCCAGATACGTGTGATGTGGCTTCCTCTAATGTCTTGGAATGGTCCAGCTCGAGTGTTTCCTGCAGGCCGGTCCGGGCTCCCTCTGCCCTCCCCATGGGATTTAATCCCGAGAGCCTCCAGGCCGGGCTGAATGGGTTAGGGTCCCTGCCCCACGCACCACCTTGCTTCGAGCCTTCCTGCTGGTGTCAAGTGTGTTCTGCTTCTCCCACCTTTCATCTGCCCAGCCTCTGGGCTGGATCTTTCTATAGTTAATAAATATACTTTTTCTCAGTGTTAAGCAATAAAATATTCACTGGGTCTGAGCTGGGGTTAACAGATTTCTGAAAATTTCATTGCATGACAGCCTGTCCTGCATAATCCCCTCAGCTGTCTCATGTTCCAGGGCAGAAATGATCTTATGTGTCACTCTAATAGTCTAGAATTACACTTGTATCACTGTCGCCGGCATATGGGGCTGTGTATACCCCTAGGCCCAGCTCCCTCTCTTTCATGGCTTTTAAAATGATAGCATTTGGCAAAGCGAGCTCCGACAGAAAGTGCACTCTTTCCAGGGCGGTGACAAAGGGGCCACCAGAGGCCTGACCGCAGCGGCCAATCGCGGCGCTCTTGACCGGGTAATGAGAGGGGCTCCTCGTCTTAATAACGCCCAGTGCCGCAGGAGAGAGCCGGCCTCCACTTAATTATACAGTCCTCATCTTAAGTGCTCTGGCCACCCGGGGCTTCAGCTGTGCAGGCCCGCTCGGGGGCCTCCCTCCCCCACCAAACATATTGATCGGTGGACAGTCAATGGGGCCTGGAGGGCTCAAGGTAGATAATGCAGAGGAAGCAATCCCCTTGCTCAGCCACTTGGAGAGGAGGGAGAGAGAGAGGCCGGGTGGGGGCAAGACAGGAGAGAGGGAAAGAGACAGAGAGAGAGGGAGAGAGACAGGGAGAGAGAGAGGGAGACAGAGAGGGGGAGAGACAGAGACGATGATAGAGAGAGGGAGAGGGAAAGAGAGAGACAGAGGGAGAGAGACAGAGATGATGATAGGATAGGGAAAGAGACAGGGAGAGGGAAAGAGACAGAGATAGAGGGAGAGAGATAGGGAAAAAGGGAGAGAGAGGGAGAGGGGGAGAAAAACAGAGAGGGACAGAGACAGCGAGAGGGAGAGAGAGAGATAATGATGATAGAGAAAGGGAGAGGGAGAGAGACAGGGAGACAGAAAGAGAGAAGGAGAGAGACAGGAAGGGGGAGAGACACAGAGACAAAGGGGGAGAGAGAAAAATAGGGGAAGAGAGAGAAGAGGAGATGGGGAGAGAAGGGTGTAGAGAGACAGAGATGTGGGGGAAGAGGGAGGAACAGAAAGAGGGAGAGAGAAAGACAGGAATAGAAAGAAGAGGAGAGAGACAGGGAGAGAGAGACAGAGAGAAAGGGAGAGCGAGAGAGTGAGAGAGGGGCAGAGAGGCAGAGAGGTGGGATGGGGGTTAGAGTGAGTGTGCCAGGGCTGTAATAGGGCAGAGGGCACATGTGCCCAGGCATCAGCGTTATGGGATGCCCCCAAATTTTTTTTCTCCGCTCAAAGCCGTTTATTTAATTGAAATGGGGAGGGGAGATGGTAAAAAGGGGATGGAAGGAAAGTTGACGGTAAAACTAGCAGGGCACCCAATTTTTAGAACAAGAAAGGAAGACATTCCAGAGAAATGGAACATAGGCCAGGCCCAAGCGTTTCCAGCTCTGTGATAACATGGGCAGCGGGAGAGACCTGTGTGCACTGGCTGAGGGAGAGTGCAGAACACAATGTATGATGATGAAGAGGCCTTTGTCACTGTCCCCAGCGATGACAGCTGAGGACTCAGGGCGATGTCCACCGGCCCTGGGGCAGAGCGTGGGGCTACAGAGCCCTGTGTCTTCTCTGCCCTCCCCCTTCCTCCCCTCTCTGCCTCCCTGGGGGTTCAGCTCCCTCTCCAGAGGGCAGACTCTGTGTTCCTGTTCAGGGAAGCTGGAGCCCACTGGAGCTTGCCGCTGAGTGTACGCTGTTGTTCTGAATGAAGCCAAGGCAGGTCTACCTAGACAGGCTGATTTTGGGTTGGATGATCTTGCACCATTGGTCCTAACATGTTAAAAGGCTTTGCTGTCATGACGCAACACCCTGAGAGTAGGTCTGGCCAAAGGCCCGCGCACTGAGCGCGTTCACTCTGGGTATTGGGTGGGAAACACAGTGACTCTTTGCAGAAACAAGTGCGTATCTCAGCAGTTCCTCAAGGTCAGCCTTTCTTTGCAAGAAGGTGCCATGTTCTGGATGCCTGTTCATCGAGCTGTCTCTTGCTAAGCTGCATTTTCTGAAGTTGTAGCCTGATACCTTCTCATGGCGTTCGCTCTGCTGATTCAGTCCACGGTGATGTCTGTGGGTCCCCACATCACATCAGCTTTGAGCCGCTGCTACCGTCTCTTTTCTTCCAAGTCGGTAGAGGGCTAAGTTCCCCTGAGAGTCAGTGTCTGGTCCATGCTGGCTGGAAGCTGCCAGACAGTGCCTTTGGGTGTCATCCAGAGATGATGTCCTGCTAAGTGGTGCAACGCCACTGCTGATGTTTGTTAGAGCTTTTGGACAAAAGCAGAAACAAAGACATAAACAAAAAAACAGCAGTGACAAAATGCTGTACCCAGCATGCATGCTCCATGTCCATGTTTCCTGGTGTGGGTTGGAGTTGCCCTTACTGACCTGGCCAGACTTAGACGGTGGAGGTTATACACTCACAATTGATTTACAAAAATTATGGTGAAATTCACATAGCATAAAATTAGTCATTTTAATATTTCTATTTATTTATATATTTTTGAGTTAATGTCTTGCTTTACCACCCAGACTGGAGTGCAGTGATGCAGTCGTGGTTCACTGCAGCCTCATTCTCCTGGGCCGAAGCAATTCTCCTGCCTGGATCAGCTGGGACTACAGGCATGTGCCACCATGCCAGGCTAATTTTTAAATTTTTTGTAGAGATAGAGCCTCCCTATGTTGCCAAGGCTGGTCTGGGCTCAGGGGTTCCTCCCATCTCCATCTCCCAAAGTGTTAGGATTGCGCTGCTTTCAGAAAGAAAGAGAAGAAAAGAGAGGGAGAGAAGAGTGTAGAGAGACAGAAATGTGGGAGAAGAGGGAAGAACAGAAAAGAGGGGGAGAGACAGAAAGAAAGGAGAGAGAAGGGAGAGAGAGAGATAGAGAAAGTGAGACAGAGTGAGTCAGGGAGAGCACATGCCTCTCATTCAGTTGTGGGCTGCTATGCCCGGCCACAAATTTAATCATTTTAATGTGTACAGTTCAGTGGCATCTAGTATATTCACAGTGTTATGCAAACCTCACCTCTATGGAGTTCCAAAGCCTTTTTCATCATCCCAAACTAAACCTCTCTGGCCATTAAGCAATTTCTCCTCATTTCCCCCTCCCTCAGTGCCTGGCTACCTCCAATCTGCTTTCTGTTTCTATGGATTTACCAATTCTGGATGTTTCATGCAAATGAAATGATACAATGTGTGCCTTTTTGAGTCTAGTTCCTTTCACTCAGTGTATGTTTTTGAGGTTTGTCATGTTGCACCATGTATCAGTACTTCTTTTCTTGCCCAAATTTTATTCTTTTTTATGGATGGAACACATTTTGTTTACCCATTCATCAGTTGATAGACATTTCATTTACTTATACCTTTTGACTACTCTAAATACTGCCTCTGTAAACATGTGTGTACATGCCTTTGTTTGAGTACCTATTTTCAACTCTCTTGGGTGTGTACCTAGCAGGAGAAGTCCTGGATCATATGGTAATTGATATGGTTTGGCTGTGTCCCTACCCAAATCTCATCTTGAATTGTAGCTCCCATAATTCCCACCTGTTGTGGGAGGGAGCCGGTGGGAGGCAATTGAATCATGGGACCAGTTTCCCCCATGTTCTCGTGATAGTAAATAAGTCTCACGAGATCTGATGGTTTTGAAGGAGAAACCCCTTTCACGTGATTCTCATTCTCTCTTGCCTGCCACCACGTAAGATGTAACTTTGCTCCTCATTCACCTTCTACCATGATTGTGAGGTCCCCCAAGCCATGTGGAACTGTGAGTCCATTAAACCTCTTTCCTTTATAAATTAACCAGTCTTGGGTATGTCTTTATCCGCAGCATGAAAATGAACTAATACAGTAATTCTGTATTTAGCTTTTTGAGGAGCCTGGAAGGGAATATTGATAGCCTCCCACCTTGCCGGCTCTTATTAAGGATAGACTTCTGCAGTGTTTCCCTCGATGCTCTCAGGTCAGTGAAAGGCCCCATCCACTCGCACTGCCCAGACGCAGACTGAGCTGTGGCTGTTGGCTCTATTTGGCGTCAGCATTTAGGTGTAGATTCCTCAATCCACTCCAGGAATAAATTAACTTCTTGTAGTCCTAGGGCCTGAGAAAATTAGACGCTTGCACAGTGGCAGATTCACTACCTGCCTTGTGATGCTCTTCTAAGAGTTGTGTGTTGAGGACGTGGGCATGGGAGGGCTGTTCATGGCTTGTGTCACTAAAGGCGAATGTCTGTGTTGGAAAGCCAACAGGAACAGAGCCTGTAGGAACTCACAGCAAACGCTTGCATTGTAAAGTTAAGGATGCATGCTGAGGCATAATTTACGTCAAGATACAATCCCCACAGCCCCAGGATAGCAGTGTAGCTCTGCTAGGCTGATGTGCAGGATTTGTACTATGGCCCTTAAGTCATTAAAATTTTCCTGCAATCTGGAGGATTTTGTAGAGTGGTTTGTTTAGCTGAATTTCCGCCCCCCTCTCCCGGACGGTAAGAATTATATCATTATTTAATCATAAGAATCGTAACTCTGGCCAATTTAATTTTGGTGCCATGATTAGATTTTAACAGGTGTCTGTAAAATTCAAACTTTCATGCCTTCAGATGCTGAAGATTAAACTATTGTGCTTAGCCGTTTTATCAAATGAGACATTGCTCTTACAGCCGTTGCAGAGTGCATGCTGTTTTTTGGCTGTGTCCTGCTGAGATCAATGCTGAAATTTTTATGCATAAAAAGAAAGTGATAGCCTAGATACAAAGTGTGACAATACCATCATGAAGGCGATTTTAACCAGCAAGCTAGAATGTGCAGTTCAGATGAGTGTCCTCCCTCCACACTGCCTCGCAGGCAGTCTCTGCCTTGCTCCGGGGTCACAGCCCAGATGCTCCCAGTGTTTCCAGTTTTCCTCTTGGAATTGCCTTAAATTCCATAGCACCTCATTACCTTTGAGGATGTTTTAGACTCTGAAAAATACCAAACTTTCTGATTTAAGATGGTTGAAAGGGAAGTTTGAGCAACTTAATAGAATGTGGGGTGTGTGTGCACATATGTGTAGTGCATTATGTGTGTATTTGTGTATAGTGGGTATATGTGTATATATGCATGTATAGTGTATGTATATGTGTATGTGCAAGTGTGTGCACATGTGTAGTGTGTATAGTGTGTATATGTGTATTTGTGTGTACTGTGTGTATATGTGTATTTGCATGTGTGTGCACATGTTTAGTATGTGTATTATGTGTGTGTATTTGTGTATAGGGTCTATAAATGTATATATGTCTTTATAGTGTGTGCATATGTGTAGTGTGGATATTATGTGTATATGTGTGTATATATGAGTGTATAGTGTGTGGACATGTGTATGTGCATTGTGTGCATGTGTAGTGTGTATTACAGTGTGTATACATGTATATATGAGTGTATAGTATGTGTATATGTGTATGTGAAAGTGTGCATATGTGTAATGTGTGTATTATAGTGTGTATATGTGTATATATGGTGTATAGTGTGTGTATATGTGTATGTGCATGTGTGCATATGTGTAGTGTGTTATTGTGTATAGTGTGTGCATATGTGTAGTGTGTGTATTATGTGTGTGTATAGTGTGTGCATGTGTAGTGTGTGTATTATCGTGTATGAGTGTATAGTGTGTATATATTTGTATGTGCACATATGTGCATGTGTAGTGTGTATTATAGTGTGTAAACATGTATAGATGAGTGTATAGTGTGTATATGTGAATGTGTGTGCATATGTGGTGTGTGTATACATGTCTATGTGTAGATACATGTATATATAGTGCATATATGTATATACATGTATATATAGTGTGTATACATGTGCATGTGTGTGTACGTGTGTGCATATGTTTAGTGTATTATGTATTTGTGTATAGTGTGTATGTGTGTATATATGTGTGTATAGTGTGTGTATAAGTGTATGTACATGTGTGTGCATGTGTGTGTTGTGTGTACACATGTGTATCCTGTGGATAAAAGAATGATGCATCCTGGGTCTGACTTTTTGTAGCTCACCCATGGGCAGAGTGGCCCCCAATTGTCCCTGAACATCAGCACCAGGAAGCAGTTGGGCCAGGGGAGGCACCACAAGCCACTCTCCTCAACTTCCATCACAAGGAGCCTGGTGCAAAATAGGCAATCAATAAATGCTTGCTGTGTGCATGAATATGAGTGCCTGCAATGCATTTGATACACAGCTAACAAGTGTTACCTTCAGGATGTTATTTCTTTAAAACTGTCTTGATACTTTACAACCAAATCTTGTGTAATGGTAAAAGTACAGATATGTGTAAAATAACTAGTCAGCCCTATCCATCTCAATAGCCAAGGTAAACTCATTGATGAGCCGAAAAGTGCTAGGAGAATATATCAATTGGTCGCTTTATTCAAATTTTGGGTTTGGTTTTATGGGAGAAAAAAATTAAACTTAAAATATAGAGTTAGCTTTTTTTTTTTTTTCATTTTGAGAGAATCTAAAAGAACAGAAATCTAGACTTTCTCCTTTGAAAATCACGCAGCTTTTGTGGGAAAACCACAGATCACCCTCAGTGAACCAGGGACCTTTCCATATGAACACACACATGTGTGGAGACATCTTCTTCCCTCCACCAGCCTCCTGGGCACACGAATGTTGCCAGGGAGGCGCCATGAAATCAGAATAGATGAAGACTGTAAAGATATTCTCTCACTTTAGCTCTTCCTTTTATGTCGGCTTCATTAAAGATGCTTTTAGTGTTTATCCAGGATATTTACCTCAAAATACTGAGGGGAGGCCGGGTGCAGTGGCTCATGCCTGTAATCCCAGCACTTTGGGAGACCGAGGCGTGCGGATCATGAGGTCAGGAGATCGACACCATCCTGGCTAACATGGTGAAGCCCCGTCTCTGCTAAAAATAGAAAAAATTAGCCGGGTGTGCTGGCGGGCACCTGTAGTCCCAGCTACTCAGGAGGCTGAGGCAGTAGAATGGCGTGAACCCGGGAGGCGGAGCTTGCAGTGAGCCAAGATCACGCCACTGCACTCCAGTCTGGGTGACAGAGTGAGACTCCGTCTCAAAACAACAACAACAACAACAACAACAACAAAAAACACAACTGAGTGGAGACCTGCCCCAGCTTTATAAATTGTTTTGTTTTCATGCACATCATACTTAGGTTAAGACTTCTGTTTTAACTGTAGGACAGAGGAGTTAAAATCTCAGAAAAGCTGAGAGCAAGTTACTATAGGAGCAGAAGTGTGGCAGGCACACCTGTGAGTGCTTGTGTGTATGCATGTGTATGTGCGTGTGTGTGTGTGCATGTGTGTGTGGGAACACTGTACAATTCAAAGCAACACCTGATCAATGAGAGTATAAATGGTGAACAATACAGAGGGTTTGGCCCAGGATTGGGTCGGAAGAGTCATGGTTTCAGCTGAGCATCAGTGAATGTCAGTGATAGGACTGAATTGTGTCCTGGCAAAACGCATCCCTTGAAGCCTTAACCCTCAATGCGACTGTTTCCAGAAAGAGACCCTTTAAGGAAGTTATAGGATGGGGCCTTACTCAGATAGAACTGGTGTCCTTATAAGAAGTGGAAGAGGCACCCTTTGAGGACATAGCGAGAAGAGGCCATCTGCAAGCCAAAACAAGAGGCCTTACCAGGAACCTAACCCTGCCAGAACCTTGACCTTGGACTTTCTAGCCCCTAGAACTGTGAGAAAAAAAAATCTGTTGTTTAAACACCCAGTTAAACTGTTGTTTTACCACCCAGTGTGATAATTTTTTTTTTTTCTGAGACAAAGTCTTGCTCTGTCACTCCAGCCTGGAGTGACACTCCAGCCTGGAGTGACACTCCAGCCTGGAGTGACACTCCAGCCTGTCACTCAGGCTGGAGTGCAGTGGGGCGATCTCAGCTCACTGCGACCTCCACCTCCTGGATTCAAACGATTCTCCTGCCTCAGCCTCCTGAGTAGCTGGAACTACGGGCGCTTGCCACCACGCCCAGCTGATTTTTTGTATTTTTAGTACAGACAGGGTTTCATCATGTTAGCCAGGATGGTCTGGATCTCCTGACCTCTTGATCAGCCTGCCTCGACCTCCCAAAGTGCTGGGGTTACAGGCGTGTGCCACCTCGCCCAGCCCGGGTGTGATGAGTTGATATCACAGCCTGAGCAGACTAAGTCAGTCTTGTAGAAGGTATGATGGAGATAGTAGCTGTGCTAGACACACCTAGGTATGCTTCAGCATAGATTCAGCCTTACCTACCAATAAAGTCACCTGTACTTCAGGAGCTGGCAGAATTTGTCTGCACACACCTCTGAAGACAATGCATTCTGATGAATACACATTCCAGGCAGTGCTCTTGCTTTCTGACCTCGTCTGACAAGCTGAATTCAGTGTCTTGGCACGTGCCCCCTATTGCTTTATAACAAAGAACGAGGTACTCCTGAGGTCATTTTGGCTCCTTCTGAGCCTCGAGAAGTGTTACCGTCTTAGAAAGAGCATGTGGCACTTTTAAAACACACTTCCTGAAAGGCAAGAGGCAGTCGTGGGCCTGTGTATGTGCAGCCTAATGTGGTGGTGCCTTTTATGGGTCTGAGAGGAGCCCCTGTCACTATGATTTTCATGACTGGTTGATACATTGAGTCACAATAGGGATGTGATGCCGCTGCACAAGTCTCGTGGCTTTGAGGAGGCAGAATTACAGACCCCAAGGGTCTGATTCATGATCAGTGAATGTGGGATTTGGACGGTCCTCAGAGATGAAGGCTTGCCCAACGGCCTTATTTTAATAGATGAAAAACCTGTGTCGTAGCTTAACTAAGTGCCCTGCCTTCTGTCCCAGCTAACCAGTGGGGAAGACACCCAGATCTTGGCTTCTGACGGGATCTTTCTACCTTATAAAGCTGTGCAAACTTGGGGTCCCCTAGTTCCTGCTGGACAAATCTACTGTAGCCTGTTTGTAGCTAATATCCATCTACTGACCCATCCACATCAGCTGTCTGAAATCAGAAGACTGTACCCTTGTAGATGGCAATACCAAGTTCTAAACAAAATACTCATTTACCACTTTTTGTGTCCACCACAGGCGTATTAAAGACTTTTTCTACAAAATGAGGAAGACATTATTAATCACTATGTCTTGCCCTCTGTTTCCAGATCCTGGGATCCAGAGCAACAAAAAGACCTTAATTTAGTTAACATCTTTATGAATCTATTGTAATTCTTGTGTTAAAAATTGTGTCATGAGGCCGGGTGCAGTGGCTCACATCTGTAATCCCAGCACTTTGGGAGACCGAGGCGGGTGGATCGCAGGTGCAAGAGATCGAGACCAGACTGGCCAACATGGTGAAACCCCGTCTCTACTAAAAATACAAAATAAATTAGCTGGGCATGGTGGTGCACTCCTGTAGTCCCAGCTACTCAGGAGGCTGAGGCAGGAGAATCACTTGAACTGGGGAGGCAGAGGTTGCAGTGAACCGAGATCGCGCCATTGCACTCCAGCTTAGCAACAGAGCGAGACTCTGTCTCAAAAAAAAATAAAAAAAAAAAAAAACAGGGGTCATTAGCCGTATAAAACAATGTAAATAAAAACCTATAATAATTGGCATCAAAATGTTTACTTTTCAGTTTTAGAAAGAAAGCATAATACTTTATAACAAAACCATTTGGATTGTTAAATTACTGGAAATTGCTAGTTAAGTCAATTGCTTATTATATGAATATTTTGGAAGAATCTCACAAACTATTTAGCCCCTGGACTATTTTACCTCGTCAAAATAACAAGAAAGCAAGGTTAAAGAGAAACAAATAAGTCAATCTTGTTGGATATACACTTGAAAGTTGTACAGACTCTGTCTGAAGTAATCAGGATAAACTGCCATTTCAGGCACTTGGTGATGAAGAGAAAGCACAATTTACATTCTGTTCCACTGAATGTAAATCTGGATTCTCTGTTGTATTTTGTTCAGTTGTCCAGTGAAATAAAGGGGTTGATGTGCCTGGCAGTAAAAATAAAAAAAATATTTTTTAAATAGAGGGATTTTATAGAAAACTTTTCTGACTAAAAAATTTTTGTCATTGATTCTATTTATGTGATGGATTACATTTATCAATCTGCGTATTTTGAACCAGCCTTGCATCCCAGTGATGAAGCTGACTTGATCGTGGTGGATAAGCTTTTTGATGTGCTGCTGGATTCGGTTTGCAAGTATTTCACTGAGGATTATTGCGTTGACGTCGCAGGGATATTGGTCTGAAATTTTCTTTTTTTGTTGTGTCTCTGCCAGGTTTTGGTATCAGGATGATGCTGGCCTCATAAAATGAGTCAGGGAGGATTCCTTCTTTTTCTATTCTTTGGAATAGTTTCAGAAGGAATGGTACCAGCTCCTCTTAGTACCTCTGGTAGAATTCAGCTGTGAATCTATCTGGTCCTGGGCTTTTTTTGGTTGGTAGGCTATTAATTGCTGCCTCAATTTTAGAACTTGTTTTTGGTCTATTCAGGGATTCGACTTCGTCATTCTCAGCAAAGTAACACAGGAACAGAACACCAAACACCGCATATTCTCACTCATAAGTGGGAGTTGAACAATGAGAACACATGGACACAGGGAGGGGAACATCACAACGCTGGGGCCTGTCAGGGGGTGGGGGGCTAAGGGGGGGATAGTATTAGGAGAAATATGTAATGTAGATGAAGGGTTGATGGGTACAGCAAACCACCATGGAACATGTATACCTGTGTAACAAACCTGCACGTTCTGCACATGTATCCCAGAAGTTAAAGTATAATAAAAATAAATAAATATGAAAGTCGGAAAAAAGAAAAAAAATTATCCCAAAATATATGGAACACTGTAATAAATTGGTCAGATCTAAATTTCCAACGAATACCAACGTCAACACTATTTTTGTACTTTTGCGAGCTGGAAACAAATTTGTTTGTCATGATGAATTACAGGAGGCTTTGTATTGACTTTGATGGTGATGAAATAAAGCACCAGGCAGGAAGGAACAGTGAGGATGCAGGGAGACCTTTTAGAGAGGCTGGAACTCTCAGTAACAAAAAAATTAGGAGACAACATTTAAGATATTGGAGATTCACAGTAGCATTTAGGGAACTGAGAATGCACAGTAAATGATTTCTTATAGGCAGGCAGTACTCTTTCGTGTGCCATAGATAAATCAAGGCTGGAAGAGGAGCATTGCTGAAGGTCTACCTTAAGCTCCTGTGATGTGCTTAGAGATAGTGGCCTCAGAGGTCTCCAGGTCCTGTCGCAGGGAGCTCATCACAGTCACAGGCACGGACATGAAAGCAGATGCTCACCACCTGAAAAGGGGTTTGCATAGAGATAAATTGGAAGGATAGCTAAGTTAAAGAGGCGTATGTTTCTGCTTCATTACTGTATTTTTCTCATTCTGATTAGAAACAGTAATAAAGTAGTTCCCTTTTGCATTCTCTTGCACCAACTTTTGGAATTTCACTGTTGAAAGCAACTGTTTCCTGAGGGCACCTTCCATCCTTTCTCAGCTTCTGTTTCCAAAACTTTGCGGCCAGTTAAGGTGGATGGAAGGTGGTGATGAGGGTGGTATGTATGTGTGTGTGTGTGTGTGTGTGTGTGTGTGTGTGTGTGTGTGTGTAAGGAAAAGACTTTCCCTTGCAATTAAACGAGATGGGCGGCAAGTCTGAGATGTCCCCCAAGACTAGTGCAGGGACAATGGTTTTCAGTTCTTAGTTTGTCTCTGTTCCCTGGTAGGGCTTCAGAGGCAGATGGCTTCTAGAGAACCCTGGGGAGAGGGAACTCTTGTCAGTGGAATTCCAGCTCCAGTAGAGAGCTTGTGTCAAGCAAGTGAAAGCAGGCCCGGCCAGCTGCCCTCAGGGGACCCCGTGGGCTGAGCGAAGACCACACTGTCTTTTTTTTTTTCTTCCTCTTTGTTGAACATTACCTTATATTCCCCCCACCAAGTTTCTATAACTGTGTGCCCAGATTCTTGTATTTTATTATTATTATTATTATACTTTAAGGGATCTAGAACTAGAAATACCATTTGACCCAGCCATCCTATTACTGGGTATATACCCAAAGGATTATAAATCATGCTGCTATAAAGACACATGCACATGTATGTTTATTGTGGCACTATTCACAATAGCAAAGACTTGGAACCAACCCAAATGTCCAACAATTATAGACTGGATTAAGAAAATGTGGCACATATACACCATGGAATACTATGCAGCCATAAAAAAGTGATGAGTTCATGTCCTTTGTAGAGACATGGATGAAGCTGGAAACCATCATTCTCAGCAAACTATCTCAAGGACAAAAAACCAAACACCTCATGTTCTCACTCATAGGTGGGAATTGAACAATGAGAACACATGGACACAGGAAGGGGAACATCACACACCGGGGACTGTTGTGGGGTGGGGGGAGGGGGGAGGGATAGCATTAGGAGATATACCTAATGCTAAATGATGAGTTAATGGGTGCAGCACACCAACATGGCATATGTATACATAGGTAACAAACCTGCACGTTGTGCACAGGTACCCTAAAACTTAAAGAAGACCACACTCTCTTTAACCACAAAGGACCACATGGCGGGAAGGCCACCATCCCCTCGCGTCCTAAGGAGAACGAGACCCCAGAGCTTTCCCAGGAACCTGGGAGGGAGAAGCATCCCCAGGAATGACTGGATGAAATTTCCTTCCATGGAAATAATATAAAGTTAGAGCTAGATTTTCTTTTATGCCAAAAATAGTAGGAAAAAAACCATATGCACACAAACATATGCATACATAAACATATGTATCATATGTGTATACACACAGATCATAACTGTACATCTCAAGGGATTTTATTTAGCATATGGATTAACAGCTAGAGTTTTTTTCAAGCCTCAGAAGAATTCCCTGCCAATAAACATGGTTACTTTTCCTTCCCTATGTATTTTCATGCTGCCCTTCAGGACCTTTGTTGAATTCCAGATAAATGGACTCATACAATGTGTATTCCTCTGTGTTTGTCTGTTGGTCAATGTCTATCTATTGCACTGAGTAGTTCACCCTTAATATTTATTGGATAAATATGCCAAAATTTATTTATTGTCTATACTGTTGATGAACATTTGGGTTGTTCCCATGTTGGATTGCTATAAGTACAGTTGGATTTTTACAAGTACAGTTGTATCAGACATTGGTGCACATTTGTACTAGTTTCTCATGGATATGAATCTAGGAGTGGGTTCTGTGGTGGGCATATGTTTGTTTTTGGTGGATACAGCCAAAGCAAAGACATTGTGCCAAGTTACATTTCAACCAAGAATGCGTGAGTGACAGTTGCTCCCCACATTCATCCACACTTGGTACTTTGGGTCCTAATTTTAGCCATCGTGGGGGGTGTGTATCTGGTAGTATCACATTGTGGTTTAACTTGAGTGTAACTGATTTGTATTGACATTGAGCTTTTCATAGCTTGCTCACCATTTGGATATTCTTTTCTGTAAAGTGACTGCTCAATGCTTTTTGCTGATAAAAAAAATTGGTAGTTTTAAAAATTGATTTACAGGTGCTTTTTAAAATATATTCTAAACAAGAATCTTTTGCTGTATTGCAAATGCCTTATCCTAGACTGTGGCTTGTTTTTTTTTATTCTTTTTAATGGAGTTTTTCCATGAACAGAAGTTCTTCATATTAATAAAGTATAAATCATCTTTTTTTATTTTATTATCATATTTGTTTTTTCTGTATATGTCCTGTTTAAGAAATCTTGGCCTACCCCAAGGACATAAAGATAATTTCCTATGTTTTATTCCTGAAGCTTTATTATTTTACTCTCCACAATTCGTTGTAAGACATTTAAAAAAATAATTAATGTTTGCATTAATTATTAATTCATTCTAAGACATATTTAAAAATAATTATGTGATGAAGGGGCCAAGACTTATTTTTCCCCTTATGGATACATAACATCTTCACCACTATTTACTGAAAGAGCATCCTTTTTCCAGTGAATTTCAATGGTGCCTTTTTCATAAATCAGGTGATTTGTGTATGTTTGTGTGTGTGTGTGTGTGTTTCTGAGCACTCTTCTGTGCAATGATCTATTGTCTACCTTTAGACAATATTTCTCTGTTTTCATTTCTGTAACTTTATAGAGAGACTTAATCTCTGTTACTACAAATTCACTAACATGTTTGTTGTTTAGGATCATATTATATTCTAAGTCCTTTGCATTTCCGTGTAAATTTTAAAATAATCTTGTCAATTTTCTTTAAAAAGCCAGTGAAAATTTAAATTCTGATTACATTGAATGTGTTGAATTGCATCAATATATGGAGAACTGACATCTGAATACAACTGAGACCTCCAATCAAGAGCATGGTCTATCTCTCCATTTATTTACATGTTAGGTTAGGAATAAACCTAACATACTTTGGCAGGATTATTTCTAAACATTTGGTGATTTTGATTTACTGTTATAAATTGTATTTTTATTTTAATTTTCAATTATTTGTTGCTAGTATATGGAAATATTATTGAGTTTTGTATATGAATATTGTATCCAGCAATATTTTGACAACTCACTTCCTAATTTCAATAGTATGTTTATAGATCCTTTTGTATTTTCTCTATATGCAATCAAGCCATCTGCAAAAATGACAGGCTTGCTTTTTCCTTTTCCATAAGAAAGCTGTCAATTTCTTTCTAAGGGCCACTGTTGTATATCTACAAAGTTTTAGTAATATTGGGCATTTAATATATTTTGGTTCAAAATATTTTTAATTTGTCACTGTGATTTCTTCTTTTATGCATATGTTATTTAGAATAATGTTTAATTTCTAAAGAGCTGTACACTTCTTTGTTATATTTTCCCCATAAGTATACATTTTATTCTTATTTTCTTTCATTATTAATCTGGCTGGGATCCCCACTATAATGTTGAATTATACTGATAATATAATATGATAGTGGCCATTTGTGTCTTTTTCCCAACCATCAGAGGACAAATATTTGATAATTTACCAATAAGAATTATGTTGCCTGTTCATGTTTTATAGATTTTTCTTATGGGATTGAGAATGTTCTATTTTTTTTTTTTAAGTTATCCTAGGGCAGTGAAGTCTGTCTCAAAGATTTTGGCATATATTTACTTAATCATATCTATTTTTTTCTTTTTGCTAATAAAATGAATTGCATTGTTTGATATTCAAATGTTAAACCAACCTTGCCTTCCTGGAATAAACTTCACTTGGTTATGATATTTATTTATTTTACATATCATCAAGTTTGATATGCTAATATTTTGTTTAGCTTTATAATGATGTGCTCATGAGAGATATTGGCCTCTGATTTTCTTTTTCTGCCATGTTTTTGCCAAGTTTTGGTGTCAGGGTTATGCCGACCTCAGAAACGAATTGTAATATGTTTCCCTTTTCTCTATTTTTTGAAGGAGTTTGTATAAATGTAGTATTATTTTCTTCTTAAATAAGTGGAAGAATTAAGCAGTGAGAACATCTGAGTCTGTGACATTTTCTATAGAAATTTAAAAATTATGTGTTCATTAAAAAAAGTAGATATAGAACTAATACTTTGTCTATTTCTTGTGTTCATTTTGATACTTTTTTAAATGAATTTGTTAATTTCCTCTACATTGTCAAATTTATCAGCATAAATTAGTTTATAATAGCCTCATTATTTGTATTTTTCTAAAATTTAAGAAAATTGTTGTAATAGCTTCCTTTTCATTTCTTATGCTGCTAATTAGATTATTTTGGCTTTAAAAAATCTATCTTGCTAGGGGTTATTTATTTTATTAATCTTTTCCAAGAGCTACCCTTAGACTTTGTTGATATCTTCTATTATATGCCAGTTTTCTATTTCCTTGACTTCTGCTTGTATCTTTCATTTAATTATTCATAGTCTTGTAGATTTTGAGTTGGTAGCTTACATCATTAATTTTATATATTTCTTGTTTTCCAAGATATGCATTTGAAGCTGTCAATTTCTTTCTAAGTGCCACTGTAGTACACCTAAAAAGTTTTAATAATGTTGAACATTTAATATGTTTTGGTTCAAAATAGTTTTAATTTTTCACTGTGATTTCTTCTTTTTTGCATATATTATTTAGAACAATGTTGCTTAATTTCCAAAGAGCTATAGACTTCTTTGTTATATTTTAGTTATTTTTTGCTAGTTTATTGCTACTATTTTTAAGTACCGTAACTGTGTGCTTTCAGTCCTCTAAATTTTGTTGATTCCTGCTTTATGGACCAGAGCATGATCTGTTTTTAAAAACCTTCCACATACACGGAAGAAAAGTGCTACCCCTGCAGTTGTCAGGCTTAGGCTGTGTGTCAGTCACATAAAATTGGTTTATTGTGTTATTCGAATCTCCTTTATAATACAATTTTCTTCTCCATGTTGTGTCAATTAATGAGAGAGGTGTACTAAACTCTCCAATCAAAATAATGGATTTATCTGTTTCTCCTTTTAGTTCTGTAAATTTTTGCTTTAAATAATATGAAGCTATGTTTTCAGGAGCATAGGAATTTAAGATTGTTGTGTCTCTCTGTTGACCTGACTTATGATCTTGAAATGTATCTATTTGACACTAGTAACACTTTTTTTGTTGAAATCACTTTTGTCTATTATTATTGTCACTGCATCTATTTTGCTTAATATATATGATGTGTCTTCTTCCATTTTTAAATGTCAGCACATGTGAATTATATTTCTGGTGACTTTTGGTGGTTAAAAACTTATATATGCATCTTCCTTCTCTTTATTCAAACTGACAATGTTTTTAATTTTTTTTAAATAAGATTTAGCTCATTTATATTAAAAGTATTCATTTATATAATTGGGTCTAAATCTACCATCTCACTGTATACTTTCTACATTTCCTACGGGATTATTTGCTTCTTTATTCTTTTTTCTTATTTTGAATTAATCAAATTTTTTTTCCCATTTACTCTCCTCTGTTATCTCTTAAATTTTACATAGTCTTGTATTACCTTTTTTAGGGTTTACCGTAGAAGTTTCAATATGCATCTTTAAATTATTGCAGCCTAACTTAAGTTTTGCTTTTGTTATGTTTTGAACAATATCTCATAATTTACCCATGCCCTTTTTTTCTAATCTTATTATGTTCTTACTTTTATATATGTCAGTCTCCCACAGAATAGTATTATTTTGTGTATAACACTCATTATTCTTGTATATTTGCCCACATATTTGTTCTTTCTGGTAAATTTTATTTTTTCAGCAGTACCATACTCACATCTAGAATCAATTGAGTCCAGGAAAGAATTTTCATTTTCTAATTATTATTATTAGTATCATGTTTCTTATAGGATGAATTCACTCAACGTTTGCCTGAAAGCATTTTATTACATCTTTTTACTCTAAATTAGCTGTATTGAGAGACAATACAAATCCAATAATATTCACCAATTTTAAGTGGAATCAGAACACATAATTTTTCCATCACCTCCCAAAATACCCTTGTGTGGTTTTTGAGTCAGTCTCCTCCTTTTTGGCTCAATCCTTTGCAGTCACTGATCTACTTTTTGTAAGTATAGTATTTTACTAGAATTCTGTATAGTCACATTCATTGAACACAGTGCATTTGAGAGTCATTTATATTGCTGTGTACAACAGTACTTTAGTCCTGTTTATTGCTGACTAGTATTTTGATATAGGGGTATACCACAATTTATTCATTCATTCACCAGTGAAATAAAATTTGGGTTTTTTTTTGTTTTTGTTCATTATTAATAAAGTTGCTATGAGCATTTATGAATAAATACTTTTTATTACATGCTTTTATTTCTTTTGGAAGAGCACTTAAAAGTGAAATTGCTTGGCCATTTGGTAGGTATAAAGTTGTATAAAAAGAGCAAAATATTTCCCCACTGGCTATACCATTTTACATCCCCATGAGAAATTTATAAGAATTACAGCTGCTCTTTATCCTCATCAAAATTAGTATTGCCAGTCTTTTTACTTTAGCCATTCTAGTGACTGAAGACAGGTATTTTATAGTGGTTTCAATTGAATTTTACCTAATAATTGATAATTTTGAGCATTTTTTGTTATGACCATTTTCAATTCCTATATTCTTTTTGATGCACTATTAAAAGCTTTACCTTTTAAAAATTTGATTATGTGTCTTATGAATATTGTGATATAACAGATTTTAAATATATTCTGAACACAAATTCTTGTTCAGATATATATTTGCAAGTGGTTTCCAGTTTGTGGCTTCCCTTTTCTTTTTCTAATGGTGTCTTTGAAAAGGCAAAAAAAATTGATGAAATATAATTTATTGATTTATAACTTTATGATTTATGGTTGCCTAATTCAAGGTCATAAAGATATTTTTTCTAGAAATTTTATAGGTTAAGCTCTTACATTTAGGTGTATTATTCACTTCTAGTTAATTTATGTGAATGGTGAGAAGTGGATGATATTTATTTTTCCAAATGGTTATCTATCTTTTCTAAGACAATATGTTAAAAACTATACCATTTCTTATTGTATTACACTGATATTTTTGCCAAAGATTTATTGATTATATATATGTAGGTATATTCATAGACTCTTCATTATGTTCAATTAATTTATATATGTATTCTTATACCAATACCACGCTGTCCTAATTACTAATTTTAGAGTAATGCTTAAAGTTATATATTAGAAAGCCTCCAAATTTGTTGTTAATTTTAAATGTTGATTTGGCTATTCTAGATTCTTCATTTACATGTAATTTAAAAAATCAACTAATCAATTTCTACAAAAGGGTTTGCTAGACTTTTGATTGGAATTACATTAAATATATAGATCCATTTGGAAAGGCTAGATATATTATCAATATTGAATCCTATGCTTTGTTAAATTCTTGAGTATTTTATAATTTTAGGCTACTATATATGATAACTTCTAAAACTTTTAATTTCTAAATATTTATCATATATAAATGCAATTGATTTTCATATATTGACTGCTATCATTTGAATGTTCCCTCCAAAACTTACGTTGAAATTTAAATGCCATTGTACTAGTCTAAAGAGGTGGGATCATTAAGACTTGATTAGGTTGTGAGCACTCTGCTCTCATCGATGGATTAATGCTATTATTGTGGGAATGGGTTCTTTATCACAAGGGTGGTTTCCTTATGAAAGGGTGGGTTTGGCCCCCTTTTTTTCCTCTCCCTTGCCCTCTCTTTGCCCTTACAACATGAAGTAATGCAGTAAGAACACCCTGAAAGATCCTGGCCCCTCACTTTTGGACTGCCTAGCTTCCAGAATAATGAGCCATTAAATGTATGTTTATGACAAATTACCCTGTCCATAGTTTTCTGTTATAGTGCCATAAAATGGACTGATATTGACCATCTCGCCTATGACCTTGATAAACTCACATATTAATTCTAGTAGCTTTTTGTACATTTTTCAGGAATTTTACAGAAATGTTTAGGATGCCTGTAAGTGAAGAGTTTTATTTTTTTCCTTTCTAATCTAAGTGCCTTTATTTATTTTTCTTGCCTCATCATGCTGGCTAGTATCTCTAGCATAATACTGAATAAGAAATGATGAGTATAGGGCTGGCAGGGTGGCTCACGCCTATAATCGCAGCATTTTGAGAGGCCAAATCACTTGAGGTCAGTAGTTTGAGAACAGCCTGGCCAACATGGTGAATCCCCATCTCTATTAAAAATACAAAAATTAGCTGGGCATGGTGGTGCACACCTGTAGTCCCAGCTACTTGGGAGGCTGAGGTAGGAGACTTGCTTGAAGTTGGGAGGCAGAGGTTGCAGTGAGCCAAGATTGCCCCATTGCACTCCAACCTGGGTGACAGGGTGAGACTCCATCCATCTCAAAAACAAACAAACAAACAAACAAACAGACAAAAAACATGATGAGTACAAACAACTTTGTCTTGGTTCACCTAATGATAAGAAAAAATTGTCCTTCACTATGAATATATGTTTGTTTTAAGGTTGCATGGGTTCTCTTTATTGGGCTAAAGGAATACCATTTTATTTCTAGTGTGCAGTTTTTATCAATATGAGAATGTTCTCTCTGCTTCTATTTTGTGGTGTGATTTAAAAAGTCATGAATGCATCTTGAATTTTTTCAAATTCTTTTTTGTATCTATTGAGGTGATCATATGGTTTTTATTCTCTAAGTCTGTTAATATGGTCAATTACATTTATTGATTTTTAAGTGCTAAAACAACGTGGTCTCCCTTAACTAAGCCATATATTATAAAGTGTTATCCTTTTCATATATTTCTGGAACCAGTTAGCTAAAAGTTTTGATAAGAATTTTAGTGTGTGATTTTACTTTTATAATGTCTGTGTCTGATCTCGGTGCCAGTGTCGTGCTAGTTTCATAAAATTAGTTGGAAAGTTTTTACACCTGCTCTGTTTTTTTGGAAGAGTTTGTGTAGGGTTGGTATTACATTTTCCTTTAATGTTTGGAATAATTCACCATGCTAGCCATATGAACATGGGTTTCTTTATAAGCAGGTTTTTAATATACATTCAGCTTCCAAAATCATTATAGGGCTACTATGTGATCTATTTTTTTCTTAAATGATTTTTGGGATTTTGTGGTGTTCAATAAATTTGTTCACTTAATCTCAGTTGCCAAATTTACTGGTATAAATGTACTTTCCTAATATGTTTTTATTTTTCTGTAGGATTTATAAGAAAGTACTCACTTTCATTTCTGTTATTGGTGATGTGTTTTCTTTCTTTTTTTTTCTTTCTTTTCAACTTGTCCCAACGTTTATCGAAACTGTGTTGATCGTTTGAAGTGATCAAATTAAATTCTTGGAGTTTTTAAAATTTTATGCATTTTCTCTTTTATTGATTTCTGCTCTTATTTTTATTATTTTCTTGCTTCTGCTACTTGAGTTTCATTTGCTCTTTTAAAAAATATATATCTTTTGGGTAGAAGCCAAAATCATTGATTTTGACATTTCTCATTTTCTAATATAAGTATGTGACCCTATCAAATTAACTCTTTTCATGGCTTCATCTATGTCCCAGTTATTTTGATGTTTCTTTTTCATTTTTGGTCAGTTTAAAATATTTTCCAATGTTTCTTGTGATTTATTCTCTGATCCATATTTATATTATTGTGCATTATTTAATTTCCAATTATTTGTGGATTTTTCCAGATATCTTCTTGTTATTTATTTCCAATTTAATTGCATTGTTTATGTCAGTCCTCTTAGGTTTACAGAGATTTTAAAATATAGATATTTATATGTACATATTACATATATAATATATAATAAAATACAAATTTATAAATATATACAATAAAATGTGAATATATATAGTGATATATATTTTAAGTGCATTCCTTGTGGCTACTTATATTTTGGTCTTCATTACAAAAAATAATCTGAAATTTTTTGCCTTTTGTGACATTACAGGCATTTATATTTAATGTAATTATTGATGTTGTTGGATTTAAATGTGTCATATTACAATTATATTTTTGAGGCCAGGTGAGGTGTCTCACGCCTGTAATCCTAGAACTTTGGGAGGCCGAGGCAGGCAGATCACCTGATGTCAGGAGTTCAAGACCAGCCTGACCAAAATGGTGAAACCCTGTCTCTACTAAAAACACAAAATATTAGCTAGGTGTGGTGGCATGTGACTGTAATCCCAGCTACTCAGGAGGCTGAGGCATGACAATCACTTGAACCCGGGAGATGGAAGTTGCAGTGAATAGTGATTGTGCCACTGCATTCTAGCCTGGGCAACAAAGTGAGATCTGTTTCAAGAAAAAAAAGAGATAAAAAAAACAACCTAAATTATCTTTTTGGTCCTACCTGTTATTCATTCCTCCTTTTCCTATTTATTTGTCTTCTTTTGCATTGATTATTATTTTTTGATTCCATTTTGTTTCTACTACTATTACATAACTTTATAAGGAATACATCACCTTACAATAGTATACTTACAGCTTCCATCCCTTGTGCTGTTTTTGTCACATGTTTTAATTCTACAAATGTTATAAAATTCATAAGACATTGTGGATTTGTTTTGTACGAAACCATGAATTGTCTTTCAAATTTATTAAAATATACAAAAGAGCACTTTATATATCTGTCTATACATTGATCACTTCTGGTGCTCCTCATTACTTTATATAGATCCAAATTTCTATCTGGAACCATTTTTCTTCTGCTTAAATAATTTTAGCATATTTTTTCTTGTCGATGTCTCCTGTTCATAAATTCTCCAGCTTCTGCTACTGTAATAAATCTTTGTATCTCTTTTATTTATAAGAGATATTCGTGCTAGATTTTAAAAATTGAATTTTTTTCTTTCTTTTATTTTCTCTTCTTTTTTCTTTCCTTTCCTCTTTCTTCCTTCTTTCCTCCTCTTTCTTTTTCTTTCTGTCTTTCTCTTCCTTTGCTTCCTTTTTTCTTCTTTCTTTCCGTACTAAAGGATGTCTCTACTGTCTCTGACATGTTCTGTTTCTGAAGAAAATCTATGTTTTTTCTTGTTTGTCCCTCGTTATATAATGTGTCTTCTCTCCTCTGACTGTTTTTAAGATTTTCTTCCTATTGCTGGTAGCAGAATTTTGATTATGATATCTCGCTTTTTTATAATTTTAATCTTCTTAGGATTTGTAAAATTTGTTGAATCAGCTATTTATAGTTTGCATCAAATTTATAAAATTTTGGCCATTCTATTTTTATATTTTTTTCTTCATTTCTTCCTTTTTTCTGAGATTCCAGTTGTAGATGTGTTAGACTGTTTGATATTGTCCCACAGATTATCAATACTATTTGCATTTTATTTATTTTTTTATTTCTTTGCTTCACATTTAATATTTTCTGTTGTTATGTCTTCAAGTTTATGATCATTTCTTCTGTGATGTACATTTTGCTGATATTCCAATCTAGTGTATTTTAAATTCAGACTTCCTAGTGTCTATGGAAGTTTCATGTGCCTTTTAGAGAACTTTTATCACTCTCTTTCATGTCTCTGTTCTCCTTAATTTTTGTGATCATATGAAGTATTTTTTGCACCTGTTTTATGTCCTTTTTCTTCTAGTTCCATCATATCTGTCATTTCTGAGTAGTTTTTATTAATTAACTATTATCCTGGTTAGTAGTCATGTTTTTCTCATTCTTTCTTATTGAGTGCCAGATACTGGGTTTTGTTTTTGTTTTTGTTTGATATATTTTGTTGTATTCCTTTAGATACTATTACATTTGCTTCTGATGCAAAGTTCAGTTATTTGAGTCCGTTGGATCTTTTTGAGGCTTTTTAAAAGTGCTGTCAAGGTTTGCCTAGAGAAACTTTTGTTCTAATACTAAGTTAGTTTTAGTACTAAGATGATAACTTAGGAGGAGTCTATTCATGTACCCTTTCCATTATAACCTATGCTGGTGAAAACACAAGCAGTTCTCTGCCCTGAGTAAACTCTAAACATGGTTTCACTGACTCTTTTTCAATTAATACCAAATGTATGCAGGTTTCTCTTTACCCCGGTTCCTCTGCACTGTCTCAGGCTGCATTGACCTCAGAGAAGAAAAGAGACAGTGCACGTCGAGTCACCCAGCAAGGACTCTTTGCTCTCTGGAATGAAGTTATCTTATCCTTAGTGCATTCACGGTTATCAAGTGTCTGTACAGAATGATTTTCCCGTTTATCTTGTTATTTTTAGTCCTTATAGTGAAATGTTAGCTTTCATGACGTATTAGAGTCAACCTGGAAAAATGGAAGATTTCTTACAGACCCAAGTCTGTAGGGAAAACAAATGTATTAAATCCATAGATGTATCTTTATTAAATGTGCCATACTCAACAAGGTAGATTGTTTATTAATTCTTACAAAAGAATAGAGCTCATGAGGTAGCCACATATAAACTTGAAGGAGTCAAAGGTTCTACCTGTTAAAACATTAGAGTGTATTGAAACATTAAGAATCTCCCCTCCAACTCTCAACCCAGCATCTCTGCACCTTGTCATTCACTTTGTGGGATGATTTTAGGTCAATGTGGAAATTGACCAGAAATGCTCATAAGAGCATAATACTTGGAAGAGATATAGAATTCTATAAGTATTCAAGTAAAGGAAGGGGCGAAAGCTTTATGAGTGAGTGAACTTGGGATACATTTGAGATAGGTAAGTAAAATATGTGAATCAGAAACCGATCAGGTGGGCAAAGTGCATTCTAGATGGAAGAAACAGAATGAGCAAATCCATGGGTTCAAATGGTAAGAAAGACGATTTGGGCAGAGAAATGGAGATAAATTAAGACTTTTAGAGAAGCAAATTGTTATTCCTTTGGGAAAGGCCTTGGTGGCCAAAGAGAAGCATGAGTAGTTCTTTACTGGCAGATTTAAATGCTCTGAGGCAGAAACCATGTGTAGGTTTGTGTATTACTAAATTCGTGGTGGAGTCTCAATTTATACAGATTAGATTTTAAACTCAGTGTGGCAGGTAAAATTGTGCGCTGCTAAAATACCTTTTAATAATCTCTTCATTACTCCATTAAATATGATATACAGGAATACTGTCTCTTAAAAATTCCAACATCACCAGTTTTCTTCCAGCCCTGTAATAGATTTCCATATTTGAGAACAAGATAAAGTCATTGGCTTATGGACAGGAGCCACATTATATAGAAAGTTCATATCTGTAATAAGCAGACTAACTCGCTCTCAGCACTGAGGGAATTTAGTAGGGTTCACACATGTTAATTGCATGTAAGTTGTGGCTCCACTGGGATCTCATTAGGATGGATTGTGGTGGAAGATACTGCAGGTAGTGTGATGACTGGGGAGGCTTTCTGACTTCCAGGGGAAAAGTACCTAAAATTTCACTTGTGGCCCATTTTGAAAGGCTTGACAAGTTATTTGGTTTGAGTGCTGAGAATGTCAATGGTGAGAAGAGGCAAAAAAAAAAAAAAAAAAAAGACTTGCATGAGGGGAAGATGACAGAGCATTCACTAGAATAGGAGGCTCAGCCATGCGGCTGCTTTCTGTGCAGTGAGGGGAAGGGCGTTGTGTTGAAGATGCTATGGGCTATCCAGTTAGTGATGCTTGGAGGACAGAAAAATACAGGGCTGGACATAGGAATGGCTAGATCTCCAGACTGACAGCTGTCTGCACATATCATGTTTGAAACTATGGCCTTGATTAAGACTATACGGACTTAGCCAGAGATTAATAAATGGATTTATAGTTCAGAGAAGCCTTGGCATACTGGTAAGCATTACTTTTCCCTAATAGGGTCTACTAAATTTCATTATGTAGACCTTGGAAGATATGACCCAAGACATATTCTCATCTCATGCAGCAGTAGCTCTTCATCTGTTTGCCCTCAGTGGGTGTTCAGGTAGGGAGTGGTTGTTATTTGCTGACCCTGATCTTACATGGTCTTCATCACCCAAAGAGCTCTGCTGTGTCCCTAGAATGAGTATATCAGCATGTGGCCAAGCCCATCTCATAGGGCTGGTGACAAGTATTCATTCATTCATCAGACAAAAACTGATCACCTTGAAGTCACCAGCCGCATACTGAAATATCAGACCAGAGAAACTGATCAACTTTCAACTTCAGCAAAAGGTGTTTGAGTTTGGCCCCTCTGACAGACAAGTCATAATTCTGATTTTACTTAACTGGAATGGTAGAGAGAATAATGTGGCATTTTATTTGCACAAAGAGTACTTTCCAGTATCCCATTGTATATGCAGTATATAATTCACTAAGATCCTTGTCATGCTTTTCCTAATTATTTCTTTTTTTTGGGGGGGGGAAAGTTATACAATTCATTTTTATAACATTTTAATGTAAAACTAACACCATATTGTGAGCAAGATATCATAGTTTACATAATTCCCTTGGATTTATTGCTTGCGGTTCTATGTATTAATCATAACAATATCACACATTAAAAATTGCTTCTCTACCTTGCCCATTATATTTATAGAGAGGGTCATAATTACCAAAGTATTCATTTTCAAAGTCTTTTGGTTTGACTCCAGTCTCATTTATTGTGGTTGCATTATTTCTGTAATGCTGTTTCATTAGTTGGTGCCAATCAGTATCATAATACATTTGCTGTGTTGCAGCCAAGTCATATAATAGATATAAAATTCTGTGAGTCACATCTTTTACTACCCTGTCAGTTGCCTGAGAATGAAACTAATTGAAAAATTTCTCCATATGCATTTAAAAGAGGCATATATTTACTGTGACATGGGCAGAGACAGCTCAGATTTAGAAGAGAGAATGCCGTTACCATATAGCAGGCCTCATTTTTCTCACTGGTAAAATCAGGTTCACCTATCTCAGGGTTTGTTAATCTAAGGTTTGCAGAGCCCGAATTTCCTTGGAGCCTTAGGGGAGGTTCTGAGAATTTGGGATCCCTCTCCACTCATGCCAACAAGAGCAGCTACACTTTTGTTTCATATATTGTATATGTGGATGTAAGGATCCATGCATAACTATGTTTGAATAAAAGTTCCCACGAGTCTAATATTATATGATTTCATGAAGGAAAATACTTAGATTCCTATCGATGTGACAGAAATAATAGATCATGAGCCCGTGGAGGTCTTTGTGTGAATGCCTGGATATTTGGAGGTACCTGAGGATGAGTGCAGGAAGCGGAATCTCGTTAAAATGAAGGAAGCTCACCTTCATGCGTGTACTGAGCATTGCTTCCTGGGGAAATACGATGTGTTGAGACAGTGTCCCTAGTGTCAAGGCTGGGGACACTGACAGTGTTGACATTGGGGACATTATCTTCACATGTTGTATTGAGGGGAAGGTTCAGGGCAGTTGAGGCAGGCACCCCAGACTGGGCCATGCTAGAAGGTTACCAAGGCACCAACCCTCTGGCTCACCGTCTTCTGGAAGTCACAGTGGCTAACTTACATTCATATTGGGTTCTACCCTACCACAGCCTGCAGAATTTTGTGTCCATAACTTTTATTTAATGTTTCTTGAATAATATCAAGGAAAATATATCCAGGAAAGAAACATGAAAGGGATGTGGAGTGATAGGAATGGAGCTGATAGGAACTAACCACACTCAAGAGGACTTTGGGGTTCAGGTTCCCATAGGTAGGCTGACACACACCTGGGCAGATGTTGCAACAGCAGTCTTTCAGAGCTGTGAGGGCAAGGGATGTCCAAACAGGATGGAATATTCCACCTCCGTCCTGAAACTGACAGTGTGGCTGTCTATGTGCAGCTAATGTACCATGAAAGAGCGTGACCGTAGTCCACATACCTGCATGGAGATGTGAGTTCCGCAGGGGTGTTGTACTGATCTACATCAGTCAAGCAAAAGTAGGAGATATTTTTTCTGAATGCAGGTAGATGTGTTGCATTGATTTTCAGGCTTCTTGAAACTATTAATAGTGACCCTTTCCCAAGGCCACCACACTACACAACTCTGAGAAGCACGAGGCACATGGAAAACAAGAGGAAAGGTAACTCCTGAAGCTGAGTGGTGTGGCAGCCCTGAATCCTAATATGAAGTCACCATCCTCCAGCTGTCTTTGGCCACCTCTGTCTAAACAGCTCAAGGGTGCATCAATAATCTACATTTTCCAAACCAAGCACACGCCCTACTTCCCTATCCTCACTTCCCTCTGACCCCCAGTCCCCTGTATGCTCTTCATCATGGTGGTGAAGCATTGTCACCCCTTGGTCACCTCCATCACATTTGCTTTCTCATTCCCTAAGATCAGCCAGCTACACAGCGAAGTGACACATCCTTCCCCTTTTGCTCTGTCAAGCTTCTGTAACTGGCATCATTAACCTTTGGGACCTCATAGCATCTTCACAGCTGAGAAGCTCTCTGACAGCTTCCTCTGGCTTGGGGACTCTACTCCTTTAGATGAGAGCTGGGTAGAACATCATCCAAGTCAACTTCTCAGAGCTCGGTGTTGGTTGCACACCTTCATTCTTTCTTTCCTCGTGCATACAGGATAAAAGACAGACAGCTTAGTGCAAGGTGTTTCACTTTAAGACCCCCAAATGCTTACGAACTTACCTCCTGATTATTTCTGTGCAAGGACCCCATGCTTGTGACTCAAGGCCATGCTCCTTTCCTTCATGATTTTGCATTCATTTTTCCACTGTCCCCTGGAAGGCCTGTTCTCCCATCTCCACCCATCAAAGTTCTCACCATTAATTCCACTATATGTGGGCACCTGGGCACCCTTCCCACAGTATCTCTGCCCCACACAACTCAGACTTCCTATACTGAAAGTTGGATTTGCCCTTTTCATTCAGAAAACACAGCCAGTTGTCATGTTTTTCCTTTTCGGAGCTGAAAACATAGGCAGACAGACTCAATTACCATAGGTCAGAGGTTGAATCAACCCACAGCATTTCAAGCTTTTGCTGGAGAATCCTGAGTTATCCTTCTGAGGAAAATTACAAAATAAAAGTTTTTTTTTTTAAATTGACATTTTATGACTCCAAGAACAGAGTGGGCAAATGCAGTGTTAAAGAGTTGGGTATATATAGCTATTTAGGGTTTGTCTTTTTAAATAAAATTTAAGAAACACGAAGCTTCCAAAGGTACTCAACTGTTACCCAAACTGTCTTACTTCATCTCTGAGTACTCTAACTTTCCACTTGAAGGCATGTGATGGTCACAGTGATTGGGCAATACTGTATATCGATTATTTCATATGATGTGTTTATTTGTAAGAAATGGAATTTGCTTGCTAATGTTGTATATGAACTCAGCAGCCTTCTGCTAATATACTTATAGTTCTAAACAGTAGACAATATATTGCTGTTTCTATATTAAATATTATAAAGGTGACAGATTCCTTTGTTGCTCTGAAAATGTAAGACTTTGATTTACCTTTCTCTTTTTAGGCATACTTTACCCAAAAATGTGACCCTAGCATATTCAATGCAAACAAACTGAAATCTATTTTTTCTAGCATTTTCTCTAGACTGGAAGACAAAATATAATTAATTTATAGCTTGCTTTTCTAATTTATTAATCCCAACAATAATCCAAATTCATCTGAAGCCCATTTTCTCTTTATTTAGTATCATTTTGTTGTTGTTGTTGTTTTTCTTTTTTTTTTTTTTTTTTTGTTTGAGATGGAGTCTCACTCTTGTCGCCCAGGCTGGGGTGCAATGGTGCAGCCTCAGCTCACTGCAATCTCTGCCTCTCAGGCTCAAGCGATTGTCCTGCCTCAGCCTCCCCAGTAGCTGGTATTACAGGCACACATCACCATGCCTGGCTAATTTTTTTAAAATGTATCTTTAGTACAGACGGGGTTTCACCACGTTGTCCAGGCTGGTCTTGAACTCCTGACCTCAGGTGATCCACCCACCTCTGCTTCCCAAAGTGCTGAGATTACAGGTGTGAGCTACCACGTCTGGCCTGTTTTTTTTTTTTTTTTTTTCTAACCAGTGTCTTTACATTTGGATCATTCACAGTGAAATTCTTCTTTCTTTTTTTTCTTTCAGTAACGGCATCTGCAACCCTATTTCTCATGAACTCTGTTCCGTTGAACAGTTTCAGGAATAGCCTTCTCTCCTGTCTATCTAAAGACACGTGTTGAGTTTTCAGCCTTTTTTTTCCAAATTGAGTCACCCTGTCTCCTTCCTATTTTTAATGCAAAACATTCTGGATCTGTTTTTCAGGCTACTGCGTACGTCTCCCTCTTTTTGGACTGTCCGTAATGACGTTCTGTTAGCTTTGTGGTTGTGGAGTGTCTGTGTCTTCTCCACCTTAGGAGATCTCTCAGGGATGCTCCTCATAAAGTGTGGGCATGGGGTAGCTACCATATGTGTGAATAAATTTTTAAAAATACCGTATATAGTCTGCAGACATGGCGTTGGCCTCTTATTCCAAAGTCATGTGTATTAGCTTAGAAACTATAAATTGTGTCAGATTGAACGTCTGGTTGTCTATCTGGCGAAATGTCCTCATTATCTGATGAAGACTTCTTGTCCTGGCATATGGACGTTAGCGTTGGATGATTGGGAGCAGGCCTGTGCATGATGGGATCCCTACACTCGACCACTGGATGCCAGTAGCATCTCCCTTTCCCAAGGGTGACCACCCAAAATGTCTCCAGACTTTGCGAGATGTCCCTGTGGGTGACTGTGTGTGGCAAAATCATTCCTGGCTGAGAAAACCATCCAAGAGCAGGTACTAATTAAGGACAGATGTCCAATGCCAACATAGGGAAAGAAGAACACGTAGAAATGAAAGGCATTTAGAGTCCAGCATGTTGACGACTGTCAGAATACATTAAATACATCACATTATTCTGAGGCAAAACATTCTTTTTGAGTGATTTTGGTATGTGTCTGCATAACAGCAGTTTCAAAGGAAAAGAGTTTTGCTTGAAGTGAGAATTTATCCAAAGGTGAAATAAGAGGATCACATCCAACATTCGTCCTAGAAAGATTGAGAATTCTTTTGCTCTTGACAGAAGAGGGAGGGCTTTTTTCCTTCATTTAAATTTTTTTTTTCACTTTTGGTCCATCAGGAATATCTCAGATTCAGAATAAAGTATTGGTATTCCACAGAAGACAAGGAAAAAGGCCCAGTGCCCCAGCTCTTGGTTGCAAATGTTTTGCAGAAAGATTTCCCTGAGTGCCAAGAAAAGGAATTTTTTTCCTTTTTAGCAAAAAGTGTAAAAACCTCAGTTAACTCACAGAAATAAAAAGGACACAGGGACTTGCCTGTCAATCAAAAATAGTTGTAAGAAATCAGGGATCTATGAGCAGAACCGGTTTTAAATAACTCATTCTCTCCACTTGGCTCAGCCTCGTTCCCCTGAAAACAGAAGCCTGGCCGGGTTGTTAGTGCCAGGCAGAAAGGACTGTGCCCAGCTCCCCGGAAGGGCACTTGTGGTTCCCTGCACACAGCTGGTGATGCCCAGGGTCACAGGGCATTGCTGGACCCACACAGGCACCTGTGGTGCCTTCAATCTTCCTGCTTGTTGATGTCTACCTTTCTTCTAATCCTATACAGGTGGCAGAAAACTTGTTCTCAGAGCTGTTCTTGTTCAGATTCTGGGGTAAGGAAAAGATTGTTGTACATACAGGCTGAGTAAGGTGCAAGGGAATTTTGAAATAAAGTGAAAGTTTTGAGTTTTTAAAGCTGGCACTGCTGGTCCTGGATGCATGCCATGAATTGGCCAAACCTTTCCATCCGTGAGTGGCAGCTCTCAGAAGCTCGTCCTTAAACCATGGCTGTTGGCCTCCATCCTAATGGATATTGTGAAGCATTTTTCCCACTTGAAGGAGACTGTATTTATCACTTAGAAAGTAGAGCAACCCGGAGCCTAGTGAGCATTTCTCCGCTTCATCAAAGGCCCTTGATTTCACTTCCTTTGCTTTAGAACATTAATTACATGGCCCTTGGCATAGGGAGGGTTTGTCACCAAGATTCCTTTCTTGCCTATAAGCCGCAGAATAGACTCTCACCCACCCGAGATGGAGCCATGGAGAAGGCACAGCTGTGCCCTTCCAGAGCCTTTCCCTATATGGACTTGCTGATTATGTTCACGATGTTCTAAGATGCTGACCCCAGAGGAGCTGCCCAGAGTTCTAATCTCAAGGAAAACTCTGAGTATTCTTCAGTCTCTCACACCTGGCAAAGTGCAGGGAACCAAGCTCACCTCCAGTTCGCCCACCAAATATCTTGGAGTCTCCAGCAAGACTGTGCACTTCAGTTTCTTTGTCCCTGCAGCGTGGGGGAAGGTGACCCCCCTCCTCCCACATGGACACTTCAGTGATGATTAAATTCAGCAACATGTGCTTGTATCAAGTATGAAAGTCAGCCCTGAGCCATAATAGCCTCCCCTAAAGTAGGCACAGAGCTATCAAAGTTCAGTGTTAGAAAAGCAAATCAAGCAAGCTGAACTCAAACTTGTCCACCAGGAGATTCTAGAAAAGGATGGGCTTTCCTGGGCCGAGCCTCTGACTTGTCTTTATTCAAACATCATTCAGCAAACACGGATGACCCCATCCTATGTAGTGTGGAGGTCAGGGGAGTGATCCAAAAGACACAGCATCCCACCATCAAAATGCTGCATGCATTCTCGTGGGACCCTGGCAGAGCAAAACCAGCTCAATGACGGGCATAACCCAGCCCAGGGAGACGTCCAGGTGGCAGAGGGAAGGCCGCACTTGACTCTTATTTGCCAGCTAAGCATTTTCCCAAAGGGTTTAAACCCGTCGCATTCTCATTTGAGCTGGCTCCTTTGTGGCATGTGGAAGGCCCCTCGGAGGGCTTGCTGGGGAGGACGAAGGGGAGCTTGACAGCCTTCCTTGTGTCGCAGGCCTCCAGACGGACAAAGTCTGAAACGGGCACAGGCAGGGCCCCGACCAGTGCTCCAGGACTGATGTTTCCTGGACATGGCAAAGGTGCTGGCAGTCAGGAAAGAGAACCTGCGTGTTGGTGCTCGGAAGCAGTTCCTGAAGATCTCGATCTTCGGCTGTCCCCAGCACACCTCCTGACACTGGGAGTCGCCACACACCTGAGCCAGCTGCTGCCTTCCAGAACCCACCTGTTCAGGAGGCCCAATTCCCTTTAAAGAATATTCTTCCTTACACATGGTGCACAATAGTCTCCCCCAGTATGTGGTCCATGGGTCAGAAATTATGTTTCTCCCTCCACAGCAGCCTGTGCTCTCACTCACCCACAGACTCGCCCAGCTGGCAACCCTCCCTCCTCCCGGCTGGCTGGCTGTGGCTGGGGGCTGCTCCAAGGTGCCCCAGCACTGTTCCTGCTGTGCTCTAAGCCCGCATGCCCTCCCGCAGGATGCTCCGGTGGAGACACCACATCCTGGCTCCACGTTAAACCGTGTGGCTTTCAGAGCTGCTAAGGCCTCTCTTCTAGAAGGCGCCATTACACATCCCCTCTCAAGTCTCCTCCCATCCTGCCAGGGGCTGGCAGGGGCCCTGCATGTCTGGACAGCACTCCAGCACTGGATTGCCCTTCCGCATCTGACAACAATGCTCTGGGAGTTAGGAAACTCAGCTTTTCTGTAGCCTCTGGGTATGGGCGGCAGTAATTGCCAAGTCACAGAGGGAGTTGCCACAGAACTGGAGGTGGAGCGTCTGACCCAGAGTCTCCTCCTGTGAGTGTGGACGTTGGAGGAGAAATCGGGCCCCTGAATTGGATTATCTTCCTGGAATAAGCATTCCTGTTAAGTTCTTCTCTCTGTCATTCTCCCTGCCTGGGGCTAGCTCCTTTCTGTCCTCTGAAATTGCTTCCCATGTCTCCCACTTTTACTCTGTCTGGAATAGGAAAAAGAATACAACAGGAATAGACTGGGTGTGTGCCTTGTGCTGGCTTTGTTTGCAGTCTTAATTTTTCACATCTTTGCTGTAGGTGCTGTAATGGGAAAGGCAAGCGTTGCCTTCAATGGATAACCATTATTAATTTAAAATCTACATGCTAAATGTGAGCGGGGAGAAGCCCAGGTCATTATCAAGATTCTAACACACACAGAAAAATGAGCTGGGCACCTGCCGGTTATAAATCCTCTCCTCTAAGAGATATTTGCAGCTGGTTAAGATGATCCTGATGTAATGGAAGCATTTAATGTAGAAAATGTTGTTCTATTTCTCTTCTTGATAGCACCACACAACCAGGGCGTTGAGGTGGGGGAGAAGAGCTAGAGAGGAAGACTGCCCAAGAAAAGCAATATGTTTGCTACGCTGATCAATAGGAAGATTAACTTACCCAAGTAGAAGATGTATCAATCTTATTATTGATCAGTTTAGCACACATATTGGTGTGCTGGTATACGATTACAGAGCTGTTTGGACAGCGCTTCATCAGGTCCTGGGTAGATAGCTATTCCTGGTGGCAACCGTGGGGCCTCACACTTGCGGTGCATGCATCAGTAGCAAAGGTCACCTCTCTTCTCTTCCCATTCAAGATGATCTCTGGAGAAGGGGAGTGAGGTGGGATTATGTCAGTGGGCAGCATGTACTGGATTCAAGGTTAATCAACAAGCTCTTGTTTAGTGAGGGGCTCCTGGGACCCGGACTCAAAAAGAGAATAATAATGCAAGCTTTTACGTGTTGAATATTTGGTGAGAGCTCAGAGAAAATCATTTTAAACATCCACATTTGTGACTCAGCTGCGATCATTGAATGTACCCTATACCCGAGTGCTGAGAAGTAGACTAATGTCTATTTTCAGAAATAGCAAAAAGGCTGGCAGATTTTATTCTTTAGAAATAGTCTATGATTTAAATATCCTTAGAAAATTGTCAAATGCTGTATTTTGAATCACAGATATGAAACAAGAAGTTTTTGAGGTGATATTTCATGTAGCTTTTAAAATTATGTGTTCATTCAATAAATATTTACTGCACACAAAGTCTAAATCTTTTGGCTTGTGACAAGAGATCAATCCACTCTGTACTTGTATTGCTAATCCACTTTGAGAAAGAGTGAATGGAGCAGAATGAGATGACATCCTTCCAGGAGCTGAAGAGCTTCTTTCACCCACATTCAGCTACAACTCCAAGGAAAGGGCAAATCCTTAGATTAATTCTTCACAATTATTATTATCTGCAACTTGAGTAATTGTATTATAAAACTAAATTTCATTCCTAGTTAATTCCACAATGGTTTGGCTCATTTCACCTCATTTCATAAAAGATAAATACTTGGCCCAAGATCCTTTGCTTCTTATTTCCCTTCAAAACCTTAGAACTGAAGCTCATTCCAGAGGGACTTGGATACCATCACGTCCTAAGGTATTACAGACAGGATGAACTCACTGTGGTTCTTGCAGGGGGGAAATTGTGCTTACATACAAGGAAGATGAACGTCGCCTCTTTCTCTGAGGAACTATTGATCCCTCTGGGGAATTCCCTTGGACATCCAGGAGAGAAGAGTCCAGGGCTGCCGTGTGTGTTAGTGGGTGACGTCCACCGTGCTAGCGGGAGCGTGTGTCAGTGGGTGACGCCCACCGTGCTAGCGGGAGCGTGTGTCAGTGGGTGGCGCCCACCGTGCTAGCGGGAGCGTGTCAGTGGGTGACGCCCACCGTGCTAGCGGGAGCGTGTGTCAGTGGGTGGCGCCCACCGTGCTAGCGGGAGCGTGTGTCAGTGGGTGGCGCCCACCGTGCTAGCGGGAGCGTGTGTCAGTGGGTGGCGCCCACCGTGCTAGCGGGAGCGTGTGTCAGTGGGTGGCGCCCACCGTGCTAGCGGGAGCGTGTGTCAGTGGGTGGCGCCCACCGTGCTAGCGGGAGCGTGGGTCAGTGGGTGGCGCCCACCGTGCTAGCGGGAGCGTGGGTCAGTGGGTGGCGCCCACCGTGCTAGCGGGAGCGTGGGTCAGTGGGTGGCGCCCACCGTGCTAGCGGGAGCGTGGGTCAGTGGGTGACGTCCACCGTGCTAGCGGGAGCGTGGGTCAGTGGGTGACGTCCACCGTGCTAGCGTGAGCGTGTCTCAGTGGGTGACGTCCACCGTGCTAGCGGGAGCGTGTGTCAGTGGGTGACGCCCACCGTGCCTAGCGTGTGTGTGTGTTAGTGGCTGACGTCCACCGTGCTAGTGTGAGTGTTAGGGGCAGTGTTGTGGAGGCCTCACCAAGTGAGGACAGGAGACAGGGGCGTGTCAGCGTGACTTTTTTATCTGGTATAATTTTATATGCTTAGGCAGAGAAAGTGAGATGATCACCTACTGGTTAATTCATCCAAATATATTTCTTGAATGCTAAATATTTTGCCAGGAGTTGAGAGTGAAAGATGAAAATAGTTGTTCACTGCCTTCAAAAAAAAAAGAGAGTCTAGAAGGGAAGGAGACTCAGGCCATCATGTGCATTTAGGGAGGTGTCTAAGGGCATGGTGCTTCTTTCTGTCTGGGTGCAGGCACCATCAAGCACTCACCTTGTGACAGCCTTCCTAGTGGGAAAGATTATTTCAGTGGCCTCCATTAGTTGTGTCAAAGCAAGGCAGAAATCATCCTTGTTCTAGGAAAAGTGAACAAACAGAAATCCACCTCATGGTGTGTCTGGTTTATGCTCTGAGCATAAACCAGAGCTTTCTGGTTATCAGAGTGCCTCCAGATGGAGCGGTCTCTTTAGGAGACCCCCTACTTTGCTTTTTCCAGAGGTGGCAAGAGACAGATTGGGCAACGGCTTGTCACCAGGCACAGTAAGCGTGGATTGCTTACCTAAAAAGAGTGATCTGTATGGATATTTCTAAACCTAAGGGTGTATAATTCTGTTAAATGATCAGTGAAAAAAAAAGTAAAATTGCATTCAAAAGTGTGTTTACCTTGTGGGTAACTGACAAAGAAGTGAAATCAATGACTCCACAAAGCCAAAGGTTTAGAAACATGATCTCCAAAGCCGCTCCTCAATGAGATACCTGGACCTAACTAAACAAAATGTTTGTCTGCAGCTCAAAAGATTTATTTCTGTCATTCCTAAACAGTGAGACATCTCCTAACCTGCAGACAATCACTCACGTGCTGTCAGCTGCCTCTCCAGGCTGTGAGGACATCATCGCCGAACTGCCTCTCCCCTTACACTCCATTCCCCTTTGGGGTCAACATCACACATTTCTAGAATACCTAACTGTGTTGAAGAGGGTAGCTTTGGACCACAGAACTGAGTTTTTCTCTTTGCACAGAGTTAATTGGCCATAAGGGGCCTGAGTCCCTATCTTGCTCTCATTAGCACCAAATTTTAACTAAATGGCCCAACTGACCCATGTCCAGAGCCAACTTCCTCATCAAATGGTAAGATGAAAGTCCTCTGTGGCGCTTGTCATTCATTAGCATTTGCATGGTGATGGCTGAGGCTCGGGAGGCTGTGGGTCTGAGGGGAACACACTGGGAAACTTCTAAAGTTCCTTCCAATTTGGCGTCCTGCATTTTTATGACATGCCTGTGATGCCAGAATAGGGCATTATATGGCAAGTAAGAAACAATTGGAAGCCATTTGCCTGAGACAGTGCCCGGGTGAGGGTGTGCCCCAGCTCCAGGAAACCAAGCTGAGGGAAGATGATTAACGCTAGCCTCACAGCCTGCTTAGGCCCAGGATGATTCATTTTCAGCCAATATTGCGGGCAGCCTGGATACGGCTAAAGAGCGTGAGACCCACAGGGTGCCGAGCGAAGTTTGCTGAATGTATTTGGAGGGAATGGCCATGGGACGCAAAAGCTCCTTCATTCCTGTATTCATTTATTCCTTCACCGGCTCACTGCTTCCTGGGCACAGGTGATGTGTAGAGGGTGAGCCGGGGCAGGGATGTGCAGGTGGGGACCCGGGTTTCTGGGAGCCTGACCTTGAGGGCTAATGCATAGCTATTGAGGGACGGCGTTGGGATCTCTGCATTCTTCGTCCCCTGCACAGTGTGTCTGGATGTCCTCAGCATTGCGATCCACATTGGCTCCTGGAAGTCTCTCCTGTGAACATAATTTCCAGGAGTCTCCCTGCCTCACTGGTAGAGTGCTGAGAACACAGATGGACACACCGCGAGTGCCGAAGGGAGAGGAGGCTGGCAGTGGTTCTCACCACACTCTGGCTGGCTACACTCGAGACAGCAAAGGCATGCGAATTAAGCTGTGGCATATCTGTGAGTGTTCTCTGTCTGGAAAGAGAAGAAATGGTAGAATTATAAACACTCAAAGGAGCCTGAGGGACTGCCTTAGCCTGAGCTCCTTGGAGCGGGGCATGCAGTGGTTTGCAGACAAGAGCTGGGGAGGTGTCTTTGTGAGGAGGCAGGGTTGAGCAGAAGAAGCTGGAGTTCAATGCAGCTGCAGCTGAGGCCTCAGCGATTCTGGAGCTTGGATGATCCTCCGGCTTGACTGGAGGTTGTCATCAAGCCAGTTGCTATCCCCTGAGAAGGGATGTGAACTTAGGCAAGTCAATTCTCTGAGCTTTTAGCAGACAATATTGTCAACATCTGGGAGATGCTGCCTCAGCTGTGAGGTGGGGATCCAGGTGGAGAACCCCCATGTCCACCACAAGAATCACCCGGTGTAATACTCCATCCCCTCATGAGCCCCCAATATCATGCTTCTGACAGATGGTCACCCAGCTTCTGTTGGAAACTTCCAGGAATGACGTTCCTGCCTCCATGCAAGTGAGTTTATTCTGTTTTAGCCGAATTATCAAGCTTATCAGACATGCCTTTCTTTTATTGAGCTAAATATGTCTTTCTACAATTTTCACCCTTCGCTGACACAGGTACAAGAGGATAAGACATCCGCTGGCCCTATCTGTGGTAGAAAAAGTTCATTTCTCCTTTCCATTCATACTCTTTAAATAATGAATACCAGTTACCATGTCCCTTTAATAAATAACTTTTTATCTCTCAGCTAAGTAATAGCTACGGTAACATCAGAGCATAATCACAGGAGTGATTTAAAAGACTCAGGGAGAAAAGATCTCTGGAATAATCTTAGAATTTATTTAGTCTTTGGTGGAGAATGACTCAGTATGAATGGCTATGCCAGGGCAGGGCCCATGTTCTGATGGCCAGAGCTGGGCGCAGGTGGTGGTACAGAATCCATCTCATGTGTTGTGGAGTGCCTGGCCCTGAAGGATAAAGTTTGGTCGTGAGGGTGGACCATGATTTCTGCTCCAGAGCCTTATTTTCCAGATACTTTCCAGAAGTGAATCCAGTGACATTTTAGTCCTACCGGCATTAGGTAATACCACTGCCCCTCATGGCTTTGTACACAATGCAATCATCATCCGTTTTGTGGCTCACAAAGGCAGCTGGACATAATAATGTTTCTGTCTGGGGACTTTCTTTCTCTCTCTCTTTTTTTTTTTTGAGATGGAGTCTCACCCTGTCACCCATCACCCAGGCTGGAGTACAGTGGTGCTATCTTGGCTCACTGCAACCTCTGCCCCCCAGTTTCAAGCAATTCTCATGCCTCAGCCTCTCGAGTAGCTGGGATTACAGGTGTGTACCACCATGCCTGGCTAATTTTTGTATTTTTAGTAGAGATAGGGTTTTATCATATTGGCCAGGCTGGTCTGGAACTCCTGACTCCAGGTGATCTGCCTGCTTTGGCCTCCCAAAGTGCTGGGATTACAGATGTGAGCCACCACACCTGACCTGTCTAGGGACTTTCTGTGATCCTGTGATACAGACAGATATTCTGAGAGGACAGAGTATGTTGCCTTCTACCATGAAACTGAAAAATCCACAATAGAAAAAAACAGAATGGCAAAGTGGCCCTCACAGGTGGGCGTGAGTGGATCTTCCTTTCAGGCTGCAGTTTACGTGGCTGCAGCTAGACGGGCCCACCTTGGACGGGATCACCTGGGGCGCCCCCATGCTCTCTGCAATGCACATGTGCAGAGCTGTCATAACACGTGGGAACTGGAATGTCTGTCCTTAAGAGCTGCCTTTTCATGGAAAGATAGAAACGTAAATAGCTTAATTATCCTTGGTTTCATCATCTGTACAAGGAGGAAACTGGAATAGATGACCTTCAAGTGTCTTTCACTTTAAGGATCTTGGAAATGATTTGAAATACACACTCACACACATACACACAAACACATACACAAACACACACACAACACATACATACATACACCAAAAACCCACAAACATATATACATATATATATATATACACACACACACACATATATATACATACACACACACACACATTTCATCATTATCTATCTATCCATCTATCTGATTTAATCATAGGTTATGGCTGGGCACAGTGGCTCACACCTGTAATTGCAATGCTTTGGGAGGCCAAGGCCAGAGGATCTCTTGAGGCTAGAAGTTTGAGGCTAGCCTGGGAAACATAGGGAGATGCCCATCTCTACAAAGAAAAGTAGCCCAGTGGCCTAGCATGGTAAAAAGCACCCTTAGTGTCAGCTACTTGGGAGGCTGAAGCAGGAGGATTGCTTAGGCCCAGGAGTTTGAGGCTGCAGTGAGCTATGAACACATCACTGAACTCCAGCCTGGGTGGTAGAGCAAGACTTCATCTCTCAAAAATAAATAAATAATAAAAAAATTAAAAAGGCAACAAGAAGTATTAAATAGAAAAAAAAAACACCTTGACCATACTATCTTTAAGTCCAAAATTAGCGTAATGTAATTAGTCAAGCAATTATTTCTGGCTGTTTAAATAGCAGTTTTGCTTTTGGGAGGTGTGCTTTGCTCCTGGTCACCCGCCTTGTTCTTCATACTGACTGTCTCCCATCTGTGAAGCCTGTAGCAGAACCACTCTCATTTCTACTTTACAGACTCCAAGGGAAGGGATCTGAGTGTCCTGCTTTGGTCACGTACCCAGCCAGGCCTGGAGATCAAATCGTTGAGGGAGGGCATTAGCCCAGCCTGGGCCAGGTATCCACCTGAAGCCATCAGTAGTGGCAGGGGCACACTGGACAATGGCTGGTCTTCTGGGTGGGATGCCTGAAGGGGCGGGGGTCACCGTGGAGTTCAGTTGGCTGTACAGGGGGTTAAAATACAGAAACATCTGTGTACCAACTGGTAAATAGAAGTTGCCGTGAGCGCCCAGATGCCACAACTTAGTCAACAGGGTTTCTGAGATTCCCGACATCTCCTCCCATCTAGCAACTAAAAGGATGATAGTTGGGACTGCAGGGAACTCCAGGCCCCTGCTCAGACACTGAGGCATGTCCCTTTGGGTCCCTTTGGTTGGTGAGTAGCCACTGTGTAGGACCGTTCAATGTTTTGTTACTGCCAACCCTGGAATAGGGATGTTGTGGGGAGATGGGGCTTGGGTGGCAGGAGTGCTGTGAGTTCTCAGAAAAGCAGAGAGGGCGGAGTTGCAGACAAAACTCCGTTTCCAGTACAGTCCTGTGGGTTTGACCCTTGCAGCGGGACTTCCACCAGGCATTTTGCATTTCTAAGCCTCTGCTTCCTTATGTCTACAAGGGGCAAAATTCCATTCAGTCCTGTGGTGTGTAAAGTGCTTGGCATACAGTAGCCCAAAATAAGTGATCATTATAGGCGTATGGGTTTTAGAATCATAATCTTCCTAAAAAAAAAAAAATGCACCTTGTGCGGGTGGTTGGGATGCTAGAATGTGAAGGTGCACTCACAAGGCCCAGAACCGAGGGTGTGGTTTGGAGATGATTGGAGCCCTTGCCCGCTGCTCCCACTGCAAGCCCCACAGAGCAACTGGAGAACCTATGATTGGGTGAAAATGGTAGAACCAGCTGAGGAGACCCTATTCTGTCAGCATGGCACTGGTATGGGTGACTACAAGAGACAGTCCATTTTTGGATGGCAACTTCCCAAAATCTCGTCCCTGGAGGGTAGAAGTTAGCAGCCAAGGGTGATTTTTTTTTTTCCCTCAAGGAACCTTCAGCAATGTCTGGAAACAGCTTTGGGTGTCACAACCGGGAGAACAGGGGCTACTGGTCTTGTGGGTGGAGGCCAGGGATGCTGCTGAAGCCCCTAGATGGCACAGGGACCCTAACAATGAAGAATAATTGGACACCAAATCCCACAGTAGCCTCCCTTCTTGAGGCAGGGGCCCTGGAGGAAGGCAGCTGTGCTGATGGGCAGGTGTCAGCGGTGAGACACTGTTTGGCCCCCTTTGGCAGTCAGGCGTGGCATGCTTGGTTGAATCAAGGACTTGAAAGCTGCCATGACCATAAACCTGCAGGGCTCAGGCCCAGGGTGTCCAATGAGGGGACAAGAGTTTCCCCAGCTCTTGGGTCACCAAAATATGCCTTGGTATTAAAATTAATTTAAAATGCAATTCCTGTTTATCCAATAGATTCTACTGCCAAGCCCTGGCATGGGCACTGGGGCTTCAGCAGTAAACCAGTTGGGTACCTCAACCTCCGTCAACCTCATAGAGCTTAAATCCCAGAGTACAGTCCCAATCTCAGTAATTGTAGGTGATTACATGTTGGAGACAGAAGGTACAGCACAGTAAGGGACTGAAACAGGAAGGCCTCGCTGGGGAGGGGACATTGCACCTGAGACCAGGTGAAAAGCATGTGTGCTCGGTGGGCCACTGATCCCCACTGAGGAGCAAGGAGCAAGCAGAGCCTCCAGCATATCAGTTATCTGCCCAGCTCTCCAATCAGAGGAGGAAAAGGAGGGAGCTAGAGGCCACAAGAGTTCGAAGCATAAATAAATATACGGAAGAGGACGTGATGTATTCTGGATACTAGTGATCAGAGAGAGATATTGCAAATGCTCTTTCCCTGTGCATGGCTTGCATATTCACTCTATTAACTGTGTCTTTGCCTGAATAGAAATTCTCAATGTTATTGAAGTCAAATTCATGCATATTTACTTTTATAGTTAGTGCTTTTGTACAGTAGGCAAAGATTTCTTAAAATACTCCCATGTGTTGATTCCTAAAGGTTTTACAGTTTAAAGTCTCAGGTTTAGGGCTGTGATGCAACTGGATTTGGTTTTGGGTAGGCTGTGAGGTTTGGGGTAATGGTTTATTTATTTATTTATTTATTTGGTCTTAGATGGATTTCAAATTGATCTAGCACTATTTATTAAAATGACCGTCCTTCCCACCCCTGGGTTGCCTAGCTGCCTGCAATGTAATAAGGTGATGAGTGTGGTCCATTTCCAGTCCTCTGCTTTGTCTCTGTTTGTCTTCTCTGTCTTCTTCACCAATATCAAGTGGTCACAACAACTAGAGGTTTAAATAAATTGTGACACGCAGTTTATAAGTCCTTGTTCTTCTCCCAGGTTGCCTGGCTATTCTTGATTTTTAGCATTTCCACATAAATCACGCATTATGCAGGCCAATTCTAACATTGTCATGGCCATCATCACCACCAGCATCACCATCATTACTATCATCACCATCATCACCATGATCACTATCATCACCACCATCACCACCATCACCACCATCACCATCATCACCATCATCACCACCATCACCACCATCACCATCATCACCACCACCACTATCATCACCATCATCACCATCACCACCATCATCACCATCACCACCATCATCACCATAACCACCATCATCACCGTCACCACCATCATCACCATCACCATCACCATCACCACCATCACCACCATCACCACCATCATCACCATCACCACCATCAACACCATCACCACCATCATCACCATCACCACGATCATCACCATCACCACCATCATCACCATCATCACCACGATCACTATCATCACCATCACCACCATCACCATCATCACCACCATCACCACCATCATCACCATCGCTATCATTATCACCACCACCACTATCGTCACCATCACCACCATCACCACCATCATCACCGTCACCACCATCACCATCATCACCATCACCATCATCATCACCATCACCATCATCATCATCATCACCATCACCACCATCATCACCATCACCACCATCATCATCATCACCACCCTCATTGCCATCATCATCATCGCCATCATCACCATCACCACCATCACCACCATCACCATCACCACCACCACCATCACCACCATAACCACCATCATCTCCATCACCACCATCATCACCACCATCATCATTGCCATCACCACCATAATTATCACCATCATCACCATCACCACCATCATCATCATCATCATCATCATTTCTGATGCCATTTTGCTCAGGATTGCCTCAAATCTATACCTCAATTTGTAGAAATTGTTCCTTTAAAAATATGAACCCTTCCCACATATGGTCTTTGTATATTCTTCCTTATACAGATCTTCTTCCATTTTTCCTCTTGTATATTTTTTAGTTTTCAGTGTAGAGGTCTTGCACATCTCCTGTTAGGTTTCATTCTAAACATTCTATTGGTTTTGATAATAATATACACAATTTGTCTTTTATAGTTCACTTTTCATCACTTTGCTAATCTATAGCATATATTTGATTTTTGTACCTTGACCTTATATTCAGTGACCTGATAAATTTACGTATATTTTAATTGTTTGCAAATCGTTTTAGATTTTCTACATACAAAAAGATGTCATTTGCAAATAAGAACAGTTTCATTTATTCCTCTCTAAGTGTATCTTTTCTTTATTTTTCTTGCCATATTGCATTTCTTTCCTTCCAATCTTTATATATTTTATTTATATTTCTATGTTAATTACATGGTTGATCATATGATACATTTAATAAATGTTCTGCATTCACTTAAATAAATTGAACATTTTTATTTATTTATTTATTATTATACTTTAAGTTTTAGGGTACATGTGCACAATGTGCAGGTTAGTTACATATGTATACGTGTGCCATGCTGGTGCGCTGCACCCACTAACTCGTCTTCTAGCATTAGGTATATCTCCCAATGCTATCCCTCCCCCCTCACCCCACAACAGTCCCCAGAGTGTGATGTTCCCCTTCCTGTGTCCATGTGTTCTCATTGTTCAATTCCCACCTATGAGTGAGAATATGCGGTGTCTGGTTTTTTGTTCTTGTGATAGTTTACTGAGAATGATGATTTCCAGTTTCATCCATGTCCCTACAAAGGACATGAACTCATCATTTTTATGGCTGCATAGTATTCCATTGTGTATATGTGCCACATTTTCTTAATCCTATCATTGTTGGACATTTGGGTTGGTTCCAAGTCTTTGCTATTGTGAATAGTGCCGCAATAAACATACGTGTGCATGTGTCTTTACAGCAGCATGATTTATAGTCCTTTGGGTATATACCCAGTAATGGGATGGCTGGGTCAAATGGTATTTCTAGTTCTAGATCCCTGAGGAATCGCCACACTGACTTCCACAATGGTTGAACTAGTTTACAGTCCCACCAGCAGTGTAAAAGTGTTCCTATTTCTCCACATCCTCTCCAGCACCTGTTGTTTCCTGACTTTTTAATGATTGCAATTCTAACTGGTGTGAGATGGTATCTCATTGTGGTTTTGATTTGCATTTCTCTGATGGCCAGTGATGATGAACATTTTTTCATGTGTTTTTTGGCTGCATAAATGTCTTCTTTTGAGAAGTGTCTGTTCATGTCCTTCGCCCACTTTTGGATGGGGTTGTTTGTTTTTTTCTTGTAAATTTGTTTGAGTTCATTGTAGATTCTGGATATTAGCCCTTTGTCAGATGAGTAGGTTGCGAAGATTTTCTCCCATTTTGTGGGTTGCCTGTTCACTCTGATGGTAGTTTCTTTTGCTGTGCAGAAGCTCTTTAGTTTAATTAGGTCCCATTTGTCAATTTTGGCTTTTGTTGCCATTGATTTTGGTGTTTTAGACATGAAGTCCTTGCCCATGCCTGTGTCCTGAATGGTAATGCCTAGGTTTTCTTCTAGGGTTTTTATGGTTTTAGGTCTAACGTTTAAGTCTTTAATCCATCTTGAATTGATTTTTGTATAAGGTGTAAGGAAGGGATCCAGTTTCAGCTTTCTACATATGGCTAGCCAGTTTTCCCAGCACCATTTATTAAATAGGGAATCATTTCCCCATTGCTTGTTTTTCTCAGGTTTGTCAAAGATCAGATAGTTGTAGATATGTGGCGTTATTTCTGAGGGCTCTGTTCTGTTCCATTGATCTATATCTCTGTTTTGGTACCAGTACCATGCTGCTTTGGTTACTGTAGCCTTGTAGTATAGTTTGAAGTCAGGTAGTGTGATGCCTCCAGCTTTGTTCTTTTGACTTAGGATTGACTTGGCGATGCGGGCTCTTTTTTGGTTCCATATGAACTTTAAAGTAGTTTTTTCCAATTCTGTGAAGATAGTCATTGGTAGCTTGATGGGGATGGCATTGAATCTATAAATTACCTTGGGCAGTATGACCATTTTCATGATATTGATTCTTCCTACCCATGAGCATGGAATGTTCTTCCATTTGTTTGTATCCTCTTTTATTTCATTGAGCAGTGGTTTGTAGTTCTCCTGGAAGAGGTCCTTCACTTCCCTTGTAAGGTGGATTCCTAGGTATTTTATTCTCTTTGAAGCAGTTGTGAATGGGAGTTCACTCATGATTTGGCTCTCTGTCTGTTATTGGTGTATAAGAATGCTTGTGATTTTTGTACATTGATTTTGTATCCTGAGATTTTGCTGAAATTGCTTATCAGCTTAAGGAGGTTTTGGGCTGAGAAAATGGGGTTTTCTAGATATACAAATCATGTCATCTGCAAACAGGGACAATTTGACTTCCTCTTTTCCTAATTGAATACCCTTTATTTCCTTCTCCTGCCTAATTGCCCTGGCCAGAACTTCCAACACTATGTTGAATAGGAGTGGTGAGAGAGGGCATCCCTGTCTTGTGCCAGTTTTCAAAGGGAATGCTTCCACTTTTTGCCCATTCAGTATGATATTGGCTGTGGGTTTGTCATAGATAGCTCTTATTATTTTGAGATATGTCCCATCAATACCTAATTTATTGAGAGTTTTTAGCATGAAGCATTGTTGAATTTTGTCAAAGGCCTTTTCTGCATCTATTGAGATAATCATGTGGTTTTTGTCTTTGGTTCTGTTTATATACTGGATTACATTTATTGATTTGTGTATATTGAACCAGCCTTGCATCCCAGGGATGAAGCCCAGTTGATCATGGTAGAGAAGCTTTTTGATGTGCTGCTGGATTTGGTTTGCCAGTATTTTATTGAGGATTTTTGCATCAATGTTCATCAAGGGTATTGGTCTAAAATTCTCTTTTTTGGTTGTGTTTCTGCCCGGCTTTGGTATCAGGATGATGCTGGCCTCATAAAATGAGGTAGGGAGGATTCCCTCTTTTTCTATTGATTGGAATAGTTTCAGAAGGAATGGTACCAGTTCCTCCTTGTACCTCTGGTAGAATTCGGCTGTGAATCCATCTGGTCCTGGACTCTTTTTGGTTGGTAAGCTATTGATTATTGTCACAATTTCAGCTCCTGTTATTGGTCTATTCAGAGATTCAACTTCTTCCTGGTTTAGTCTTGGGAGAGTGTATGTGTCCAGGAATTTATCCATTTCTTCTAGATTTTCTAGTTTATTTGCATAGAGGTGTTTGTAGTAATCTCTGATGGTAGTTTGTATTTCTGTGGGATCAGTGGTGATATCCCCTTTATCATTTTTTATTGCATCTATTTGATTCTTCTCTCTTTTTTTCTTTATTAGTCTTGCTAGCAGTTTATCAATTTTGTTGATCCTTTCAAAAAACCAGCTCCTGGATTCATTAATTTTTTGAAGGGTTTTTTGTGTCTCTGTTTCCTTCAGTTCTGCTCTGATTTTAGTTATTTCTTGCCTTCTGCTAGCTTTTGAATGTGTTTGCTCTTGCTTCTTTAGTTCTTTTAATTGTGATGTTAGGGTGTCAATTTTGGATCTTTCCTGCTTTCTCTTGTGGGCATTTAGTACTATAAATTTCCCTCTACACACTGCTTTGAATGTGTCCCAGAGATTCTGGTATGTTGTGTCTTTGTTCTTGTTGGTTTCAAACAACATCTTTATTTCTGCCTTCATTTTGTTATGTACCCACTAATCATTCAGGAGCAGGTTGTTCAGTTTCCATGTAGTTGAGTGGTTTTGAGTGAGTTTCTTAATGCTGAGTTCTAGTTTGATTGCGCTGTGATCTGAGAGACAGTTTGTTATAATTTCTGTTCTTTTACGTTTGCTGACGAGAGCTTTACTTCCAAGTATGTGGTCAATTTTGGAATAGGTGTGGTGTGGTGCTGAAAAAAATGTATATTCTGTGGATTTGGGGTGGAGAGTTCTGTAGATGTCTATTAGCTCCGCTTGGTGCAGAGCTGAGTTGAATTCCTGGGTATCCTTGTTAACTTACTTATTGTTGATCTGTCTAATGTTGACAGTGGGGTGTTAAAGTCTCCCATTATCAATGTGTGGGAGTCTAAGTCTCTTTGTAGGTCACTCAGGACTTGCTTTATGAATCTGGGTGCTCCTGTATTGGATGCATATATATTTAGGATAGTTAGCTCCTCTTGTTGAGTTGATCCCTTTACCATTATGTAATGGCCTTCTTTGTCTCTTTTGATCTTTGTTGGTTTAAAGTCTGTTTTATCAGAGACGAGGATTGCAAACCCTGCCTTTTTTTGTTTTCCATTTGCTTGGTAGATCTTCCTCCATCCTTTTATTTTGAGCCTATATATGTCTCTGCATGTGAGATGGGTTTCCTGAATACAGCACACTGATGGGTCTTGACTCTTTATCCAATTTGCCAGTCTGTGTCTTTTAATTGGAGCATTTAGTCCATTTACACTTAAAGTTAATATTGTTATGTGTGAATTTGATCCTGTCATTATGATGTTAGCTGGTTATTTTGCTCATTAGTTGATGCAGTTTCTTCCTAGTCTCGATGGTCTTTACATTTTGGCATGATTTTGCAGTGGCTGGTACTGGTTGTTCCTTTCCATGTTTAGTGCTTCCTTCAGGAGCTCTTTTAGGGCAGGCCTGGTGGTGACAAAATCTCTCAGCATTTGCTTGTCTGTAAAGTATTTTTATTTCTCCTTCACTTATGAAGCTTAGTTTGGCTGGATATGAAATTCTGGGTTGAAAATTCTTTTCTTTAAGAATGTTGAATATTGGCCCCCACTCTCTTCTGGCTTGTAGAGTTTCTGCCGAGAGATCCGCTGTTAGTCTGATGGGCTTCCCTTTGAGGGTAACCCGACCTTTCTCTCTGGCTGCCCTTAACATTTTTTCCTTCATTTCAACTTTGGTGAATCTGACAATTATGTGTCTTGGAGTTGCTCTTCTCGAGGAATATCTTTGTGGCATTCTCTGTATTTCCTGAATCTGAATGTTGGCCTGCCTTGCTAGATTGGGGAAGTTCTCCTAGATAATATCCTGCAGAGTGTTTTCCAGCTTGGTTCCATTCTCCCCGTCACTTTCAGGTACACCAATCAGATGTAGATTTGGTCTTTTCACACAGTCCCATATTTCTTGGAGGCTTTGTTCGTTTCTTTTTATTCTTTTTTCTCTAAACTTCCCTTCTCGCTTCATTTCATTCATTTCATCTTCCATCGTTGATACCCTTTCTTCCAGTTGATCGCATCAGCTCCTGAGGCTTCTGCATTCTTCACGTAGTTCTCGAGCCTTGGCTTTCAGCTCCATCAGCTCCTTTAAGCACTTCTCTGTATTGGTTATTCTAGTTATACATTCGTCTAAATTTTTTTCAAAGTTTTTGACTTCTTTGCCTTTGGTTTGAATTTCCTCCTGTAGCTCGTAGTTTGATCGTCTGAAGCCTTCTTCTCTGAACTCGTCAAAGTCATTCTCCATCCAGCTTTGTTCCATTGCTGGTGAGGAACTGCGTTCCTTTGGAGGAGGAGAGGTGCTCTGCTTTTTAGAGTTTCCAGTTTTTCTGCTCTGTTTTTTCCCCATCTTTGTGGTTTTGTCTACTTTTGGTCTTTGATGATGGTGATGTACAGATGGGTTTTTGGTGTGGATGTCCTTTCTGTTTGTTAGTTTTCCTTCTAACAGACAGGACCCTCAGCTGCAGGTCTGTTGGAGTTTGCTAGAGGTCCACTCCAGACCCTGTTTGCCTGGGTATCAGCAGCGGTGTTTGCAGAACAGTGGTTTTTTGTGAACCGCGAATGCTGTTGTCTGATAGTTCCTCTGGAAGTTTTATCTCAGAGGAGTACCTGGCCGTGTGAGGTGTCAGTCTGCCCCTACTGGGGGGTGCCTCCCAGTTAGGCTGCTTGGGGGTCAGGGGTCAGGGACCCACTTGAGGAGGCAGTCTGCCTGTTCTCAGATCTCCAGCTGTGTGCTGGGAGAACCACCGCTCTCTTCAAAGCTGTCAGACAGGGACATTTAAGTCTGCAGAGGTTACTGCTGTCTTTTTGTTCGTCTGTGCCCTGCCCCCAGAGGTGGAGCCTACAGAGGCAGGCAGGCCTCCTTGAGCTGTGGTGGGCTCCACTCAGTTCGAGCTTCCAGGCTGCTTTGTTTACCTAATCAAGCCTGGGCAATGGCGGGCGCCCCTCCCCCAGCCTCGCTGCCGCCTTGCAGTTTGATCTCAGACTGCTGTGCTAGCAATCAGCGATTTTCCAGGTGCTGTCTGTCACCCCTTTCTTTGACTAGGAAAGGGAACTCCCTGACCCCTTGCGCTTCCCGAGTGAGGCAGTGCCTCGCCCTGCTTCGGCTCGCGCACAGTGCGCTGCACCCAGTGACCTGCGCCCACTGTCTGGCACTCCCTAGTGAGATGAACCCGGTACCTCAGATGGAAATGCAGAAATCACCCGTCTTCTGCGTTGCTCATGCTGGGAGCTGTAGACCAGAGCTGTTCCTATTCGGCCATCTTGGCTCCTCCCCCAAATTGAACATTCTTGTGTATGTTCATTATGTTGATTTTTTATAATTTTGTGCAAAATCACATATTCTATTTTTGTCTGCTTGTTCTACCAATTACTTAAAGATTTATATTAAAATATCTAAGTATGAAAAAAGTTACACCCTCCATTCGTTATAATTAATAAACTATGTAACTAATTTTATCAAAACTTGAAAACATTGAAAATGTTGTTATAATCTGTAACTAGTCTGCTAACAAGTTAGTTCACTTAAGGAGCTGTCTTCTGTCTAGAAACAACAGCTCTGACTGTCTCTACATATATATTTATATTCATATGAATAGAAATATCTTGATATCTCCTGATGCTCAAAAAGATATGGATACTGCTTAAATAAATAGATCATTTTGTGACATGCAATAATCATACAGATTTGGACATACTTGATTATTCAAATTCTAAAATATGGAATAAATAATCCTAGTAAATTTTATAATAAGAAAAACAACTATGTAGGTGTCAAGAAAAGCAGGTCTTTATGAAATCAAGACAAAACTCAAGTAAGTAAATCTGAAGTGATTGTTCTTCACACACTGGAATATATTCATAGCAATGATGCCCATTTTCACTGCTGCCTTAGAAATTGGTTCCATTAGTTCCCCTGGGATTTCAGCCAGGAACTGTTGAGTGCTTCCAGGTTCTTCCTCTCCCTGACCATGAATCATCAACCAACCTAAAACTTCTCCCCATGGCCTCCCTCCCCACCACGTTCAACCGAGTGACACACTCTCTCTATTGCGTTGCCGCCTACATAGAGCAAGGCACCATCTTCTAAGTCATGGCAACAAACTCCTTCTCTGTACTTCCTTTTTTCATACACCCACAGTGTCTCTGCTCCGTACTTACTAACATGGGTCAGACCACACCATCTCGGAGCTCTTTGCTGCCTTCCTGCATTGCATTTTTAATTAAGCCCACTCCCCTGATGGAACCTTCATGCACATAAGCTCAGACCGCTGTCCCTCCTGCAGTCTCTCCTGTGATGCCTTTCTGCACTCCTGCCCATCCACAGCTTCCTCCCCTTCTCAAGAAGCTTCACCCAACATCATCATCTTCCCTCTGTTTTTCTTTACTCTTCCCTGCTTTTGACAAGATGGAATTGTTTGCAACCTCAACTTAGCTTAAACATGATTCCCTGGAGTGCTTTCCTTGACTATTCAGCAAGTTTTGATCCTGACTGCATCCTTGTACGCTGTTCACATTATCCTTGGCACAGGCACATTTGTATCTTGGTTGGCTACTTGGTGTGCGTGTGCACTGTCAGTCTTGCTAGAATCTTAGCTTCCCAGGTGCAGAGCTTGCTTATGTTACCTACTCCCAAATATTCAATTATTTGCACAGTGACTGAAAAACTAATAAATAATTAACAACTCTTTACTAAGAAAAAAACAATATTTTAAAAACTGAGCACAAAATAAGCATATCATTACAATTTTTTCAAGTGCAAAGAAGGAAGAGGATTTCATCTTCTAAGGAGGTATATCAAGCACCTTGTGCTTAAAAACTTAAAATCTAGTTTCTTATTTGCATATGCTAAAAACACCGCAATATTTAACATGCTACAACTGATTAATTATATAATTATGTAATCAATAATTATGTAATCAATAAGTATTGTTAAAATCCACAAGAGATAATAATAAGTGAATTCCCATAAATCACATACAGGACACCCTTTTTGGTGTGGCTTCTCCATAGACACAAGGATTCTTCTCTTGGGAGATCACCTTAAATTCTTCTTGCACAGTGTGACAATTTCTTGGTTCAGGGATGATTAGACATATCCAAAGAGTGGGAGACTAGTAATATTCTAGACACATCAAGAAATAGCACTGAGAAAATACCATATTATTATTAATCTGCTAGAGTATAATACAATCATTAAAAGGTCCTTCATTTCCATATTCTTCAATTTTATTACTCCAAATCTAGAGTCCCACATAATGGGTCCCATGTAATACTATCCCAGATTTTTTTTTTTTTTTTTTTTTTTTGAGACGGAGCCTCACTCTGTCGCCCAGGCTGGAGTGCAGTGGCACGATCTCGACTCACTGCAACCTTTGCCTCCTGGGTACAAGTAATTCTTCTGCTTCAGCCTCCCAAGTAGCTGGGACTAGAGGCACCCACCACCATGTCCAGCTAATTTTTGTATTTTTAGTAGAGATGGGGTTTTGCCATATTGGCCAGGCTGGTCTCAAACTCCTGACCTTGTGATCTGCCCTCCTCGGCCTCCCAAAGTGCTGGGATTACAGGCGTGAGCCACCGTGCCTGGCTGCTATCCCAGATTTTAACCAGCCAGACTGTCTGGAACTACATTGGTTTATAATATTCTTTTGTTTGTAAAATAATGAGGATTCTGAAGATTACATCCAGCCATTGAGGAAGTGTTATAAATAAACTAACATTACAAAAACATACTGAACTATTTTAATGCAAATTTATACATTAGGAATAGGAAACAAAGAAGTGTTCATTTGAAAAGTACTTTACTTTGGCTTTTTAAATAGAGCATCATTTCAGGAATAGTACGTATCACTTATATAGAAAACACCAGAAGCATAATCAAAATTAAGGAGACATTACTTTTATTGAGAAAATAATGAGGCCTCAGAATTGTGGAAGACCAAACTAGCTTTTCCCTTCAAAATTTGGGGTATTTCACCAGCTTTGGAAATATAATGAGACTCCATCACTACAAAAATGTCAGTAAAATTACTAGACATGATGTCAGGCACCTGTAGTCTCAGCTACTTGGGAGGCTGGGTCAGTAGGATTGCTTGAGCTCGGGAGTTTGAGATTACAGCAAGCTATGATCACATCACTGCACTCCAGCCTGGGCAACAGACTGAAACCATGTCTTAAAATTGGACAAATTAAAACCACAATGAAATACCACCTCGCTCTTGCAAGAATGGCCATAATTTAAAAGCCAAAAAATAATAGATGTTGGCATGGATGTGGAGAAAAGGGAACACTTTTACACTGGAGATGGGAATGTAAACTAGTACAACCACTATGGAAAACAGTATGGCAATTCCTTAAAGAACTACAAGTAGAACTACCATTCAATCCAGCAATCCCACTACTGGATACCTACCCTAAGGAAATGAAGTTATTATATGAAAAAGAAACATGTACACCCATGTTTTTAGCAGCGCAATTCACAATTGCAAAGATATGGAACCAACCTAAGTGGCCATCAACCCATGAGTGGATAAAGAAAATGTGGTATATATACACCATGAAATACTGCTCAGCTGTAAAAAGGAGCAAAATAATCTCTTTTGCAGCCACTTGGATGGAGCTGGGGGCCATTATTCTGCATAAAGTAACTCAAAACCAAACATCGTATATTCTCACTAATAAGCGGGAGCTAAACTATGAGGATGCAAAGGCATAAGAACTACATAATGGACTTTGGGGACTGGCAGGGGGAAGGGTGGAGGTAAGGGATAAAAGACTACATATCAGGTATTTTATTTCAAATAAAAATAAGTTTTAAAAAGAAAAATGTGGCTATTTGTAAAGGAGAAGATTAATTATATTTCATAATTACAAAAATAATTGAGAAATTCTTTAGTCATGCACACATAAAAGTATTGTAATCACATATAATTTTATTCATTCCACAAATGTTTATGGACTGGCTATAGTGTCACAAACATTGACCTGGGTGCTGGGGATGCTGACGTGAGTGAAAGCAGCAGGCGTCCCTGCCCTTCTGGGGCTTACATTCAAGTGAGCCGACTGTAAAAGTCAACAGTTACGGGTGCTTCCGTTGTACTAAGAACTTTCCATGAATTCACTTATATAGAGAAGCACACGTTTATTATCATGTTTTTGGAACCATGGCACAGAGAGGTCAATAACCTATTATGGTCACAGAGTTAATATCAAGTCCAGAACTCTGCCTCCAAAGCTGATGCACTCTCAATAAGTTGATCAATATTTATTGAGCTTCTGCCATGTTCCAGGCCCTGTGCGAGACAGTGGAGGTATTCCAGTAAATGAGATGGTGATTCCGGCCCTTGTGCATCTTTTGTGGTCATAGCCACTGCCCTGCATTGCTCCCGGAATCGTGTTTTCAATTGACTCAACTCAGCAGGTGCTTTGCCTTCTGCATGGAGGTGGGTGTCTAATCTAGGGGTAAAGTGCAATTTTTGAAATAAAATTTCAGTGAAGATATTGATAGTGTGTAGTAATCTCACTTTCCAATTTTTCTTTACCTTAGGAACAAAGTTCCTATGATCATGTAGGATATAATAGAGGAAGAACCTATTGGTTTCAAAGAACTCAGTCTTTTCCACAAAGTAAACTGGGAAGCTTGTGAGGATTTCATGTCTGACTGCACAAGAGGTAGAGCTTGGCAGATTAGGAATTAGGTAAATGATGAAGTGCTCCACTTCAGAGGGTGGTAAGGCAGGATAATGGCCCTCAGAAAGGTTTACATCCTAAAATTTGGAGCCTGAGGTAGCACTTAGAATGAAGGTTGCTTTTCATCTAACTTTGAGATGGGAAGATTTTCCTGATTTTTCCAGTGGGCTCAGTGTAGTCACGGGATCCTTATAAGTGACAGAGGGGGCCAGGCGCAGTGGCTCATGCCTGTAATCCCAGCACTTTGGGAGGCCGAGGAGGGCAGATCACCTGAGATCAGGAGTTCAAGACCAGCCTGGACAATATGGCAAAACGCCATCTCTACTGAAAATACAAAAATTAGCCCGGCATGGTGGCACATGCCTGTAATCCCAGCTACTTGGGAGGCTGAGGCAGAGGAATTGCTTGAATCAGGGAGATGGAGGTTGCAGTGAGTCAAAATTGCACCACTGCACTCCAGCCTGGATGGCAGAGCAAGACTCGGTCTCAAAAAAAGTGAGAGAGAGAGGCAGGAGAGTCAGTGTCAGAGAGACCCTGGAAGTGGAGGTGGAGTGATGAGATTGCTGACTTGGAGATGGAGAAAGGAACCAGCAGCCACAGAGCGTGGGCGCTTCTAGAAGCCAGAGAAAGCAATGCCTGGATTCTCCTCTAGAGGGTCCAGAACGGAACGCTGCCTTGCTCACTCATGGATTTCAGCCCACGGAAACACATTTTCGGCTTCTGGCTTCCAGGTCTATAAGACAATAAATCCATGTTGTTTTAAGCCACTAACTTTGTAGTGAGTTTTTACAGCAGAAATAGGATTCTAACGCAATCAGGTAGACAGCTTCCACCACAACCATGTCAACAACATTCCCGGAATTTCCTAGAAACACTGATGATTGTGTTTTCTTCTTGCATACTTGTGTCCTGTAGTTTTAGGGGGGTCATATCTTATCCCTTAAGAGTTTAAGGTGGCCGGTCGCGGTGGCTCATGCCTGTAATCCCAGCACTTCGGGAGGCCAAGGCAGGCGGATTGCTTGAGGTCAGGAGTTCGAAACCAAACTGGCCAACATGGTGAAATCCTGTCTCTACTAAAAACATACAAATAATTAGGCTGGCATGGTGGCATGTGCCTGTAATCCCAGCTACTTAGGAGGCTGAGGCATAAGAATTGCTTGAACCTGGGGGACGGAGGCTGCAGTGAGCCGAGATTGTACCACTGAACTCCAGCCCCTGGGAGACAGAGCGAGTTTCTGTCTCACAAAAAAGTAAAAAGAGTTTAAGGTAAGCTCACTTTTGTCCTAATCTGTCAGGCTTCCCTTGCTACCCTAAATAAATTGCTTAGAATTAGACTTGTTAAAGACAATCACCAGCCTCACTCTATAGCTCAGCTCTCTTTAAATAACCTTTGGACATGTTCTGTGGATCTAACAGATCATTCCAAGTGTAGATTCTCCAATACTTTGGTGGATTATGTCTCCCTAAACATCGTCTCTAGAGATGAAAGTGCTCCTATGTGTATAAATAGCATCAGGTGGGCAAGGCACCTGGAAATAGTGGTTCCATTTACAGATACTGCACAACCTGAAGTGGTCGTCAAAAACTTACCTTTCACTTTGACTAAAACAAACAAGATTGCTTTCTTTAGCCAAGTAGTTAGGGATGACAGTACAGTCTTAGATTTTATTTTGGTCAACTTGTGGGTAATCTAAACCATTGCCAGCACTTCACGCTCTTCCTGGATCATGGACTAACACCATCATCTCCTCTTCGTTATAATGTGTGTGGTGTTTTAATATCTGATGAGTACTTCTCTACAACTACTGCTCCACCAGATAATTCAACAAAGGATTCAAAGACCCAAATAGGCCAAACACACATTGATTGATGTGTAAAATGAGAAAACCAGATTATTTTGAATAGAATACCGTCTTCAAGAAAAAAGTCAACAATATTAGAGAAGACCTGGACAATTCCCAGTAGCTTCTTCTGCAGTGTTGGCTGAGGGGCTCCTAAAAGGAGATGCTGAGAATTTTAATAGAGTTCCAGCACACCGAGGAAAATATGTCACTTTACAGCAGGGTGAATTGATGCATGATTCCAAGAATCCTGTTCAAACGCCAATCCACAAATCTACCAGATTCTGTTCAAATTCCTATAATCAATCAATGATGCGTTTCCACAGTGCAGGTGCTTCAGGGGCTGTGCCCCCACGAATGTCAGCAAAATCACTAGAGTACCCACTTCCTGCCGCCCCTCACAGTGTGCCAATCCCTGAACCCCACACTAGACGAGATAGAAGCCCGCTTAGCTTAGGGAAGCTGACTCTCACAGGCATAGCTCTCCTTTACTTACATAAGTAATAAAGTCAGCCTCTCTTCCACTGTTGAGTGGGGTCTGCTCCTTGATAGCCAGATCTGCTGCCTCTTGTCTCCTCACCAAACAGGAACTGATGTGGATGTGTGGGAAAAGGAGGTAAGAGGAGAAGCAGCCAGAAGTCAGAACATACGATAATGGCTGCAATTAAACTTGAGTGACTGGAGTATGCCCAGTGTTAAGTCCTAGAATGAAGTTAGAAAATATTTCCAATGACCATAGTAGAGGAAACAAAATTATTTAACTGTATGTTTATATGAACATTAATTATTAAATCCCAAAATACGTATATTTGCAATTTCTCATTTTTATGCTACACTTAAGAATCCAATAGTCAGATTATTGTGCCAAAGTGTAACTTGCCTTTGGATGAATTTCAGTTGTTTATTCATTGATTTAAAAATAAGAATGAGATGTACACTTTTCAATAATAAGAATGAGATGTACATCTCTCTTTTCAATAATAAGAATGAGATGTACACCTCTCCTTTCAATAATGAGAATTAGATGTACACCTCTCTTTTCAATGAATAGGCACAACTTTGATTAGTTCCTGAGGTTGCAGAGCCCAAGGTGGAAGGAACGTGAACGTGCGGTTAGTCTTGTCTCCAGAGGGTAGGTTTGCTGATCTGATTAGTATGTAGTTAGCAGGACAATTTAAAACAATTTCCTGGGTCTGCTTTGTGCTGTGTTCCTAATGGAAACATCAGAAAATGCCCAATTGTAGCTTTCATCTCCTGCTGTGTCCTAGCCACAGTTTCAGCATGCTATCTTCTTTTCACTTTTAGAAACCACAGTGGTGTATATAACAGATGCACTGGAGCACCAGAGATATCATTAAGAAATGGAAGGTCAAATATTTAGTTACAAGTATGGGAAATGCTTTAAAGTTTGTAGTTAAGTATGATTTTAAAATGTGAAGAATGATTTTAAGCAGGATGGCTATTTTCACTTCCCTAAAACAGTACAACCAATTGAGGGATTTATTTGAGCTCAAGATCTTAACAATTAGGTGTTTCTTTTTTAAGTGCAAAGAAGAAACAAAGAATTAGAAAACTCAACGATCTTCCAAAATCAATCTTGTTCTCCAAATGATGCGATTTTCCTGTGTTATTTCCTTCTGTTTTATCATCATCATCAGCTATGAATTCTTCTATTCAGCAAGAATGATTTTGTGTGTCCCGAATTATGTAGGATGGCCATCAATGTGGAAAAGAAAAGAAAACAAAACACTCAGGGTGATAACCATTACACAGCTGAAGGGAGGCAGCAACTCCCTCTTCAGGCCACCACCACCTCGCAGAATAGTCAAGGTCTTGTGAAAGGCATCATTAGCTTCCAATTAAGTCAGTCCCAGGAGGGCAAAATTCCTGAATGTAGGGAAAGTCTCAGTGGGAGGCTGGGATGGGCAAGAGCATTGGGGTTTGAAGGAGCAGTGGGGCTTTTGCTGAGCACCAGCTGTATGCAGCCTGTCTATTAGAAACCTTGCTTTGCGGCTAAGGGCTGGAATGTGCGTTCCTGGAAGCTGGTTAAGTCAGTGGCTGCAGCAGCCACAGCCATGTCTGTCTGTGAGAGCAGAAGACCCAACTTCAGGGGACAGGGGCTCCAGGACACACACAGAAGATGGCAGAAGGAAGGCACAAGGCAAGGTGAAGTGTCAGGCTGAGGGTGACGCTAGCATGGGCACAGCTGGGGGTGGTGGGCCTTATAGTTGGCTGTGACCTCGGTGGTCATCCAGACACGTGTTTCTGCCCTCACAGGAGCAGCAAGGGACCTGGCTGGGGAATGCCAAATGCATCTGTTGGCTGGCAGAGGCATGAAATGTGCGCTGATTCTTTTCAGGAGAGAGGCAGGCTCCTGAGTGGGAGTGCTGGGTGGCTCATCCCTGGGTTCCTCCAGACTGTGTGTGGTTGAGTTCCTAGCACCCAGCCCCTCCTGCTGGTGCCATCGTCCTTCTGTGGAGAACTGCCTCAGTGCCCTGTCCCACTTATTCCACCCCTGCTATGCCCATGGCCTGACTTGAGGCCAAGTCTTGAGTCAGAACAAAGCATTCATTTCAGAAGGAGCTGCAGTGCCAGCATCAGCTGCGCCACTGCCTGCACCCACAGCCCCCTGCTGCCTGGACCTCTGCACCTGCTCCTCAAGCGTCCACTCCCCATCCCCCACACGCACCTGGACACAGACTCCCTCCAGGAAAAAGACCCTCCAACACAGCATGCTCACTTAGCAAGTCATTATATTAAAGTACATTCAGATATAGCTCACAAATGAGATAGTGTATACAAAAAAACACAGACGTGAAGTTTTATAGCCCTGGGGAAACACTAACTCTTAGAGACACATGCATCAGAATCTAGGCACTGAAGGGTGCCCACAATACCTGGAGAATCTTTTCCCTGCTCGGTAAATAACCCTCAACCTTACCCATTTTCCATTGCTTTTGGGGGACAGGAATTTTTCCTACTAACATGAATTCCAGAGCTTTCTTTTAAGTACTAGTAGTAAAGGGTCTAAGTGGTGCTAAGCCAGTTGTCACTAATGGATACTGTGTATTCAAAGACTGAGATTTTGCCAGCTCTCAACACTGATCACATTTAGACTCTGTACCTGGAATCTCATGTCTAGTATGTAGATTTTGAAGACAGCAAATACATGTATCAATGCAGATACATATTTGCATAGCTCTGAAGCTGGCTGGGCATCCATAATTATGCATACTGTCAGGAAAGAAGAACAATAAAAGAGCCAAAAATAAAGAAAGATGGATATGGGGACAGCAGAGTCAAATGAAGAATCTGGTGCGAGAGATTGGCACCATGCCTGACCGGTGGGGTGACCTCAAACCAAGCATGGGAAGTGCCTGATGCAGAGGCTTCCCTTGAATCAAGCAATTAAAAACAGCAGACGGTAAATCTATTTATTTCAAAAAGGTGTGTGGAATTCCAAAGGAACCTGCATTTATAGTGAATGTGTATATGCCTCTTAAACAGCCTAACAGGGAAGAGATGCCTAATGGGTTAATGCAAAGATTAGATGGACAGCAGAAAACACCACAGGCCAGGCTCCCCTCCACAGCAGTGGGACATGGGCCCCGCCTTGGCCTCTTTAGGTAAGAGGCTGTGTAATTTCTAGCTTCTTGGAGACTTGGTCATGAGAAGCCCTGCCTATCTGTGTAATATTGTGAAAACGTGGCCGGCAAATCCTGAAGACAAACTCTGACCCTGCATTATCTGCGATTAAATCCTCCAAAATTACAGCAGCATGGCCACCTCTGCATTGATTTCTCAGGCATGTTTAAAATTACATCGCCTGTTAACTTGTTTGTACAAATAGGCAAAGAAAATCCCCCCAAATCAGGTCACGTGGTTGAGGATTTATGAAACATGCAGGCAGGATAAATATTTCCTCTTTAAAAAATTAGGCAACGTATGAATTGCCATTACAACGCAATGAGGCAGTTTAGCTCAATTTAGCAACTAAGGCAATGTTTAGCCAAGCCATCATGCGAGCGCCTTATTAAAATCCCAGTGGCTCTGGTGTGTCTGAGGTGGGAAAAAAAGGTTAAACTGCATATCAACTACTGAAGGGAGCGGAAAGGCTGTGGAGCCCAATTAAACCTTCAGCACGGCTGACTCATAAACACTTGCTACTTCATTCCCCCCGGAACGCACCACCAGGCGGCTGGAGCGAGGACCTAGCAAGAACCTTTTCATGCAGCTCTGCCGCTGCGCCTGGGGTCTGGCCGAGCCCTCATGGGTGAGAGGCGACGCGCTCCCTCTCTATTAATCATCATCTCGCTCTCAACACCTGGGACTGGCTCCAACTCCCCCGGTTGCTATATTGACAATATTCCCTGTTGATTTCCTCATTTTCTCAGCCAAGGCTAGACTGACCTCTTTAAAATTCTTTATAAACGTCAGTAATTGCTGCATCCAACTTCAATTCATTACTTTCCCAGGCCTCATGTATTTTGATGATATGAAAGTTGACCGCATTTACATGCAAATTGAAGTTTTATATTAATAAGGGCCAGTGAAAGGAGATCGCATGGTAATGCTCCATTATGACTTTTAAATACATTTGCCCATGTCTCGACTGGCATTAGCATGGTCAGACCATGAGGAAATCATGTTGGTCTGATTGCAATTTTGTTTTCCAATTGAAAGTACAATTTCATCAGGTTTCCCTGTCATTTCTAATAATGACTTAAGTTTGCTTGCTAAATTGGAGAATTTCTCCGGTCTTCGGATGGGCTGGCAAACAGGTGAGGCGACAGCTGCTTCTGCATGAAGTGCTTCATTACAGGCGTGGGCAACCGTCCGTCCCACGAGGCTGCTTTGATGACAGGGGCAAAATTACTGAAGGCATCACTCCACGCAGTGGAGATTGATGATCTTAAGCACATTAACTTTATCATACAACTTGGAAAGCCCAACGTTTTGTTTGCTCACACACTACAGTTTTTAATACAATAATCAATGGATCCTTAATGTCCCCAACTGCAAGTTTGGTGATTTTCATCACAGCTCGTACATTTGTATTCTGTATTGTCAAAAGGAGCTGACTTTCTTTTTCTTTCTTCAAAGGGAATTTTCTGTATACAGCGAGAGCAGTGTGATGCTTCTGCATCGTGAATAAGACTGTAAGATCCAGGGCTCCACCCAAACTAGATCTTCAACAGGGACATTTTTTCAGACTTACCTCCCATTAAACTGAATGTGGATTGTGTCCTACAGTCCACCCAGATTTGTCAGGATGCTAAATGGAAGTAAATGAAAAAATCCTCAAAGATTAGAATAGTAGGAGAAGCGAAATACAAAGATGTATAGTAGAAAAAACGGAAATGTTGATCAGAAAGGATGGTCATAGAGCTTTTCCTTGACTCAGTTTACACAGTGAGAGTGTACATTGTGTTCACCTCAAAACTTGCTCTCAAAATAAAAAAAACTTGCTCTCAGCTCCACTAATTTATGAGTTTTTGATGGCATCAACATTTGTTTCTTGCATTGTAATGATTTTCTAAGTAAATATTTTCTGGATGATATTCCAGGTAAAAAATTCACCACCAGCCATCATAGGTCTGGTCTCCCTAGCAAAAAGCCTTAACACAAGTCACTTGATTTAGATAATTCAGTAAATTTCTAATCAACAAGTTCTTCATGTATTTCATTTTATCTGCATTGTCTTTATCTCTGAGTAGAGAAGATGCTGGTAGCAAGTTGAATGTGAAAAAGGCCACTGGGTGTACAGTAGGATTCCATTGTCTCTGACCAGTACAAATATTTACCCAGAGAACTAGCAACATTCACACCTCCCATTCTCAACTGTACCCTTTGGCAATCTCAAGATAAGCATGATGCATTTTATGAATGAGTCCAATGACAAGAGGTGCAAGGGCTATCTATGTCAGAACAGAGATAGAAAAGATTGCTTGTCAGTTGACATGTTTCTAGTTTCAAAGTGAGATTAAGCCCAATATGTACACTGTTGTTTATTTACATATGTTTTTTTAAAAATCTTAGTGATTACAGAAATGTTCCATAGAAATGACATAAGCTGTGTCATGGCAAAAACACATGTTCTGGGTAAAGATGGACCCTTACTAGAGCCTCCAGGGACAGTGGGAATGGAGATGCTTTGAAGATTGACGAGAAATGTTTAATGATTGAATACAACTGCGTGTGTGGATTGGAAAAATGTATTTCACTCTTTCAAAGTGCTGGTAAGTCACCAGCAAAGAATCATACTTTGTAGTAAGTCACATAACAGAAAAATCACTTAGAGAAGTGAGGAATGGTTGTTTTATTTGTTTAAATTTGTGCTGGAGATGAGAGGAGAGGCCTGGAAGCACAAAAAGAGAATTTCAGCTTTTGTTTGGTTTATTTCAGGGACTTTAATTCTCCTTGTTGTCATGGTCAGTTACTCAGAAGATGACTTTTCTAAGAAGTAAACAGTAGATACTCACAGAGCAATCACCATCTAAATCTGTTTTCACCTTTTTCTCTCCTCAAAGCCATGTAAAACCAATTTAAAAAAAAATCTTAATCAGAAGCCCGATATATATAAACACAGAAACAGCAGCTCTAATGAAAGCTGGGGTGTGGGGTGAGTCACCCCCCATTCCCTGCTCCTTAACAAATAGCCCCTGGCAGGAGGGGGACAGAGGAGATCCCAGGTGGAGACCCAATTCGGGCTGAACACTGAGGGGGAGAACAACATTGGGGATGGGGGCAGGGCATCCTTCTCCTCTGTGTGTGGGGGATGGCAACAGAAGGTTCTTTGCTGGCATCAAAATTGCGTGTTGTGTGGCCAGGTGCAGTGGCTCACGCCTGTCATCTCAGCACTTTCAGAGGCCAAGGGAGGAGGATTACTTGGGTCCAGGAGTTTGAGACCAGACTGGGTGATGTAGGGAGACATCATGTCCTCAAAAAAATAAATAAATAATTAGCCGGGTGTGGTGTTGTCTACCTGTGGTCCCAGATACTCAGAAAGCTGAGGCAGGAGGATCATTTGAGCCCAGGAGTTTGAGGCTGCGGTGAGCCATGATTGTGCCACTGCACTCCAGCCTGGGTGACAGAGTGAGACCCTGTCTCCCCACCCCCCAATGGAAATTCTATGTGCTTTCTTCTACATAGGGTAGAATTCAAAGGGGACTCAAAACAGAAACATCCACATGATAGAAATATGTTGGCCATATTTTTTTTTCTTATTTCTTCTACCATTAATTCTGTACCCATCCACACACACACACACATACACACACACACAATCTAAGGCATTTCATGGGCTAAAGTGTGACAGGAAAACATTCTATGAGAACAATGTCAACTAATCCTCCCGATAACTTATGCTTTCCTAGATTATTGAGGGAATTTAATAGATGGAAGTTCCTCTGGACAGTCACCTTCGTTGACCGATATATTATTTAGTAATAAAACTCATAACCCATTGTGCATCATGCCTAAACTTTCAAGGGTTTCCATGTCTGTTATCTCATTTTACTTTTATAGCACCTCTGTGAAATGTGTAGTATTGCTGTAATTAGCCTCTTCTTTTTCTTTTTTTTTTTCTGAGGCAATTAAGGACAGCAACAGGCACAGGCAGCTACAGAACTGAAGCCAGGCCTCTGGTTTATTGCTGTCTTTATTCCCTTGCAAAGTTAACAGCTGCAAGACAGGAGTTGTTTTATTTTTGGCTCTACTATCAAGATAATTGTGTCTCTCCCCATTTGACTTTCTATTTTATAGGCCATAAGAGAAAGCCAAACTTGTTTTTTTTTGCGGGGGTGGTTAATTTGTCCCAATTGCCCACCGATGTTGATCATGGACATCGGAAAGGCTGGTTAACTCTTTAAACCTTTACCTGTGTGGAAGCAGCAGCTGGTTGGAATATTTTGTTTGAGTCAGGTAATTCAACTTATGCAAAATAATTCAATTCGATGAAAAAATAAAATATTCTAACCACTTGGTAGAAAACAACTGAAGTGATTGTTCCCTGTAAGATTCCACAGGACAGTGACTTATCACTGCCTACACTATACACATCCCTGCATACATCTTTTGGATGTAAACCTGGAAGAACCAATGCTTAATTACATGGCTCTGTCATTGTCTGTCTGTCTATCTATCTATCTATCTATTTATCTATTTATCTATCTATCATCATCATCTTTTCAGAGATAGGATCTCACTCGGTCGCCCAGGCTGGAGTCCAGTTGTGCCATCATAGCTCACTGCAGCCTCAAACTTCTGGGCTCAAGTGACCCTCTTGCCTCAGCCTCTCAAATAGCTGGTATTATAAGCACACACCACTGTGCACAGGCCCCCAGCGTACCTGGCTAATTCTCTGTTGTTGTTTTGAGGAAGTACCATTCCATTTTTCACAGTGGCTTGCCATGTCACCTTCCTGCCACCAGTACACAAGAGCTCCAATTTCTAAACGTCCTCATCAACTTTCTTTGTCTTGAATAATAGCCATCCCAATGGAGGTGAAGTGGTATTTTATTGTTCTTCGGTTGCATTTCCCTAATGATTAGTGATGCTGAGCACCATTTCATGTATTTCTTGGCCATTTGTCTGTCTTCTCTGGAGAAATGTCTATTCAAGTCTTTTGCCCATTTTTTAAAATCGTGTTGTTTGTTTTTGTTATTGAGTTGTAGATATTTTTATATATTCTAGACTGTTATTTCTTTATTACTATATAATTTACAAATGTTTTCTCCCTTTCTGTGGGTGGCCTTTTTCCTCTGTTGTTTATGTCCTTCGTTGAATAAATTTTTAAATTTTAATAATGGAGGGCCTAAAGCCCAATTTATCTATTTTTTTGTTTTATTACTCATGTTTCTGGTGTCACATGCAAGATATCTTTGCCAAATCTAATGCTATGAAGCTTTTTCCCTATGTGTTCTCCAGAGTTTTATAGTTTTGCTCTCATGTCTAGGTCTTTGATGCATTATGAGTTAATTTTTATGTATAATGAAAGGTAAGGGTCCAGGTTCATGAGGGTTTTTCTTGTTTTTTGTGTTTGGCAAGTGGATGTCCAGTTTCCCCAACATCATCTGTTGAAAAGACTGTCCTTCCCCATTGACTGGTCTTGGCACCCTCGTCAAAAATCATTTGACCTTATATATGAGGGTATATTTCTGGGATCTCTATTCTATTCCCTTGGTCTATATGTCAGTCTATGCCACAGCATACCACACTGTTTTGATTACTGTAGCTTTGTAGTAATTTTTGAAAGCAGGAGGTGTGGGATGTCCACATTTGTTATTTTTTGAGATTGTTTTGGCTGTTCAGGGTCTCTTGAAATTACATATTATTTGTAGGATAATTTATTTTTTTATTTCTGCAAAAAAGGTTGAGATTTTGATAGGGATTGAATGGAATCTGTAGATCACTTTTCCAATGTATTGACTTCTTTAGTTTTCCAATCTCAACAGGGAACATCTCACCATTTATTTTTTTTCACTTCTTTCTTCAATGTTTTATAGTTTTCAGAGTACAAGTGTTAAGGCTCCTTGGTTAGGTTTATTTCTAAGTATTTTATTCTTTTTAATACTTTTGCAAATGGAATTGTTTTCTTAATTTTCTTTCAAGATTGTCTATTACTAGCATAAAAAACACAACTGACTTTTGTGTATTGATTACATATTCTGCAACTTTGCTGGGTTCATTTATTAGTTTTGACAGGTAGGGGTGTGTGTGTGTGTGTGTGTGTGTGTGTGAGATCTTTTAGCTTTTTGACATTTAAAGTCATGTCATCATCAGGTAAGTACATTCTTCAAATTATGAACAATTATACTTATTTATTGAAAGTAATCTTGAGCCTGTCTGAAAATAAGTGAAAGGGCACTACCAATTCCTCCTGGGTCACCCTGCGTTTAGGTGGGAAGAAATTCACCATCTCAGAGATGCACCCTCCACACTCGTAGTAACTGGCATTATATTCAGACATTTTTAATGGTGTAACTGGTTGATTCTTTTCATTTATGGCTTGTATTCATGTGTTTGTCTTTCTGCCCAGAAATGACTCTCAGGTGCCTGCCATATATAAATGAATTTTAAGCCATTTAAAATATACTGAATGATTCTTCTTGGCTTTGTTTCCCACAGATACCGGCCAGGGGGCAAATCTTCAGCTTGCAGCACTCACTTTGCAGATCCAGTTGGAATTATTTGTGTTGACGCTCTCTGCTCTCTCCACTCTCCCCTGGAAATGACGAGGAACTGAGTACAGTGGACAATGGCTTCCGTGTCCCCAGCTCCCCCCGAGCCATGAGCTGCTACATCAAAGGTCTGCAGTGGGCTTCCCTTCCCATAATATTTCAATTTAAGCACCGACTCGCTGCTGCGGAATCACATCTCATTCACGCTGCGGCCTTTGCAGGAGTCAGGGATCATTATGGAGCAAGCACTGAGAAAAAACAGATTACAGCCTGGCACCGAGCAGCCAGGTAAGGGGACGCATGGAAGGAGACGCGTCCCGATGAACAACCAGGAGAAGGGGGGCTCCCGGGAGATGTCAGACCCAGGGGAGTATAGGAACCCCGGCCACTCCGGATTGTCAGGCTGGAGTCAAGTGCATCCCTGCCGACACCACTGGCTCCCTACCTCGCTCTCAGAAGCCGCCTCTCAGCTTGTCTCTGGTTGGTGCAGTAAAGGCAATTCCCCTGTGCTTTCAGGGCCAAGAAGATCCTCTTCTCTTTAGATTTCCCTTTATCCATTCTTATTTTTAGTCTTTTCTACACACACAGGATGGGCCTTGCCGCGCATTATGCAGACCGCTCTTCTGCAGGCCCTGCCTTTAAATTGCATTCATTGGTTTAGACAGACCCTCCAGTGAGGAAATAGAAATCATCTTTTGTTTGTTTGTTTTATTTGCTCTCCAGCCTCTGCAATTCACAGCCTAATAATTTCATTTTAAAAGGAACACCTGTCATGAAGGTTTGCTCTATTTACCATTAAAACGGGAAGAAAGCACCTTATTAAATCTCCAGCTAGAACAAGCCTCCTCCTTTTATTCCCCTTCCTTCCTTTCTCTTTCTCTCTTTCTTTTTCTCTTGCTGTCTTCTTTCTTGTCTTTCTGTCTTTCCCCCTCCCTCTGCCCCTGTCATCATGTGCGAAGGATATCGCCAGGATGTGTCTCAGTCGCTTCAGGAAAAGTCCGGAAGTTTGGTCCACAGGGTCTTGTCTTGGTTCCCTTTGGATCACTACAACCTCTTGACATGGGTGCATATGTGGTTATTTGAATGGATGAATTTATAATACATGAATAACCAGTTCGTTTCGGCAAAAATTGTGATTTTAAAGGGAAAAAAACACTTGAGAGCTATAGACTCAAGCAAAGGTTCATATTTACAATATTTGGAAACAAACTTGGCCTGATGCTACACAGCCTAACTGTGGATCCCATGTTTCACCTATGCCTAGGTTGCACCCCAGATGCTTCAGGGACATGGTGCCTGCTCTGGAGAATGGGGCAGCTTCCACAGTGCCCAGGAGCCAGGGCTTCTGACCCAGGAGCGAAAGTCTGTCTCTTCCATTTCTGGGAGCTGGAAGTATTTGCATGACTTTCTGGGCCTCAGGTATCCCATTGCCCACCAGGAATTACCTTCCTCCAGGATCATGGTGAAGATGACATGAGATGCTAATGCTTGGCCTGCGGTAAGTACGTTGTAAATGTATAAACTGTTATTTTAAATCACATGTGCTGACCCATTTCCTTTAAAGGACCCTTTAAAGGGTCCACTGAAAATCCCATATGATTATTATAGCTTTGACTGATGAACTGGCTGGAGGAGTCCAGAAATTGTGCTTCTGCAGTCTAGGGCTCATGTAGTCTGGGCTGCTTGAGGAGCTGGGGTCGCACTATAGGTTCATCCCCTGTGACCCCGTCACCTGCCTACAGGTGTACACTCCTCACCATCTCCCCATGACCCCACTACCTGCCCACAGGTATACTCTCCCACCATCCCCCTGTGACCCCACCAGCTGCCCACAGGTGTACTCTCCCACCATCTCCCTGTGACCCCATTCCCTGCCCACAGCTGTATTTTGCCCACAATCCCCCTGTGACCCCATCACCTGCCCTCAGGTGTATTCTCCCCACCATCCCCTGTGACCCCATCACCTGCCCTCAGGTGTATTCTCCTCACCATCCCCCTGTGACCCCATCACCTGCCCACAGGTGTATTCTCCTCACCATCCCCCTGTGACCCCATCACCTGCCCTCAGGTGTATTCTCCCCACCATCCCCCTGTGACCCCATCACCTGCCCTCAGGTGTATTCTCCTCACCATCTCCCCGTGACCCCATCACCTGCCCTCAGGTGTACTCTCCCCACCATCCCCCTGTGACCCCATCACCTGCCCTCAGGTGTACTCTCCCCACCAACCCCCTGTGACCCCATCACCTGCCCTCAGGTGTATTCTCCTCACCATCCCCCTGTGACCCCATCACCTGCCCTCAGGTGTATTCTCCCCACAATCCCCCTGTGACCCCATCACCTGCCCACAGGTGTACTCTCCCCACCATCCCCCTGTGACCCCATCACCTGCCCACAGCTGTATTCTGCCCACAATCCCCCTGTGACCCCATCACCTGCCCACAGGTGTATTCTCCCCACCATCCCCCCATGACCCCATCACCTGCCCACAGCTGTATTCTGCCCACAATCCCCCTGTGACCCCATCACCTGCCCTCAGGCATATTCTCCCCACCATCCCCCTGTGACCCCATCACCTGCCCACAGGTGTATTCTCCCCACCATCCCCCCATGAGCCTACCACCTGCCCACAGCTGTATTCTGCCCGCAATACCCCTGTGACCCCATCACCTGCCCTCAGGTGTATTCTCCCCACCATCCCCCTGTGACCCCATCACCTGCCCTCAGGTGTATTCTCCCCACCATCCCCCTGTGACCCCATCACCTGCCCTCAGGTGTACTCTCCCCACCATCCCCCTGTGACCCCATCACCTGCCCACAGGTGTACTCTCCCCACCATCCCCCTGTGACCCCATCACCTGCCCTCAGGTGTATTCTCCCCATCATCCCCCTGTGACCCCATCACCTGCCCTCAGGTGTATTCTCCCCACCATCCCCCCATGACCCCATCACCTGCCCACAGCTGTATTCTGCCCACAATCCCCCTGTGACCCCATCACCTGCCCTCAGGCATATTCTCCCCACCATCCCCCTGTGACCCCATCACCTGCCCACAGGTGTATTCTCCCCACCATCCCCCCATGAGCCTACCACCTGCCCACAGCTGTATTCTGCCCACAATACCCCTGTGACCCCATCACCTGCCCTCAGGTGTATTCTCCCCACCATCCCCCTGTGACCCCATCACCTGCCCTCAGGTGTATTCTCCCCACCATCCCCCTGTGACCCCATCACCTGCCCTCAGGTGTACTCTCCCCACCATCCCCCTGTGACCCCATCACCTGCCCACAGGTGTACTCTCCCCACCATCCCCCCATGTCCCCATCACCTGCCCGCAGGTGTACACTCCTACCATTCCCCCTTGACCCCATCCCCTGCCCACAGGTGTACTCTCCCCACCATCCCCCCTTGACCCCATCCCCTGCCCACAGGTGTACTCTCCCTACCATTCCCCTGTGACCCCATCCCCTGCCCACAGGTGTACTCTCCCCACCATCTCCCCATGACCCCATCACCTGCCCACAAGTGTACTCTCCCCGCCATCCCCCCGTGAGCCCATCACCTGCCCACAGGTGTAGTCCCCCTTCCATGAGCCCACCACCTGGCCATGTCATCTTCCGTTGCCCGTCCTCTTGGCCTCTGAGTGGTCCTGGCTGATGGCTAAAGTTTCCATGCCCCTGGGAGGTCTCAGGTGTCCAGGAGGGAGGGGCTTGCTTCAGTTGCCCTGGTCTTCACAAGCTGGCTCTAACTCAATCTTTCACATTTTCATTCTTTCCTTCTCTGAGGAGGTTGGCAGAGAAATTACAGAAACTCATTGGAGATGGTTGGGTTCATGAACTTAATTCTTTCCTAGTGTTCAAATAGGTGTTCGCTTAGCATCTCCCTGTGAACGTCTCCCTTCACCTCCTCACGGGACCTCTCCTTCACATGGCTCCCCTCTTCCACCTGCATTCCAGAGCGTGAGAGGACAGCAACAGTGTCCTCTAAGAAGTCAGTCATTTGGGGTTTTGGGGAGAATTTAAGAGACGAGTCTGTTTTATGTTTAGAACACATACCAAGAATATTTCAGTTTTAGGACCCTGGAAGACTCTTTACAAAAAGTTTTCTGCCCCCACACCTCCCACCCCTCGCCCCTGCTCCTGAGTCTTGTTCCATCTGTGCTGTAGAGAAGGGGTTCCTGGGAGCCATCCCATAGGACTTGCCCTTAAACAATGTGTTCGAGTCATTCAGCTGTTCAGAGGAAAGTGCTTGGTGAGTCAGAATCACCAGTGGACACAGTGGACCCACTCTGTCTGTGTACACACGGCTCCAGGCCACACCTGTCTTAGCAGCAGAGGCGGAGGCCAGGATAGCTCTTCAGGTAATTCAGACCAGGACAGATATTCCCACTCCTCATTTGAAACTTGTATTTTTTTCCATGTCCTTAGGTTGCTATTTTTAGTTCTCCACTTTCCTGGAAAGCATGCAGTTGAAGTTCATGACGGTATTCTCTCAACGTGTGACTCAAAGACAGAGGCCGTTTCCCACCCACCGGTTCTCACACTGCCCCATTCTGCAGCTTCACCATCCATGCGCTAAGAAGGCAGGCCCCAAAGTCTCAGCACCCAGCCGCTGGGGTCCTCGCTCTTATGGACAGAAAACTCAGGAATGAATATGTTTCCCCATCTTGTGCCCTTTTGCCTGGAAACTATACAGAGCAGGGGTCCCTGCTGGCATTCCTTCTTTGTACTAGTACGGCTTCGGAAAGCACTGGTTCTCTGAGGAGCGCTCAGTTGCATCTGGAAGGTGCAGTGTGCCCAGCAATGCCCCTTGACACCAAGGTGTGAGCATTTGAGCTGTGCTGGAAGGTTCTCCGTGGAATAGTGCCCACCCTGGAGGGTCCTGTGCCGCACACTTGAGGAGGCTGTGGTGGTGAGGAGAGACTCTGGAGCAACCCACACTCCCGATAAGTCAGATGAGAGTGCATCCTCTAGGTAAGTTTATATTGCAAATTTAAAGAGAGGAACCAAGAAATAGCGAGGACACTGAGCCAGGACTGAGAGTTTGGGTCTTAGGTGGCTTTGGGTCATTACGCCCTCTCAAGTGGATTGCTCTAAGCCCTGTTTATTTGTTAATGTGAATAGTTGGATGGAATTGCCTTTGTTCTAAAATCTTTTATTCTGCCTAAAGTCTCTGGGTCAGCAAGCATATGCCACATGGCTTCTCTCTCTGCATGGGAATGCACACCTGAGTAGGGAGGCTGGCCAGCCCGTGCTGCCCTGGTGGGGTGAGCGTTAGCTGGCTAGGGTTGCTGGAACAGAGGGGATTCAACCACAGGAATTTATTCTCTCACACCCTGGAGGCCCAAAGCCTCAGATCATGGTGCTGTAGGGCCAGGCTCCCTCTGAGGGCACTAGGGAGGACCTGTGCCCATCCTCTCCAGTTCCTGGTGGTTCCTTAGCTCGTGGCAGCAAAGCTTGTACCGTCACATGGCACTCTCCCTTTATGTGTGTGGATGTGTCCAATTTTCCTTTTCTGTTGGGGCCCCAGCCGTAGTGGCTTAGAGGCTCACCTACTCTAACAGGACCTTGTCTGAACTCATGACATCTACAAGACTGTGTATCCAAATAAGAGCACATTCTGAGATGCTGGGGGTTAGGACTTAAGCACAGAAGATTTGTGGGGAGGTACACAGTTCATTCCATTTGGAAGGTGGATAGCCATGGCAGGGTGGAAAGACGTGTGTGGGTATAGGCCGGAGGTGGCCTCACTGGAGAAACCTGTGCACGGCCCCACAAGGCGGCGGCTGAGCGTGGAAGGGGCTGGAGCTGCCCCGTGGTAGGGAAGGGGCCGTGTGGCCAGCAGCATCATCTGCCTTTGTCATCACTGGGTGGGACCAGGAGGGCAATGCTCCTCTTCCCCTCACACCTTCTACAGGCAAGCTGGCCAGCTGTCAATGCAGCTAGGTGACACGGCCGCCTGGAGGGCAGGAGCAGACAGCCCCATGGAGGCTCTAGGAGATAGACAGGGAGGCCGCAGCTGTCCAGGAGCTGAAGTGAGCAGCAGAGGGCGCCGGGGGAGATGCGCCCTAGCACCAGGCTCTGAGTGCCCCAGCGCGCTTCCTTGCCTTGACTTTCCTCACTGGGAACCCGGGCCTGGAATCCATATGAAGCCTCAGCCCAGGGGAGGGTCTACCTGTCCAGGAGGCTCCCACCATCCAGCTCGCCCTGGATGGTGCCCTCAGAGGTGCCTGGGCATGGGTCACCTCGGAGAGTCTGGAGGGGCCTCCGGACGGTGCAGCCACGGGCTGTCCTCTGCTTCTCAGTGCCCAAGACAGGGAACCAGAGCATAGCACTGAACACATTTTAGTGCTCTTTTAGTTCATGTGCTGCTTGCTGAATTTCCCTGAATTCAGAGAAGAGCCTGACGCAGAGGAAGCATCTGAGATCTTCTGTATGTTTTCTCGTCTGTGCAAAGTGTTTTCAACTCTTTCAAAGGTCGGCATTCACTGAATTTCAGCTCCCCTTGGCTTGATCTCTCATACAAAGGTTCTCAAACTCCCTGAAAATATGCAATGATTTTCTCACTCAATAAACGACTTTTCTGTCACCATGAGAGGATTCCCAGCCCTGCCCCGCAAAGCGTATTTCAGTATCACTTCCTTTCAGCGGCGCCGCAATTATGAAGTCATCTGCTGCAGAAAAGTTAGTGTTCTAAACTCTCAGAAAACTTCAAGTCCTCTTCAAAAAAGTATTTTAAATACATTCTAGACACCTCCACAGGCATGTCTTTGCCAGGGCTCCCCTAGACGAGCAGCCCTCCTGAAGTGGGGATGGAAGTGGCTCCCACCAGAGTCCTTCAACAGGAACCCTTGGAACAGAGAGTGGGCGAGCAGGGCCGTGGCAGGCTTCTCTCCTTCGGGTGGTAGCCTGTACGTTTTGTTGTTGTTGTTGTTTTTGAAAAGGGTTTTTCCTTGTGATCGGTCTCCAATTTCTACTCAGATATCTGAGATATTTGCTGTGGGTCTACCATGAACCAACCCGTTCTAGAGAGGTACCCCTGAGGGGCGTTCCTTGTGGGGAGAGGGCCCTCCCCAAAGGGGAATTTTGCACAGGTCTCCTATGTGCTTGGCAGGGAGGCGCAGCACGGGGGTCACAGGGCAGCTGTTCCTCTGCAGAGGGGATACCCCTGAACTCCCAAGGCCTGTGGATGGCGTGGGGATGGAAGGGGCAGCGTGGGCAGGAGGAGCGATTTTTCTGTGCCCGCAGACCCTGAAAGGGTGGAAGATTTATTCGACACATACCTGTTAGCACCTGTTACAGGTAAGGCTCTGTTCTCCTGGAACACAGAGCACACAAAATGAAAACAAACAATCCTGCCCTCCTGGAGCTGCCATCGGTGTGTGGGGGGTGCAGGTCATCAGTAACAGAGTGAGCTGACTCCCCTGGGGTCCTTCGTGCAGCAGGACTGGAGAAGGATCACTGCGAGGAGGCACAGCGGATCTGGGTGTATAATGGTTGTGCTCATTGTTAACTAGGGTGGCGAGAAGCCCCCACGACAAAGGTGACTTTGCACAGAGGTCGGAAGGCAGTGAGCGAGAAACCGTCTGGGGGTGTTGAGGGAAGGACCTTCCAGACACAGGGAGGAGCAGGAATGGGAGCCCGAGTTTGGGTTTGGAGCATCTGGGAGAAGCCAGAAGCTAGTGGAGGGGCAGGTGTGGGAGGACAGGTGAGGAAAGGTCGGGGCCTGGGGGCCACACAACCTCCTTCCCTGGGGAAATGGGGTCTATGGAGGGTGCAGGAAGAGCACCAGGCTCTGTGTCCTGTTTCTAGAGGGCCTTGGGTTGAGAACAGGTGACAGAGACAGAGACATGGGAAACCCTGGCTGGGAGGGGACAACGACAATCAAAGGGGATGGCCCTGGATAGGTCCAGGTAGGAGCAGGGAGGTTTCAGGAAGGGGTCTGTGGCCCCCTCAGGAGGGAACGAAGCTCTGGACAGATGTTCACCCTCAGGGGCTTGGAGTAGATCCATTCCGTGCAGCACCATTTTGACAGTCTGGGCCAGACTCTTTGGGAACAACACCCCGCAATGATGCCATATTGTCTACGTCCAGTTGTTTCCTGGCAGAGAAGTCAAAGTCATTATTTTTTTAAAGTGGATTTATCATATAGTAGAGAACACATTAGTCAATTATAGATGAAAACAGAAAACAAAGGGCAGTATGTAAAATACCGGAATGTTTACTAGACCATGCTCTGGGTTCAACATAGACTATGTGAAAGCATCACTTTGAGTATTTTAAAGCCCTCCTTTTCTTTTCTTTTTTAAAAAAATTATCTTTATCCACCATCTTCAAGAACATCTATCCCATATATCACCTTTTTTAAAAGGGGGGATTAAATTTCCCAAGCGCAGCCAAGACCACGAATAAGCTGTTGAAATTCTCTGTGTTCTTCATTCGACTCTAAGACCTTGGGTCATTGTCTTTATTATAATAATTATACACAAATCCCTGCACATGAAATGTTTAGACTTCCATTTTTAATTATTCATGAAATGTGCAGAACATGGTCCAATGCACACTTGAGCAAAATTCGCTAATGCCTCTGAACAAATCATAAACACCTCACCAGGGCGCCTGGGATGCAAGGCTCTCCGCTAATAGGTGCTTTATTATAATCTGCTCTTGGTACGTAGGCAGTGAATTCATGGCAGCGGTCCCCAGCACCCAACCACTGTGACTTCGCCACCATCTCACCCCAACAGGAGTTACGTTCAGCAGTCTTCACAGGCTGAATGTTAACCCCAATTCTTCTGTGCTGAAGAAATAAGAGTCCAGTGACACCCTTCAGTTTTGGTGCCTGGATAAATCTTTACAAAACTCCAGTTAAGACCTGGCTTTACTGTGAGGCAACCTGAACAGAAGCAGAAATTGCCACTGGAGAGATCCTAACTCTTACAGATTGGAATGAAGCCAGCGTGCTCACAATGACAGTCTGAGATTATTGCTTGGATGGTGCTCCAGATTGTGTGAGATGTTCACAGAAACTGAAAGGAAAAAATATATGAAGATGCCAAGAAGGACACAGGTATGAGCACGTCACTCATACAAGAGAAAACTGGGAAATGTTCAAACTTATTTGCTAACAAAAGTCATAAAGTGTAGCAGCACTCAGCCACGTGTCTTTGAAAGGTATTTTTCGAGCATTGATTTTTGTCATGTGTGTTTGCAGATTCAGAAAATACAGCAATGAAAGAAGCAGGCTAGTCCCTGTTTTCATGGGGGTTACATCCTAGTGGGAAGATATAGGAAAACGAACAAAGAAATACACAGCATGTCAGGTAACATGGTCAGATGGGCTTGGAGCTGACATCTGAAGCCGTGTGGGCGTGGTCTACCCTGAATCCGCAGAGGGAGCACTCCAGGTAGAGTCAGGGACAAGTGTTCCATCAGGGTGTTCTACAAGTTCAAGGACCAGAAGGAGGCGGTGTTGTGGGAGCAGAAGGAGAACCTGGGACAAAACCAGATGATGAGGCCGGACGGGAGGTGGGCCTGGTCCCCGTGCTAAGTGGGATGGGAAGTCCTGCCAATGAAGTCACACAGTGTCAGGTATTTGGGATTTGCCTTGTTTCACACAAAATTATGTCTATGAGCTCCATCCAAGTTGTTGCACGTAATAGCGGCTCGTTCATTTTTATTGCTATCTTGCTCCATTGTGTGACACCATCACAGTTTATCAATTCTACTGTTTTATTTACGTTTGGGTGGTTTTCAGTTTTGCCTACTATGAATAATACTGCAATGAACATTCCTTCGTTTGTCTTATGTTGCACATACATTTTCACTAGTTTGCGTTTGAGATCTAGGAGTGGACTCTCCTTATCACTGGGCGTTTGTGATAGAGTCACTCCTATGAGCAGCATGGCGTGCACTTTTCCGTGGTTCATATCCTCAACTACTTTTGGTATTGTCAACCTTTTCAAATTTGGCCATTCCGATGGGCATGGGGTTTACCGATGATGGTTTTATTTCTCAATTTTCAGATGACAAATAAGATGAAGTGTCTTTTTAAATGCATTATGAGCCCTGTTACTATCCTCTTTTGTCCAGGATCTTTTAAAGTCTCTTGATGTGTTTACTATTTAATTGTTTCTTTTTTAATCTGTAGAGATGTTGTGGATTCAAGCCCTTTGGCAGATATTTTTGTTGCAAATATCCTTTCTCTGTGTGTGTGTGTGTTTCTGGCTTGCTTTCTATTTCTAAACAGTTTCTGGTGATAAATAGAAATATTTAACTTCAGTGTAGTGCAATTTATCAGTCTTTTCTTTTACAGATTGTGTGTGTGTGTGTGTGTGTGTGTGTATTTCCCTACCTTAAGCTCATAAGTTTTTACTTCTAGATCGACTCTTAGGTAATTAATGTTTCACCTTACATTTAATATATAAACTACTTACATTTATAATATATAAACTACTACACATTAATTTATGAGTATGGTATAAAGTTAGTCAAACTTGCCAAACTACACACACACACACACACACACACACACACAGACGTACACTACACACACACACAGACATACACTACACACACACACACACAGACATACACAGAGCTGGGATTTTTATTGGGAATTCAGTAAGTCTATTGATCAATTTGAAAATAAATAACATATTTTAGTATTGACTTCTCAATTGATAAACATATTATGTCTTTCCATTTATTTAGATGTTTTAAAAATGTCCTATCAATAATATTTACAGTTTTCTGTAGGAGAGTTAAATAACTTTTAGCTATATTTCTGGGTCTGTGTTGTATTTGATGCTACTATAAATGCTATATTCAATTAAAATTCTCTTTTCAATTAGTTTTTGACAGATTGTGACAGGATCACCTTGATTTCTGTCTGATAATAAAGTGTGAGGAGCAAAAAAAACCCGCTCAAGGGGGCAAGTGTAATAATCCGCACCAGACACGGCAGGTAGTGGAGGATGGTGGTGAGACATAGCTAGAGTCTGACTATATTTGAAGGTATAGGTGACAAAATTCTATGTTGGGTCACATATAGAGTAGAAAAAATAGAAGACTTAATGACAACTTTGACACCTTAAAGCAAACTGAATAATATAGTTATTATTTATTAAGGTGGGGAAGACTGCTGGAGAAGTTTGGAGATAAGTATTGAGAGCTTGCTTGAAGACATTAAGAGTGAGATGTTTCTTAGACATCTAAGTGGAAAGAGTGAGGAGACAGTTGGATTTACAAGACTGTAATTCAGGAGAGAGGTACGGACTGGAGGATTTTGTGAATCATCAGTGCACAGTTAGTATTTTTAAATAACGGGCTGCATAATATTATCTGAAGAGTGAAAGTGAAAGAAACACCCAGTGAGGTAGAAGCAAAACTAAGAGAGATCTTCCAAGAACCCAGTAAAATGTTTGAAGAAAAGCTGTTGATCAAATCTGTCTATTATGAATAGGCCAAGTCATCTAAGTTCAATGAATTGTCCATTTGTTTATGTTATGGGCTGTAGTTTCTGCTTCCAAAATTCATAGGTGGCAATCCTAACCCCTGTACTTCAAAATATGACTGTATTTGGAGATAAGGCCTTTAAAGAGGCAATTAAGTTACAATGAGGACATTATGGGAGGACCCTAATTCAATATGGCTGGTGTCTGTATAAGAAGAGGAGGTCAGAACATAGACACACAGAGGAGAGATGCCCTGAGCAAGTAGACAGCCTGTTATAGGCTAAGGAGAGAGAACTCAGAAGAGACCAACTCTGCTGGTATTTTAATCTTGGACTTCCAGCCTCCAGAAACGTGAGAAAATAAGATTCTGTTGTTTAAAGTCCCCAGTCTGTGGTACTTTGTTCTGACAGCCCTAGCAAGCTAATGCTAACTTGTCAAAGCACATGTGGTTACCAGGCACAATGCTGTGGCAGACATAGCTGGTTAGTGACCCAATATCTACTTCTTCATTCTCTACTAAGTTGGCCTTGTTTGGATGACCATGTACCTGTCTTTAAAAGAAAATTTATTATTGGCCTTTACCCTTTGCATGTAATCAGTCCAGAGAGCATGTTCTGACAAGAGATGTAAGAGGTTCTATGCTAAGGTTTTGGAGGGAGGGCTTGCTCTTTGATGAAGGAGAGATGTAGGAGAGGAGATGTCTTCTCTTCTTTCACTTTCACTCGCTAGAGACGAAGGAGAGAATAAAGCCCTAATACTGCCATACTCCTTGCACCTCTTTTATATGTTCACAGCCACGTAATAAAACTAGAAGTCCACAACTAAGAAAGGGCTTCCTTCTGATCTTTTCAAAATCAAACAACCCATATTTAGTTCAGTGGTTAAAGAAGAGATCACAACGGAATTACAAACATGCACACCAAAATCATGCATAAAAATCATAGTAAATCAAACTTAGGAGAGAAGGCCAGAGCCAAATTCAACACTCTTCAGAGGAAGATAACAGAAGCCAGAGTCTCTACAATGTATTTTACGTAAACTCCAGCACGTATTTTGTAAAATGTCATCAAAGATAAAGCAGTAAGTATCAAAGAATCAAGAGAGAAAACAGATGATTGAAGCAGATCAAAAGTAACTTAGGTTTTGTTATTAGCAGATGAGAACTTCAAAAAAACTATAATTAGCATTAAATAAAGCAGGGGATAATATGGGCAAATGAAGAAGAAAAAGCCTGAGCGAAAAGTAACCCCAAATATTCATTCTAAAATGGAAAGCTATAATATATCAAATGTGTGTGAATGTATAAAGAAAGAGGGAGTAAGTGTGTGTGTGTGTGTGTGTGTGTGTGTGTAGAGAAAGAGGGAATAATAAACTTAAAAGTTAAAGCAGAAAAAAGGATCTTTAGCTTGAAAAAAATCAGAATACGGTGTCTCAACTAAAGGATAAAAAGAAAAAGAATAGAAACAACAGAATAGAGCATGGGAGAGATAAGGAGCATTGTGTGAATGAAAAATGATAAAATAGGAGCTTTATTTTGAAAAATTATAATCCAAAACTTTCCAAATAATAAAAGATCTTGACTCACAGATTTAAGAAACTCAGCAAACTCAAAAAAATTGCAATTCATCACATCATTGTCAAACTGTTCAAAACCAAAGATAAAGAGAAAATATTAAAAGAGCTTGGGGTGGGAGGTGGGGCCTGCATTACATTAGGGGAACAACTCTGAAGAGAGAAGACAACGATGTGACTATTTAAAGCTCTGAAATTCTATACACACAGAAAAAGTGTTCTAAAACTAAAGGGAAGCAACGATATTCTTAGACACACATAAAAAAAAGCTGAGAGTATTTACTTCTATCAGGTTTCATGCTATTATAAGTATTTTAAAATCTTCGTGTATAAAGAAAATGATTCCAGAAAGAAGCAGAGAGCTGCAGAAAAAGAAAGAAAAACATTGAAAAAGGAAAATGTAAAAGGTAATTGTTTAAAACAAAAATAGTAACAGTGTCTTATGGGGCTTATGTCATATATAGAAATAAAATATATGACAATAAGGGCAAAAATGACAGAGGTTTTAATTGAAGTTAACAGGCTCTTAGATGTTTTGATTGCTTGAAGTACTAACTTAAGGTAAAAAGTAAAAAACTAAGAATATTTTTTAAAATTTTAAGGTAACTACTAAAAGCATGATACTAAAAACAAAACAAAAATATAATAGAGCAATAATAACAACATAATACTTGATTTGTTGAAAAACAAGTTTGACAGTAATTATGAAAATGATGTATAGTTATCAAGTAGCATTTATCTGTGGAAAGTGAAGATAATTTAACATTAGAAAATCTATTCAGATTTAGTTTTTTGAAAAAATAAGATAGGTCACTAGCTAGACTAATAAAGAAGAAAAAAGAGACGATCCAAATAAACGCAGTTAGAAATGATAAAGGTGACATTATCACTAACCCAACAGAAATAAAAATAACCATCAGAAAGAACTACAAACACCTCTATGCACACAAACTAGAAAACCTGGAAGACGTGGATAAATTCCTGGACATATACAACCTTCCAAGACTAAACAAGGAATAAATTGATTTCCTGAACTGATCAATAATGAGTTCTGAAATTGAATCAGTAATAAATAGCCTATCAACCAAAAAAAGCCCAGGACCTGATGGATTCAGAGCTGAATTCTACCAGGTGTACAAAGAAGAGCTGGTACCATATCCACTGAAACTATTCCACAAAATTGAGGATGGACTCCTCCCCAACTCATTCTATGAGGCCAGCATCACCCTGATACCAAAACCTGGCAGAGACACAACAAGAAAAGAAAACTTCAGGCCAATATCCTTGATGAACATCGATGCAAAAATCCTCAACGAGGCCGGGTGCTGTGGGTCACACCTGTAATCCCAGCACGTTGGGAGGCTGAAGTGGGCGGATCGCATGGTCAGGAGTTCGAGACCAGCCTGGCCAATATGGTGAAACCCCGTCTCTACTAAAAGTACAAAAATTAGCTGGGCGTGGTGGCGGGAGCTTGTAGTCCCAGCTACTCGGGAGACTGAGGCAGGAGAATCGCTTGAACCCAGGAGGCGGAGGTTGCAGTGAGCCGAGATCACATCACTGCACTCCAGCCTGGGGGACAGAGCAAGACTCCATCAAAAATAAATAAATAAATAAAATCCTCAACAAAATACTGGCAAACTGAATCCAGCAGCACATCAAAAACTTATCCACCACGATCAAGTAAGCTTCATCCCCAAGATGCAAGGGTGGTTCAACATGTGAACAAAACTGAAGACAAAATCCACATGATTATCTCAATAGATGCAAAAAAAAAGCCTTTGCCCACTTTTGGATGGGGTTGTTTGTTTTTTTCTTGTAAATTTGTTTGAGTTCATTGTAGATTCTGGATATTAGCCCTTTGTCAGATGAGTAGGTTGCGAAAATTTTCTCCCATTTTGTAGGTTGCCTGTTCACTCTGATGGTAGTTTCTTTTGCTGTGCAGAAGCTCTTTAGTTTAATTAGACCCCATTTGTCAATTTTGGCTTTTGTTGCCATTGCTTTTGGTGTTTTAGACATGAAGTCCTTGCCCATGCCTATGTCCTGAATGGTAATGCCTAGGTTTTCTTCTAGGGTTTTTATGGTTTTAGGTCTAATGTTTAAGTCTTTAATCCATCTTGAATTAATTTTTGTATAAGGTGTAAGGAAGGGATCCAGTTTCAGCTTTCTGCATGTGGCTAGCCAGTTTTCCCAGCACCATTTATTAAATAGGAAATCCTTTCCCCATTGCTTGTTTTTCTCAGGTTTGTCAAACATCAGATAATTGTAGATATGCGGCATTATTTCTGAGGGCTCTGTTCTGTTCCATTGATCTATATCTCTGTTTTGGCACCAGTACCATGCTGTTTTGGTTACTGTAGCCTTGTAGTATAATTTGAAGTCAGGTAGTGTGATGCCTCCAGCTTTGTTCTTTTGGCTTAGGATTGACTGGGTGATGCGGGCTCTTTTTTGGTTCCATATGAACTTTAAAGTAATTTTTTCCAATTCTGTGAAGAAAGTCATTGGTAGCTTGATGGGGATGGCATTGAATCTATAAATTACCTTGGGCAGCGAAGGACATGAACAGACACTTCTCAAAAGAAGACATTTATGCAGCCAAAAAACACATGAAAAAATGCTCGCCATCACTGGCCATCAGAGAAATCCAAATCAAAACCACAATGAGATACCATCTCACACCAGTTAGAATTGCAATCATTAAAAAGTCAGGAAACAACAGGTGCTGGAGAGGATGTGGAGAAATAGGAACACTTTTACACTGTTGGTGGGACTGTAAACTAGTTCAACCATTGTGGAAGTCAGTGTGGCGATTCCTCAAGGATCTAGAACTAGAAATACCATTTGACCCAGCCATCCCATTACTGGGTATATACCCAAAGGACTATAAATCATGCTGCTATAAAGACACATGCACATGTATGTTTATTGTGGCACTATTCACAATAGCAAAGACTTGGAACCAACCCAAATGTCCAACAACGATAGACTGGATTAAGAAAATGTGGCACATATACACCATGGAATACTATGCAGCCATAAAAAATGATGAGTTCATGTCCTTTTTAGGGACATGGATGAAATTGGAAATCATCATTCTCAGTAAACTATCGCAAGAACAAAAAACCAAACACCACATATTCTCACTCATAGGTGGGAATTGAACAATGAGAACACATGGCCACAGGAAGGGGAACATCACACTCTGGGGACTGTTGTGGGGTGGGGGGAAGGGGGAGGGATAGCTTTAGGAGATATACCTAATGCTAAATGACAAGTTAATGGGTGTAGCAGACCGGCAAGGCACATGTATACATATGTAACTAACCTGCACATTGTGCACATGTACCCTAAAACTTAAAGTATAATAAAAGAAAATAAAAGCCTTCGATAAAATTCACCATCCATTCATGTTAAAAACTCTAAATAAAATAGGTATTGAAGGAACATACCTCAAAATAATAAGAGGCATATATGACAAACCCACAGCCAACATCATGCTGAATGGGCAAAAGCTGGAAGCATTTCCCTTTGAAAACTGGCACAAGACAAGGGTGCTCTCACCACTCCAACTCAACGTCGCATTGGAAGTTCTAGCCAGAGCAATCAGGCAAGACAAAGAAATAAAGGACACTAGAATAGGAAGAGAGGAAGTCAAACTATCCCTGCATGCAGATGACATAATTCTATATCTAGAAAACCCCAGAGTCTCAGCCCAATAGCTCCTTCAGCTGATAAACAATTTCTGCAAAGTTTCAGGATACAAAATCAATGCACAAAAATCACTAGCATTCCTATACACCAACAGCCAAGACAAGAGCCAAATAAGGAAGGCAATCCCATTCATAATTGCCAAAAGAAAAATAAAATATCTAGGAATACAGCTAACTAGGGAAGTGAAAGATCTCTGCAATGAGAATTACAAAACACTACCTAAATAAATCGTAGATGACAAAAACAAATGGAAGAACATTTAATGCTCATGGATAGAAAGGTTCAATATCATTAAAATGGCCATACTGCACGAAGCAATTTACCAATTCAGTGCTATTCCTATCAAACTACCAATGACATTCTTCACACAACTAGATAAAACTATTTAAAATTTATATAGAACCAAAAAAAAGCCTGAATAGCCAAGGCAATCTGAAGAGAAAAGAACAAAGCTGGAGGCGTCATGTTACCTGGCTTCAAACTATATTTCAGGGCTACAGTAATCAAAACAGCATGGTATTGGTACAAAAACAGGCACATAGACCAATGGAAACGAGTAGAGAGCCCAGGAATAAGGCCACACTCCTACAACCACCTGATCTTGCACAAAGCTGACAACAACAGGCAATGGGGAAAAGGCTCACCATTCAATAAATGTCCTGGGATAATTGGCTAGCCATATGCAGAAGACAAAAACTGAACCCCTTCCTTCCACTATATTTAAAAATCAACTCAAGATGGATCAAAGACTTAAATGTAAAACCCAAAACTATAAAAATCCTGGAAGACAACCTAGGCAATATCATCCTGGACATAGGAATAGGCAAAGATTTCATGACAAAGATACCAAAAGCAAAAATTAATAAATGGGATCTAATTAAACTTAAGAGCTTCTGCACAGCAAAGCAAACTATCAACAGAGTAAACAAACAATCTACAGAATGAGAGAAAATATTTGCAAACTATGCATCTGACAAAGATCTAATATTCAGCATTTATAAGGTTCTTAAACAAATCTACATGAGAAAAACAAAACAAACAACCCCATTAAAAAGTGGGCAAAGGACATGAACACACTTTTCAAAAGATGACAAACGTGCGGCCCACAAGCATATGAAAAAAAGCTCAAAATAACTGATCATTAGATAAATGCAAATCAAAACCACAATGAGATACCATCTCACACCAATCAGAATGGCTAATATTAATAAGTCAAAAAACCATAGATACTGGCGAGGTTGTGGAGAAAAGAGAGCCCTCATACACTGTTGGTAGGAGTATAAATTAGTTGAAGCATTGTTGAAAGCTGTAAGATGATTCCTCAAAGATCTAAAGCAGAACTACCAGTTGACTCAGCAATCTCATTCCTGGGTATATACTCAAAAGAATGTAAATCATTCTACTATAAAGGCACATGCACATGTATGTTCATTGAAGCACTGTTCACAATAGCAAAGTCATGGAATCAACATAAATGCCCATCAATAACAGTGGATACAGAAAATGTGGTACATATTCACCATGGAATACTATGCAGCCATGAAAAAGAATGAGATCACATCTTTTGCTGGAACACGGATGGAGCTGGAAGCCATTATCCTTAGCAAGCTAATGCAGGAACAGAAAACTAAGTACCACATCTTCTCACTTGTACATGGAGGCTAAGTGGTGGCAGAAAAGATCACCTCAAGCAAGAGATGGGTCCTTGCTATTTAGAACTGGAGGACTGATTGGACTTGTCATCACCCCCCAAGACCAGCCCTTAAGGTGGCCTTCTGACCTGGGAAACCCAAGGGTGGCCTTCTGACCTGTGAAACCAATCTCCTTCTGCCTCAGGTTTTTCTTCTAGAAAATGGTGATAATAGCATTGTTGTCAGTAAACATGTAATGATGTGTAAAATGCACTTTTTGTGATACCTTATGTACAGATAGTGCTCTAGAAATGTCAGTGTCTATCTCACAATCATGTACAGACTTAAGTCACCCTCCGGCCCATATTCAAAATCAGGTGGATTTTTTAACCTTGCCACAAAAGATTCTAAACTTCATTCGGAGCATACACAGATAAGTGTCAGTATGGAAATGTTCACAAATCAGAGTGGCTAGTGGGGCCTTGTCATTCACGATGTGAGACGCCAGCTTTTGTGGAACAGTACGACTCAAATGCTGAGGTCCGCAGAACAGCACAGACGCTCCACGAGAGATCTTCTCATTCATGATGTGAGATGCCAGCTTTCTGGGACAGTACTACTCAAATGCTGAGGTCCACAGAATAGCACAGACGGTCCACAAGAGATCTTCTTGTTGGTCAGTCCCTGTTGTGTGGACAAAAATGCAATGAACAGAATGAGGAAGGACATATCATTCAGAAAATAGGTTCCAAAAATGAATATTTGAAAAAACAGCCAAGTACTCCAATTATAGCCTTTGAAAAAATATTCTTCAAATGGATTAAAGAGTTATACAGAATACAGTTTTTCTACATTATCTGATCTGAGACATGGGACATTTTGAGCATATTTATCAATGGAAGAGCTCAAAGGTTATGATATTAAATATTATAAATTTTAATATACAATTTCTACTAAAAATAATGAACAATAAAGACAACGATGCAAATACAAGATAAGAAATGAAAAGACCCTATAAAGTTACAAAACATTGCCTGACATTATCGTATCCAGATAAAATGCAAGTTAGAGCAAATTGTGTCTGACTTATTGATATCTAGCATGTAATGCTGAATCCTGTCCAAGGTGTTCTGAGCCACTTCTCTCGTAGTTTTAGTGGGATTTTATATTTGGCATAAGTTTTCTGTAGAGCATTTTTACAATAGATAGAGTTTTAGCCCATCCAGACATTTGAGCTCAGCAATTCCACTGAAGGAATATCTCCTAAGGAAAAACTCAGGGATGCAGTTGGTAATTTAAACTGAGAGAGCTCAGGATGGGGAACATCACACCCCGGGGCCTGTTGTGGAGTGGGGGGAGCGGGGAGGGATAGCATTAGGAGATATACCTAATGTAAATGGCGAGTTAATGGGTGCAGCACACCAACAGGGTGCATGTATACATATGTAACAAACCTGCACCTTGTGCACATGTACCCTAGAACTTAAAGTATAATAATAATAAAAAAAATAAACTGAGAGAGCTGTCTCAGTGTTGTGTGTAAGAGTGAAACACTGACATCTATCCAAATATCCAGGGACAGAGGAACTTAAATATAGGAGAGTGTACTGGAGAAGAGTAGGCTCCCATAACCACGTAATTCCAATGTGCCCAAAAGACCGGTGTGCATTAAAAAGACTGAAAAGAAATATTTCAAAAGTGAATCATTTACCCCTGAAAGACACCCCTCATTTTATAAGGTAATACAATAATTCTATAGTTAAAAAAATATCTTGAATTAACTTAAAAATATATATTGTGACTCTATAAAGGCATACTTGTGAGTATACAGTCAGGAGGCACTTAACGACGGGGATGCATTCTGATAAATGCATCATTAGGCCACTCTCTTGTGAAAGCATCACAGAGTCTCTAACACAGACATAGGTGGTCCAACCTCCTACGCACTTAAGCTGTGTGGTGCAGCCTATCGTTTCTGAGCAACAAACTTGTGCAGCACGTCACTGTGCTGAATACTGCAGGCAACTCTAACACCATGGTAAGAATGTGTGTATCTAAACACATCTAAACATAGGAAAGCTACAGTAAAAACAAAGTACGAAAGATAAAAAATGGGACACCTGTCTAGTGCACCTACCGTGAATGGAGCTTACAGGACTGGAAGTGGCTCTGGGTGAGTCCGGGAGTGGTGAGTGGATGTGAGGACCTAGGGCGTTACTGCACACTCCTGTAGACTCTGTAAACACTGTACACTTAGGCTACACTAAATGTATACAAAACAGGACCCTTCTTTAATGCTAAATTAATTATTGCTTACTGTAACTGTTTTACTTTATACATTTTTGTGTTAAAATCTTAATTCTTTTGTAACACTTAGCTTAAAGCACAAACACATTGTACAGCTGTACAAAATTTTTTTTTCTTTATATTCTTGGTCTGTAAGCTTTAAGCTTTATTCTATCTTTTTTTTTTTTTTGAGATGGGGTCTCACTCTATCGCCCAGACTGGAGTGCAATGGTGCAATCTTGGCCCACTGCAACCTCTGCCTCCCAGGTTCCAGCGATTCTCCCCACTCACCCTCCCGAGTAGCTGGGATTACAGGCACCTGCCACCATGCCCAGCTAATTTTTGTATTTTTAATAGAGATGGGGTTTCATCATTCTGGTCAGGCTGGTCTCGAACTCGTGACCTCAGGTGATTCACCTGCCTCGGCCTCCCAAAGTGTTGGGATTACAGGCATGAGCCACCACACCCAGCCTCTGTATTAATTTTTAATTTTTATTTATTTATTAAACTTTCTTGTTAAAAACTAAGACACACACACCTTAGCCTGGGCCTACTCAGGGGCAGTAGAACCCCATCACTGTCTTCCACTTCCACTCTTGTCCCACTAGAAGGTCTTCAGAGGCAAAAACAGGCATGGAGCTGGCAGCTCCTACGAGGATAATGCCTTCTTACAGATACCTCCTGAGGAAGCTCCCCGGGGCTATTGGCAGTTAACTTTTTAAAAATATGTAAGTAGAAGGAACACAGTCTAAAATAATGATAAATAGTATAGTGAACACATAAGCCAGTAACATCGTTGTTTGTCACCACCATCAAGCATTACATGCTGTACATAGTTACATGTGCTAGACTTTCATACTCCCGGCAGCCCAGCAGGTTTACTTACACCAGCATCAACACAAGCACGTGAGGAATGTGCTGCACTGTGGCGTTGCAGCCCCATCTCTAAGTGATGGAAAAGTTTCAGTTCTAGTATCATCTTCGGGCACCGCTGTCCTCTATGGGTCCCTAATTGACGACACATGACTGTGTATGGGAGAAAGAGCGGTGCCCAGTGGATGAAATGGAACAAGTAGAGGAAAACCATGACATCATCAGAGGAAAGGTGCTGCCCCAGGGCTGTGGGTTTCCTGGCTTGTCTACCTGTTCCAGAAGGCAGATGCCCAGTGGCCCCCCAGGACGGCCCACTGCCTCTTCCCTGGGCCTCAAGGGAAGGAGACTTAGGATACGCTGCAGCATCGCTCTCTTCCCTTTGTAGCTTCTTTCATGTGTGCATCTTTTGGATGGGGGACATCTACTAAAGATCAGGGCTGAGCCAGAGGCTGGTGGTTGCCCTGCAGTTGGTTGACCTTGCACACTGTACTGAAGAGCCCTGTGTCTGTCTTTATTGATTAATCTCTATTAATAAGCCATAAGAGATGACAGGCACATCACGGGGCTGGAAGACCCGTGTCATAAGTGTAAGGGAACCAGCCGAAGTCCCAGACCAGATTCCTGCCTCATTACAAAAGAGCCTGTGGCGTGTTTGTCAGTGCGGGGCCCGGGCCATGGCTCACTTCAGCTGGGCAATGATTGAACTGACCCTTGCAATTTTCAAAGGAATAACACTTCCCTTCTAAGATCTGACCTTTGCCTGCCTCTCCTCAGAGCAATTTCCCTACTCCAGAGAACTCTTGTTGTGGAATCGGAATCCAAGGAGCGCTGTGCACACTACAGGAAGGAGGATGCCGCTGTGAATTAGAGACTCACGTTGGGCTTCCCTGCCTTGGCTGCAGGTTCTGTGCACGCAGAAGCGCTCCATGAGACATAAAGAAATGGAATTGCTCAATCGAGGCACCGTGCTCAGCTCACCCAGGGAAACTGTCCTGCATTCTGCAATGCAACAAAAGGTGACTCTGGCAGACGTGCTTATTTATTTGAAACAGCAACATGCAAATGAAGAAGTAAAAATTCCAGAGGAATTGTGAACCGGTCTCAGAGATAGAGGGGGGGTAGAGAAAGGCAGAGCAAACACCTGCGCTGTGCAGAGATGCTAAGGGTGGGGCTGGAGTGGGAAGTGTGTGAAGGAGTTCTGTGCCACCAAGTAAGTGAGAAGAATCCCTGTTTACGCTTCAAAGACCGAGGCATTAAAAATGCTGACTTGCCTTTTCATCTCAAAGATTTTTGTTTCTTTTCTGTTTGCTCATAGCACTGGGTCTCAGTGAGCTACCATCAGGTAAATAGACCAGAAAGTCAGTGGCTTTTCTGTGTTCTCAGACGTCTGTGTGCAGAAGAGTAACCTGGGAAATTTGTAAAAATGCAGAATCCTGGGCCCTGGTCCAGACCTACTAAATCATAATCTCCAGCTGTGGGACATGAGAATCAGGATTTTTATCCGGCTTCTTGGATGGGAAAATCTGACTGAACAGATCATATTACACTTGGGCAGATTCAGTTATGGTGAATGATAGTAATTCAAATATTTGCAAATGTATGTAAACATTTATTTAATGTATTTAAAGACTATATGGAAAACCTGAATAAATAGATAAATAGAATGAAGGTAATCGCACATCTTTGTGTGGATACACCGACAGAAATGGTGATGTAGGTGTCCAGCAGTCTATTAATGATAATGAAACACACAGAGCTTTATGTTGTGACTCTCCAAGCAGCTGCTCACCTCTCATCCATATGATCTTCTCATGCAATGCTACCGGAGGAATCAATAAGGTTCTGTATGTTTGTAAAGTGCCTAGAACAGTGTCTCCTATCAAGGAAATGCTCAATAAATAACTCAATAACCGTTTTAGGGGGAAATCTATGATTTAATAGCAGGAATATAAACAGAAATCAGAAACGTATGCATGTAATTACATGAAGCAATGTGTGTGCTTTACAACATTTGAACAGGGTAGGTGATCAACATTGCTGTGTCACTGACATTACTATAACTGTTATTGTTTTTATTCTCCTTTTTCATTCCCACTGCTGCCATCTAATTTAAAGCCTCACCATCTCTCAATGGTTGGCTGTTAGGACCTGCTCGCCACCCCACTCTGTCCCCATTTCTCTGGGCCTTCAAGTTCTGTACATGCTAATCTAGTGGATTTGTGCTTCAGGAGAAGCTAACCTAAATTCACCTCTATAGCATGTGTGATATTACTCTCTTGCTCTAATATCTTTGTATACAAGCTAAAGTCTAATTATCATAACAAAAATTTTAGATTTTCTTACTTTTTCAAATACTCATACACCCTACATTCGGCCTCCGGACTCTTGTGCCCAAGAGTGCTGTCCTTCTGCTGCAAGTTCAGATCTCATAGCCCCTCTTCTTTCCAAGCTTCCCCATTCTTCAAGGTCCTCCTCAGCCTGACCTTCCCCCAAGGTTGTCCCAGGATTAAACCATCCTTGTCTCCTCTCTTCACTGGACAATCATCTGAAATGAATCTGCAAGATAGATTTTTTTTTTTTTTCAAAAAAAAGACTCACCACTTATGTTGTTCTCCTGATTACTTTGAACTTTTGTTCCCTGTCTGTGATGACAGGGCCTGTCTCATTCTTTAATTTTTCCATTTCATCTATACCAGAATCTGAATGTATAGCAGGTGCTTAACATATATCATGCTTAATTTTTATGAGAACTTATCATTGTTGCTGACACTAAAACTCACACCAAATTTACAATCTGAGTACTGTTATTATTCCCATCTTTTAGATAAAAAACAGAGGCAGGCCAGGTGTGGTGGCTTATGCCTGTAATCCAAGCACTTTGGGAGGCTGAGGCAGGTGGATCATCGGAGATCAGGAGTTTGAGACCAGCCTGACCAACATGGAGAAACCCCATCTCTACTAAAACCACAAAATTAGCCGAGCATGGTGGCTCATGCCTGTAATCCCAGCTACTCAGAAGGCTGAGGCAGAAGAATTGCGAACCCGGGAAGCAGAGGTTGCAGTGAGCCAAGATCGCGCCATTGCACTTTAGCCTGGTCAATAAGACCGAAACTCCATCTCAAAAACAAAACAAAAACAAAAACAAAAAAAAACAAACAAAAAACAAAACACAAAAAACCGGAGGCAAACAGAACTTAAGCAGCTTGCCCAAGCTCTCAAATCAGTAACACTGTAAAGCTTAGATTCCAATCCAGACTTTAATTACGGAGCCTGGCATTTTAACATCTTTTGATTCATTGAAGCATTAATCAATCTGTGAAATCTTAATTTGTGTATGTGTCATGTGTTTACAGAGTCTTCTTTTTGCTCTGAGAACGGACCTGACCTCAGGGGAGCATAGGCTTGGGGGTTCTTTATAATAATAGCCCAACACATTCCTGCTCCGTTGTAACCCATAGTGTGTTTCACATTTCCTGGCCAAGGGTGAGCTTCCTCTTGTGATGCTGAAATAGAGTGAGGCACCAGGCTCAAACGAGGCCCCTGGGTGCTATTATCTCAGAGGCTGACTATGTAAGAAGAAATGGCATCCCAGCTTCTCATGTCACCTGAATGGACTGGAAGTCACAAAAACATCCTATGAATGACCACCCAAAGGCCAGGGATTATAGGAGCACACAGTGGGCCAGCAAGATGAACCAAACTTGCTTTCTTGCCCTGACAGACAGTATCCTCAGCAACCAAACAAAAGCCTCTCCATTGTGCCCTTTACTGTTGAGAATTAGGAGCTTGAACCCCTATTTCTCTCTCTTCTCCCAAAGAGAACTCTGAGAAATTGAGGAACTAGCCCATTATGATATTTGGATATGTTCTATGCACAGATCGGGCAACCCTGAGCTACTTTGTCCTGAATTCCTTGACCAGGCACCATTGAGAGTTGGTTGGTGTCTGTGTTGGACTATGACAAATGGTAGATTATATTTTAATTGAATCCTAAAGGGTCTCAAGTTAGGTCATGAGAAAGCTAAATTAGCATCATAAGCCTAATGAAAGTAACCTGAGCTCCTATTCTAGCTAGGCTGACATGTGATCATTAAAAAATAATTGGCTGGGTGCGGTGGCTCACGCCTGTAATACTAGCACTTTGGGAGGCTGAGGTGGGCGGATCACGAGGTCAGGAGATGGAGAACATCCTGGCTAACATAGTGAAACCCAGTCTCTACTGAAAATACAAAAAATTAGCTGGGCATGGTGGCGGGTACCTGTAGTCCTAGCTACTTGGGAGGCTGAGGCAGGAGAATGGCATGAACCCTGGAGGCGGAGCTTGCAGTGAGCCAAGATTGGGCCACTGCACTCCAGCCTGGGCGACAGAGCGAGACTCCATCTCAAAAAAACAAAAAAAATCTATCACTTTTGGTGCACTGCTATAGAGATGACAGAGAAGTACATAAGTAAATGTTTCATTTGATCCTGTTTTAACTGAATTTCCTTTTGGACTTTAAGCCATGCCCCTGTGCAAAGTCCTTCAGATGCTTGTTCTTGTTTATTGGGTGGAGGTGGGTGGCCTCCAAATGTCTCCGAACACTTCTGTGGTCTGACCACAGAAAGCTCCACTCTGCAGCTTCATCTTTAGCTACACCCCGCTCGACCCCATGAATCAGACAAAAATGAATGAGGCAACCAGCAGTGGCCTTCTCAAAATGGCAAGCGGCATCCCTACCTAGAAATGCCCATCACCCTTTGTTTACTACTCTCATGACAAGACGCAGCTGGTGGGACGAAAAGCCAGAACTCAAGAGCCAAGCAGTGCAGCCTCCCATCCATGAGCTGGTGTGGACTTGGGCGTGTTAACTCACCTCAGTTTCACCACAATATGGGGATAAAAATAATTACACCGCACAACATTACTCAGTTTATGCATGTAAAGCACTTAGAACAGACTAAAGCTAAGAAATGCTAAAAATGTGTTTTTACTACTAGGAGGCTCTCTTTGTTCATCTTCCTTCTGAGCACACACACATGCTCACACCTCCATGACTCTGCGCAGGTCAGTTTCTAGAAGTTTCTCATCCACATATCACTAAGGTGCCTAGGTCCATGCCCTGCATATGGTAGTAATCAAATATATAGAAATATGCACTCTTTCTATAAGAATTCAGTCTTTCTACAAGAAATACACTGACCTGGATTTAGATAGGTAATAACTAAATGGAGTTGGAAACCAAAAGTTATCTAGATTGTTCTTACCACCTTATGCCCTACCAACAAAAAGCCTTTTTGTTGTACATATATGCTTATTTTGTTTGTTTGAAAGCCATCGAAAATTTGTCAGCCTGCAACGAACACAAAAATGTGTATGGTAAAATGTATAGGTGTATTAATTGAAACTAGTTTATCCTTCTAAGCATTGCATCTGCTTCTGTAATTTAGGTAAATGCTATGATTAGTAGCTAACTAGGCCAAATCTAATAAGGATTATGAAATGTACCTGCCTTTGCAAAGGAGATTCATGGTTGTGTGTGTGTGTGTTTTAAGTTACTAATCCTATTTTAAAACAAAGTAGCACAGTCTATTTAAGTTTTTTTTCTGTCAATTTTTCTTGGTCTTTACTAGGTGACAAACATGTTAGTAATAACATGAAAACAAGAACAAAAACTATCCTACTTGAGGGGATAGGGGAGACTCTGTAGCTGAGTAGATTGCATTTCTTTTACATTTGCAACACTGGACTCTGCAAATTCTACTTACTGTGAATATTCACTCAGTATTTACTTTAAAACATAACATGATAAAAACAAATCAGACCAAACAAATATACAGAACTACAATAATCTTTCCACTAAATAATTACATTTGTACTTGTGTATTCTAATTTTGATTTTTTTCTTAATAGTATGTGATTTTAAAATATTTATATGTTCAGATGTCTGATTACAAGTTTCTGAATAATTAGAAAGCAGAATGTTAGAACTATTGGTTTTCTAAGAGAACAGTAGAAATATGAAAATACTGTCTGAGGTGTTTACCATGAAAGCCCTTTGGAGCAAGCGCCTATATTCCTACATTATTTCCAAGATATTTGGCAAGATTAAAGGTCATCTTTATTTTGATATTATAGTTTTTGTTATTTTATAATTATTATTTATCAAAAACAACTTAGATCAGGTCGACACAAAGGAGAAGCCTATAGTGATCAAAATGCTGGTTAATATCAAACCTCCAATAACCTACTGCAGAAATGTATTTAAAATACAGAAGCAGTCCCCATCCTATTCAAATGACGATTGGTGGTGTTAGCACTGGGACCATGAACACCCAGAGTTGACTCAGATGGAAACCTACCAGCCCAGCTAATTCTCTCTAATTGACAGTTGTTTAATGATATCGTTTCCCCAATAGGAATTTTTTAACTTTTTTTTTCTGTTTCTATCTTGTTTGTCCTCACTAATTAAAGAAATGCGTCATGTTTAAAAACAAACAAAAAATAAATTGGATATGTTGGTAGAAAAATTAGCCAAGAGTTCTTGCCAAAAACCTGTGAGTGATTCAAAACAAGCAGTGCCCCCCCTTTTTTTTTTGTTCAATAGCTATTTTAAGTTGCATGCTGAATAGGCATAACTTGGCTAAGAATAGGCATCCCCTAGTCCCTCTGAAATGCAGGGAAGTCTGTGCGGAACCGCGTGACTCTGCTGGGGCTTTTGCAAAGATTGATCTAAGGAGAGGACTGTCAGTTAAGACTCAACTTTCATTCTACGCTGTCTGCAGTTAGCAGCGGAGAAAGTTTAATTCTGAACTGTGAAAAGATTCAATAAGTCACCACAAATCACCCCGACTAAAGCCCAAACTGAGTAATTTACACAGCACTTTGTGATCTTCAAACAGTTTGCAGTGGGCAATTATTCATGCCCGCCATGGGGCCGCTGGGTCCCAGCTCCCTGTTTGTTCTAAGAGAGGTGTTTGAAACCGGCAAGAGACAACCAGGGGCTCAGAGATCACGGCTAATGTGACACCCCCAGGCCTAATCTTCTTATAGCACTGGGATAAAATAAGTATCCATTACAAAATCAGCCTTCATCCTGCCCCCTTCTGAGCCCGGCCACTCTGATAGCCAGCTCGGAGACAATTGCTCGATTCTAGACTTAATCAGGTATTAGGAGCCCAGGCAGGAGGAGAAGGGGCTAATCTCCATATTTAGTCCATCTGTACTTGTGGACCTGACTTGCCTGCCCCTGATACATCAAAAGGGTTTGGCAAAAATCAGATTAAGGCTGGAGAAGAGGGAGGGAGGGTCAAGCCGTGTAACAGCCAGTTTTTTTTTTCCTCCATGCTTTGGTTGTATCTACCTTTATTACGACCACGCGGTTAATCCCATGAGCTCTCAATGCATTGTGCTTGTCTTTTCTTCTTTCTCCCCTTTTTCCACCAAAACAAAGTCATTAAAGTAAAATATTGCATTAATTATAAAAATAAGAGATGTGTGCACGGAGGGCCAGGAGAGCTGCAAACATCAGGGGCTCAGTGAACTGCTTGTGCACCTTCCTGGGTCTCTTCTCCACCTGGGAAGGGGCAGAGGCCTGATGTTTTCCAAGACCAAGACACACGGCAGAGAAGTGTGGAGTCGGAGGAAGAGAAGATGCTAATTATGAATCCAGGCTGCCGTGGAGCCGGGCTGGCGGCGGGCAGGTGCAGGAGCGGTGCGTTGACATCTGATCTCCCCGCACAGCCACCGTGCTGCAGAGCCCTACGATGGAGAACATACGGGATTCACCAATTAAACCAACTCTTGTTTCCTCCTTTAAAACATGCTGCCGCATTAGGCGAAATAAAGTTGGTTATGTCTTCCCTCCCCCTATGTGCTTTCGTCAGCAAGGCCATCTTGCCTCTGTGGCCCTGGCTGCTGCTCTCTGTACCCGGGTCCCTCCAGCTCGAGACGCGTGGACAGATGGGTGAGAAGAGAGCAAGAGGGATTCACACTCCGGCTGCTGCTGCTGTTGGCAATCACCTGCTGTTTGTAAACAGTGACATGTGGCCACCAGCCGTGTCCTTCAAGCTAGGAGAAACATGTGCGGCGCTAAGTTGGACGTGCAGACAGGCAACCTTGAGTGCTACCTACCTAATGAGGAGTACCTCGTACACAGCATGGCGATTCTCAGGCAGGGATGGAGAGAACTCGCTGGTCGGGGGCGGGAAAGGGGGTGCAGAAAAAGCTAAGGAAACTTTGTCAAAGGCGTCCCAGCTTCTTTCCTGGAAAGCTGACAAAGTCCCTTCTTTTCAGGCTTCTTACAAACCCCACTTGGGGCCGGAGGGAGCTGTGTGGCCACTGGCTCCTGGCAGTTGAGCTCACCTCATTAAAGTGGATTAAGTCATGATGCTGAGAAGGATAAAAGGTGAAAAGCAAAGCACCGGGAATGGCGACCACAGCACCTCCGAGTGTCATTGTGTGCGGGTGCCATTATTGCCTGGCGCCCATGAGGCTTACACTTTTCAGTGCCTGTCTGCTGGAAAGATGGTGGTGATCGCAGGGACTGGCACCCCCTTGCAGCACCAGGAGGGCCTCCCCCACCCCCTGCACCTCTTTTCCACTCCGGGATGTTCCAAGACAAAGGTCCAGAGCTTGTGGACCCCCGAGGACACGGGGAGGGGGACTGGGCCATGAAAAAGTTAATAAATAAGAAGCACGCCCAGGCTTGCAAGATGGCAGTGGTGTCGGCAGTTGTGACTTGAGCCAGGCTGGGTCTCCAGCGGCCCTTACTGCACCGCACTGGGGAGTGCCGACGTTTGATGATAATCACAGGAGAGTAGAGGTGACGTGACAAGGACACTCAGGTTCCCTTGGTGCTGTGCCTCTGCCATGACCGTGTTTTAACAGGTGGCTCCGTCAACTGGGGCGGTGACACTCCCAGAGACTGGTGGTGTGGAGGCTTCCCATCAACCCAGTGGTACTTTTCTTCTGCTCAAATTATAGAAAATAAAGAAAACCAACTCCAGGTGTCAATAACTTTAAGAGCAAGAGATTAAGAAGTTCAAGAGGATTTTAGATTATTGGGAAGTCAGAGTTGACCAGGGTAGAGCCCCTCTGTGGCCAGGGCGGGACAAAGCAGACCAGGCGAACATTCGGAATGAAAATAAGGAGTTGTTGGACAACTCTCCTGACCATCCCAGGCTTCCCTTTACCTGGCTATAAACAGAATTACAAAAACTTGAGGGTAGGAGGACTTAAATTTCTTGGAAAGATTAATGAGAAAAATCCCTGGTGCTCATGCAGCATGCAGGAGGGTTGGTAGTAGCTGCAATGAACTGTGGTTTGGGGTTGTGGGATGTGTAGATGACTCCTCCCACCAAGGCTGTTCAGGAGACTCCCTCCCAAAACTGCTCAAGCTGCTAGGGCAAGAGTAAGATAGGCCCACCCCAGCCTCCCCAGCCACCCTAGTCACCCCAGCCTCCCCAGTCACCCGGGCCTCTCCAGCCTCTCCAGCCACCCCAGCCTCCCCGGCCTCCCCAGCCACCCCAGTCACTCTGGCCTCCCCAGCCACCCCAGTCACCCTGGCCTCCCCAGCCTCCCCAGCCACCCCAGTCACCCTGGCCTCTCCAGCCACCCCAGTCACCCCAGCCTCCCCGGCCTCCCCAACCACCCCAGTCACCCCGGCCTCCCCAGCCACCCTGGCCTCCCCAGCCACCCCAGCCTCCCTGGCCTCCCCAGCCACCCCACTCACCCCGGCCTCCCCAGCCACCCCAGTCACCCCAGCCTCCCCAGCCACCCCAGTCACCCCGGCCTCCCTAGCCACCCCAGTCACCCTGGCCTCCCCAGCCACCCCAGCCTCCCCGGCCTCCCCAGCCACCCCAGTCACCCAGCCTTCCCAGCCACCCTAGCTACCCCAGCCTCCCCTGCCTCCCCAGCCTCCCCAGCCACCCTAGTCACCCTGGCCTCTCCAGCCTCCCCAGCCTCCCCAGCCACCCCAGTCAGTCACCCTGGCCTCTCTAGCCTCTCCAGCCACCCCAGCCTCCCCGGCCTCCCCAGCCACTCCAGTCAGTCACCCTGGCCTCTCTAGCCTCTCCAGTCACCCTAGCCTCCCCGGCCTCCCCAGCCACCCTGGCCTGTCCAGCCTCTCCAGCCTCTCTAGCCACCCCAGTCACCCCAGCCTCCCCAGCCTCTCTGGCCACCCCAGTCTCCCCAGCCACTCATCTTCCCAGGCACCCCAGCCTCCCCAGCCACCCCAACATACTGCTCAGCTCCAGAAGAGCCCTCTTGAAAAATAAAGCCTTTGCTCCAGCACATCAGGGCATTTTTGTAAACAATAGAATAGGTTTACTTATAAATGAAAAAACAGTATATATCACTAGCAATTTGAGCTCCTAAGAATTTTCACTTAAACTATTGCATATCAAGGTGCCCTTCTTCATTCTCAGCAAAGGTGAGCTGGCATAGCTGGCTTTTCTTATGGGTATTTAGTGTGTGTTTGTGTGCATGCACATGTATTTGTGTGTATGTGTGTGCGTGTCCATGTGTAAGGCTGAATCCATCCTGCCTCAAAGACAGCAAACCTTTTCATAATGACTGTGGAACACGTAGCCTTCGCCAGAGTCGATGCTGAAGAGCTGAGTGCCTGCAGCCCCTCGTGCCATTTTCTGGTGCTCCCTCCCACCATCCTGTCTCTCAAACCCCCTTGCAAAGCCCTGGCTTCAGCCAGTGAACGTGACATGCTGAGATGCGCTGATGCCCAGGAGTGGGAAGCAGCCCGGCAGAGTCAGGCCAGTAAAGGAACCCTGAGAAAATCAACCAGAAACATGTGGACGCTGGTGGGGGGTCCCTGGAGGGCCGGATGCAGCTGCTGTTACAGAAGGAGGCTTTCCACCCTTGAAGCCTGAAGGCCTAGGAGACGAGAGAGCCTGGTGGGTGACCAGTTACCATTCTTGCCCCTTCTGGCAAGGAAGGTGGGTAGGCTGCACGCTTCCCATCTCTTCTTGGAGTAACTGTCAGACGCCTTTGGTGGGGTAGAGATCCTTAAACATCAAAATGGGCCCACAACACCGAGGCAAGATCCTCTCTCAGTTTCCCAGTGAGGGGCCCAAGTTCAGCACTCTGTGTCTCACTCCTCATCAATTACATCAACTTCCTTAAAGATGGGCAGCTAATGAGATCAGGGAGAGGGAATCCAACAGATTTCAGCACCATGTTTGTCCCATCATCTGGATTACATGGCATGTCCTTAGGCTCAAGGAAACTATTCATGTACGACAGAGGTTGGGCAGATCCCTGGTAGCCACCATATTTTGGAGGCCAGGTTGACTCTTGACCACATGAGAAAAGAGGACTTGGACTGGAAGAGCCCTTGCTATAGCTGGGTCTGAGGTCTGTCTGCCTGTGGCTGCTCCCCTCAGCTCTCCTACATCATGGCCAGTGCCACAGATGGCCAGGACTTCCATCACCAGCAGTGTGCATGGAGTGCAGTGGGGCAATAGGTCCCAGTGAGGTGGGGCGACGCTGGAAAAACATGCCTCCCCGAGTGCCATGGAGAATCATGCCCTGCACCTTCGTCAGACTCTGCACCAGTGGACGGAGAATCATGCCCTGCACCTTTGTCAGACTCTGCACCAGTGGAGAGGCTCTTTGGGTAAATGTAAATAAATGAAGTGTGAGATGATTCACGACTGAACTCCGGGCTTTTTGTAAGAAAATAGTGCAATTGAGGTCAAGCGTGTTGGCTCACGCCTGTAATCCCGTTACTTTGGGAGGCCGAGGTGGGTGGATCACTTGAGGTCAGGAGTTTGAGAGCAGCCTGGACAACATGGTGAAACCCTGTCTCTATTAAAATACAAAAATTAGCTGGACCTGGTGGTATGTGCCTGTAGTACCAGCTACTTGGGAGGCTGAGGCAGGAGAATCGCTTGAACCCGGGAGGCGGAGGTTGTAGTGAGCCCACATTGCGCCACTGCATTCCAGGCTGGGTGACAGAGGGAGGCTCCGTCTCAAAAAAAAAAAAAAAAAGAGTATAACGCAATTAAAAAGATTCCGTGATAACTGTGTATTTTAAAGAGTAAGTGTGAGTATAGGTAGAATCTTCTATATGTAACCAAGATAACATTAGAACTCAAAGGCAGATATAATATAACCATGTGAAATATGAGAATGTATAAAAACACACACGTTAAAATAATGAAACTTCATATTTATTAACTAAGCACATTATTTCTATTCAAGGAATTTAGAACACTTCCTCTGCCTCCCATTTCCAGACCACATTATTAATAGCAGATGAGGAAAATGATAACAGTGTGTCGAGTGATTAAGTATTGCCATCACAGGCTGCGCAGTCTTTGTTGGCTGGTTCTGGCCGGAGCTCTGACATCATCAGTACCGTCTCAGGGATCTGTGGGTCCAGTCTTGAGCCCCGTCCATGTAAACAAAAGCAACAGTAGCCCCGGCCCAGAGCTGCTTGGCGCCTGCTGCAGGGACACTGTCCATCTCAGTGTATGACCGCTGCATTCCCACTTGGGAGCAATCTCGTCATTCGGAATGGTCCCGAGAAGCCAGGACTGCAGACTGGGAGGTGTGGAGGTGGAATGGGGAGCTGCACACAGCCTCACCAAGGCAGCTACTGGGCTGTGCAGCCTGCAACCTCCTATGCGTACAGGCAGGAAACCGAGCTTCTCACCACCTTTACAGATGCACAGGAAACAGGTAATTGTCCACTGGGCCTTGGATGGCTGAGAGTAGACACTGAACAAATAAAAGAAATATTGAACCTGAATTGATCTAAAAACTGCATATGTTACCATTCCTTCCCTGTGAAACCATCCTCATCTAATAAAAGAGCATGCCATGAGTATTTTTGCTCATGGAAAGCCCCCTTCCCTATCAATCCCAGCCCCAGGAGGTCTTCCTTTGGGAGGTGTGGTGGGTTCCCTCCATCTGTCACCCAGAGACAGGGTTTACTCCCTTCTCCGTATGCCCCCAAATGTCTTTGAGCTACACGGTGTCCCCACTGTTTGGCAGACATCTGATACACCCACCACCTTGTCCAGTGAATGCCTGTTGAATGGCTGAGTGTGACACTCATCACTCACCTTTCCCAAATCTTATTTTCTCCAAACAAGACTTCACAACTCTTAAGCCCTGAATCAACCAACAGAGAAAAGATGCACTGAGCCGAGAAGTCAACAGCAAATTAAAGGATTCTTTCTTGTTTGTTGACATATTTATTTATTTTAAAAAAGCAGAACAGAATCCTGGAAAATAATATTTCTGAACTAAGATTTTCTAAAAGTAAATGATGTGGCTCCACTTGAGACCAAATCCCGTACCCCACAGGACACTGCGGTGATGAAAGACTGAAGGAAGGTGGGACCTGGCGTTCCCATAAGCGGGGAGAGCTGGGCACCTCATCTCATCCGTAAGATCCCTCTGGCTTCAGAGCGCCCTCCTAGCTTCTGCCCAAAAGCAGCATGCTGACTGGCACCTCATCTCATCCGTAAGATCCCTCTGGCTTCAGAGCGCCCTCCTAGCTTCTGCCCAAAAGCAGCATGCTGACTGGTGCACACACGAGGCTCCCTAGAAGATGATCTCGTGAACGAAATGTCTTCCATTTTTTCGGTAATAATGGAGCACTTCTCCCTCCTCCATATCTACTGCCTTTCCTTCACAAAACAGAAGAGAAAGGTCAGAACTGATTTGGGCCACTGCCCTCTAAAGGAGAGAAGATGGTCCAGCATGCTGCCATGTTTCGGGACATTCCAAATGCCTTGTTGGAGGCGGGCGCTGAAGGAAACCCACTCATTTAATTCACCTCGTCATTAGCTCTGCCAAGGAGACAGAATCAGCTCTATGTCTTCATTTTGCAAACATGGAAATGATGTTCAGAAGGCTCAGAATACCTGATTAGGGCAAGAATGTGGAGAATGAAAGCACCGTGGGCCCTGGTTCCAGGGTTTTCCCTGAACAGAACATTAATGGAAGATCGTGATTCAGGCAGTGCTGGGTCAGCTCAGGGCCTCAGCTGATAGAGCAGTGTTCTCCCGGGAGCAGGGGTCCTGCAGGGGAAGTTATTTTTATGTGGATTTAGACACATCATGATTAATAAGAACCACGATTTTCCATAACCTACTATGCCCAACCCTGGGAGGGGTAAGCTTATTCCCACTTTGCATGTAGTGACATTGAGGTGCAGAAGGTTTGATTTGCTGTCCAAGGCCATGGGAACTGGGGAGGGGTTTTGAACACTTTCCTGCCAGCCTCTCCAAGGGAGGATTGCTGTTTTGAAATCTAACCTACCTGTCAAAAAGTGACAGTGCCATCATGACGGAAAAGAAGTTACTCACTGTAAGGGAAGGATTGCTGGGGTTTCTTTCCGTTTTCAGGTCATGTTCTGGACATGGCTGTACCTCACCCGCCCACTCAAGGGTAGAGACAGCGTTCAGCACCAAGGGAGCCTGTCCAGCTCCTTTCTGGAAGGTGATCATTTAGCAGTCTTCAAAACGTTTTCAATCACCTCTTAATTGTTCACTCAATCCTCTGACTTCTGGGTGTGCAATTACCCCAGCCTCAAACTATCCGACTGTCCATGAACATATTTATAAAATGGGGAAAGCAGTGAAAAGCCAATACTTTTCCTGAGTTACTAGTTAGCCACTTACATGTAAGGTTCACTGAGGGAAACCAGCTAAATAAAAATTGGCAAGTCCCTGAGTATTTCATGAGGACTCTCCATCGTGCCGGGTTAAAACAGTGATATGAGTCCAACTCCAGCCTCCATGTGCCGTGACCCTCTGGCTTCCTTAAGGCCTAGGAGCACGGGTTCCCTTGCTAGATGGTGGGGACAATAATCTCATGTAGCACACAGGGTCAAAGATGAAATGAGATGATGCATGCAAAGTGCTTAGCACAGGTGCCGAGCACTTTGTAAAACTCATTAAATGAGACCTATGAATATTGAAAGCAATAACAGCACTACAAATAATTTACCTACACTGCTGATAGTATAAAGTAGCAGAGTGATGACATCAAGTCTTTGGCCAGGCACATCAGCAGGCTCCACAGGAGAAAATCAACCAGGCTTAGAAAGTTCCAGGGACCTGGCCGAGAGACGGCTTAGCGGGGGCTTCCCTCAGGGCAATACTGCAGGACCCAAGACTGTTTCTCCGCACAGTTCTTCAGAAATATGAATTTCTTTTGGCCTCACTCAGGAGCAAGTGAACAAGTTTGTTATTGAATGTGGTGAAAAATGTTCATCAATGTGTTTCTCACCATCTCAAGTCTTTAAAGCTAAGCTGCACAGTTAAATCCCTGGAGTGCAGATCTCCACGTTAGTTAAGCGTCACGTGTCCAGGGCCTCACTGGGCTCTCAGTGCCATGGGCTGTCTGTGTTGACTGCACTCACGCTCATGTGCACGTGGTCACGGCTGCAGCATCATGAACGCCACTCCTTCCTGTGCAGCGGGCTTCCAACGCGTCTGGAGACTCTGGAGGAGACTCCTTCCGATACAGCTGGAGAGTGTGCTCATTACAAGAGAGGGCAGTGCATGCCTTGTAGGTTTGTCCTGGTGGAAGGCAGCACCGAAACCCCTTTGTTTCTAATGAAATACAGCGTTACGCACGAGGAATACGACCAGTGGCCCATCACACGTTCATCTTCAGAATACAGTAACCACCTCCATCTCAGAAGTGAATTTATTTTCTGTGCTGTGCTGAAGACACAACACAGAAGGCTACAAATTCCAGCTTTCCTCTCCAGCAAGACCATGCCGGCTCTGTGACAAGGCAAAGTTTGCACGGTGACAGAATCTACAGTGTGTCAACACTGAAGGACGACTTTGTGAGAAGGTCACAGCCTCGAATGCATTAGCGAGACCCGTCCTTCCGCGCCGTGGCCCCTCATTTTCCCCTTTTCTCCCCCAGCAGCAGCTGCATATTAGATGACTCCCGCTTTAAACTGTTAAGTGCTGCTGCTGCCGTTTTATCGGCCAGTCGCCAGTAGGCTCAGGGGAGAAGCGCTATCTCCTATGGCCATGAAAATTGATATTGAACATAGAAGGAAAAATCTCACAAGCTGATAGCAATTAGCTAAAAAGGATTTGCGGCTCCATGATTCATCACGCCAGGGGACCAAAGTCATTTGCAGACACTGCTTCCAGAGTCCCTGCGCACTCTGGAGCTGGCCTCTGTTTATCTCTCACACTGGGGTGTGACATTTCCTGCTTTCAGGGCCCCTCTCTAGAACAGAGGCTGTGACGTGGGGCAGTTCTCTTCCATCAAAGATGCTTTTGTTAGCAGGTGCTTGAGGTGGGACTCAGACTCTTAGTTATATTTTTGACATTCATGTAGGAAAATGGAAGATAGTTTCTTAAAGAGTTTGTTGTGTGTGTTTATTTGTTTCTTAGAGAATAATTTGTAACTCTGGGTCAGGAAGATTCCATCTAAATTAATTAATCAGAATAGTAGTGTTAAGGTACCAGAGCGCCTAGAGATTCTTTATTAGGACAAAACCGCTGGCCCAGGTAACTCCAGCATTTCATTCTCAACGTCTGAGTTGTGCTGACAGCCAGTGCCTTGGCTTCCATGGGCAGTGACTTACGTGGCACCCGTAGTTCTCCTGGGCAAATGCCATCCCTGGCTTTTGCTGAGCAGACCTGCACTCTGGGTCATTGATTCAAATGCTGCCAAGCCCTTCATGGTGGCAGCATACAATAGTCCCTCTCTTTCATAAATGGACAAAAAATTTGTTCCCTGCCTTGTCACGGATGCTGCAGACAATTATGCATCAGTGCTTGAGCATGCATTGAACACCTTTCCAGGTAGAACTGAGACCCTGACCTAAATGTGGCAGGTAAATGTTAAATGCCTTTGTGACCCCAGAGAAGAGGGGAGGGGGCGCTTGAACTCGTATCACATAACACAAATCTCAAAGGAAAAGCTTATATATGTCTCCTTTTTGAACTTTTATTTTAGGTTTTGGGGTACATGTGAAGGTTTGTTACATATGTAAACATGTGTCCTGGAGGGTTGTTGTACATATTATTTTGTCACTGAGGTATTAAGCCCAGTACCCAATAGTTATCTTTTCTATACTATTCAGTGTAACGTCATTGTGTATCTATTTACATGGATACGTACACACACACACACACAAACTCATCAATGTTAAAGCTTCTTTAGAAGTACCATAAACAGGCAAGAGAAAGCCACACATAACCTCCTTACCAATTATGAAAACAAGACTAGAACAGCCATGCACTGTTTTGCTCTCCCCATTTGACTGGCACAGAACAGCACATCTGATCATACAAAGGATCATGCAGGACAAGGGGCCTCCGCCGATGGCTGTGCTAAGGCAACCACTAGCGCCTTAAGGTAACTCTGCGCCGGCCCCTTCCCACCACCCCCCGCCAACCCCAGCAGCCGTGGGCAACAGGGCTTCACATCCCTTCACAACTTGACCTTCCATGTACTGGCTAAGGAGAGTCAGTGGTCCAATGGCAACTGTCAGCACTGGCTTTATTTTGGGTGCCAAGCTAGCCCTTGTTTAACCTGCGTACGTTTTGCCTTGAATGTTCTTGCTCACTCAAACCACACTTTAGCCATGACTTTATGGTCAGCCGGAACTGCGTGTGACAGGCTGTGGAAAGTTTGGGATAGGAGAGAATGCAAACATATTACAAGCACTTAAAGACATGTCCATACTTCTGTGGAAGAGTGAGTTGAAAACCGGGATGGAGAGAGAATCGCTGTGTTTTGTAGGGTTTGGGGATTTGCTGCTCAGGCCAAGATAAGACTATTCTGGGCAGTTGTCTCCGCATATAAGCGGTGCCTGTGGGACAAGTAGAAGGGAAAAGCTCCCTATTCCTTGCTTTAGACGGAAGACACTGTGAGGGCAAGGAGACCGGTTTCTAAGGCATCTGTTTGGCAAAACCAGAAACATTTCTCAGCTTGGGTAGTTTACGTAGAGAATGACGGGTGAATAACATTGAAATGGGGGCTTTCCTTCTAGGAACTGAACAGACATGCTCAGAACCAAAAAGAAAAGAAGGCAGGTCATGAAAGAATGTTCAAGGCCGGGCGCGGTGGCCACGCCTGTGATCCCAGCACTTTGTGGGGCCGAGGTGGGTGGATGGTGAGGTTGGGAGATCGAGACCATCCTGGCTAACACGGTGAAACCCCGTCTCTACTAAAAATACAAAAAAAAAAAAAAATTAGCCAGGCGCGGGGGCTCACGCCTGTAATCCCAGCACTTTGTGGGGCCGAGGCGGGCGGATCGCGAGGTCGGGAGATGGAGACCATCCTGGCTAACACGGTGAAACCCCGTCTCTACTAAAAATACAAAAAAAAAAAAAAAAATTAGGCGTGGTGGCTCACGCCTGTAATCCCAGCACTTTGTGGGGCCGAGGCGGGCGGATCGCGAAGTCTGGAGATCGAGACCATCCTGGCTAACACAGTGAAACCCCATCTCTACTAAAAATACAAAACAAAAAAAATTAGCCAGGCATGGTGGCGGGCGCCTGTTAGTCCCTGCTACTTGGGAGGCTGAGGCGAGAGAATGGCGTGAACCCGGGAGGCAGAGCTTGCAGTGAGCCGAGATCGCACCACTGCACTCCAGCCTGGGCGACAGAGCGAGACTCCATCTCAAAAAAAAGAAAAGAATATTCAAAACACAGTTGACTTCAGTATGATTGAGATGGCGCCTCATATGCCTGTGTTCCCAGGGCCCTTCTTGGGTCTATTAATTATGTAATCAATTAAATTCAATTTAGGTTTAATGCAGTGATACTATCCCTTAGTTACCAAGCAGTTGCTCTCATCACTTTTATAAATGTTAGAAATCAGGGGGATCGTTTGGGTAAGTGGCTCTCAGTTTCAGCATCTCTGAAATTCATCCCTTGAAAATTCTGCATGGACGGGCAGTCATGCAACAGCTGCAAGCTTCCGGGGCCAGCTTCTACCCTCCCATTTCTTCCTATGGCTCTTTCCCTCCCCGTTTCCCTGAATATTGGCCTCCTGTTTGAATGGCCCAAATGCATACAGTTTCTGCTAATTACTTCAAAAGTCATCCCTGCTGTTTGTCCAGGGAGTTTCGAGCCCTAGGAACTCTCAAGTACAAAATGTCCTCTGAGCTCGCCGGCCTGCCTCCACTGCTCACCCTTGTGCATCTCCTGTGTGCGTCTCCTCTTTGGACAGGCGATGCACTTGCTCATGACACCCTTGTTTATTTGGGCTTATGAACCACTTCCTCTCCCAAGCCAAATATAAGCTCTGGACAAATGGGGCTCTTATCTCATCAATGTGTTCCAATTAGCGCACCAAATAACACTTGTGTGTCTTCAACTCTGAGCTCAAAGAATTCTATGCAACATAGCTCAGGGCCAGGGCGAGATTGCATTACAGACCTTTCGTGAGAGCTGAGCTAAGTATCTGGATGTGTCCCTTACACAGTGTTCTAATGCACAATGCAAGTGCTGCTGAGTACGAGTGCTTAGCGAGCTGGGCTTGAAGCTGCTGAGGGCTCACAGTCGCAGTGTTAGATGTGAAAACAGGTCCACGTATCCATTACCGGGAACTGGATCTCATGACCTTGGGTCTCCGAAAGGTCAAAAAGCAAGATGCAGAAGAAATATGTAAATGCAGGAGAGCTGGTTTGGGAGTACATCCAGGGCCGGGAAGAGTGTGGCTCTGCCGAGCACCGACAGGAAATGCGAGTACAGGGATAGGATGGCCTTCTGCAGTGCGGGAGTCCCGGTACGCTTTCCAGGCTGGCCTCTTTGACCTTGAGAAGGCCCGCTCCCCACTGTCACTGAGAATTGAAGCTAAGAACCTAAAATAGCATCAGCGATCACAGATGATGTTGGTAAAGTGGGCCCAGATCAGCTGGCACCTGGGCTGCAGGAGGCTAGGCCAGTCAACAGGGGACCCGTGATGTGTGCGGCTTTGCTCATTCTGTTCCCTGCAGGCATGCCCTTCCTTTTACAAACCTACATCTTCTTTGCTGTCTCAGTCTTGCCCTATGTCCCTTCTGCTCTCACCGTTTTGTGTGTGTGTGTGTGTGTGTGTGTGTTTTGAGGGGTGCTTACTTATGTCCCTTCTGCTCTCACCGTTTTGTGTGTGTGTGTGTGTGTGTGTGTGTGTGTGTGTTTTGGGGGGTGCTTACTTATGTCCCTTCTGCTCTCACCGTTTTGTGTGTGTGTGTGTGTGTGTGTGTGTGTGTTGGGGGGTGCTTACTTACCATTTACTTCTCTTCCACATGAGTCAGTGTGCTAATCCCACAGGCCCTAACGTATTTAAGGGGCCCTGGCTGCAGGGACGGGCTGGGTGGGCACTGAGCCACATGATCTGGGTTTGAACGCTGATTTCAATGTGGCCCACGGTGTGGCCTTGGGAGGTCGCGTATCTCCTCTGTGCTCAGCTTTCTCACTGCAAATGGACCTAAGTGTGACACCTCTCTCCTAAAGTCCTGGTGTGAGTCACTTAGGTGTAACTGATATGGTCCTTGGAATGGTGGCATGTGAACCAGAGCACACTGAGACACCTCTTCGTGAGGATGGAGCTGCCCCGCAGCTGGAATGGTGGCACATGAACCGGAGCACACTGAGACACCTCTTCATGAGGACGGAGCTGCCCCGCAGCTGGAATGGTGGCACGTGAACCGGGGCACACTGAGACACCTCTTCATGAGGACAGAGCTGCCCCGCAGCCTCCACGCCCAGGACAGTGATGAGCACACTCCAGAAGCACCAAAACATGAGGGGCTGCATGATTTTTCCACCCAGGCCACACACTGTCAGCCTCAGCTCCAGACCAGGGTCAGGGCGGGTGGAGGGGCAGGGAGAGGGCTCCAGGGAGGCCATGGGGTTGCGTCCAGTCCTTCAGAAAGGCATAGCTCAGGAAGCTGACACCTCTACACCACACTGGGTCTTCACCCAGTGGACCCCGTGGCCTCCAAGCCAGCTAGGGCCAATACCAGCCTCATGCCTCCAGAGGCAGCCACAGGGGTGTTGGCCTCCTGTGAACGGGCATTGGGTCCTGAGAGGCAGGGTGAGTAGATCCTTGTTATGAACAGTCCTGAGGGCAGGTCATGAGGAGGTTCACAGAAATGTGCTGTGGGAATGATGTGTTGGTCATACGAGATCCAGGCCTACTGGGCAAGACTTGTTTTCAGGGAGAAGATTTGAGCACTTGGGCTGGAACTGCATTGGTGCGAACCCCCGTGAGAAAGCCCCAGAGCTGGACTTGGGGGTGGGGAACGGTCATGGCAGGTGCTTTCAAAGCTGTTCCCAGGTGGCCCCAAGGTGGAGGCAGGGATAGCCACCTGCACTCCTAGGTGCTCCAGGTCCTCACCCCCGTCACTTTCTTCCATGAGTTCTCGATTTCTGTGTCAAAAAATAAGTGTCTTGGTATCCTGTGGCCATGGTAGCAAATACCACACACTGGGTGGCTTAAAACAACAGGAAATTTTCTCAGAGTTCTGGAGCCCAAATGTCTGAAATCAAGGTGATGGCAGAGCCACTCTCCCTCCAGGGGCTCCAGGGGGGAATCCTTCCTGCATCTTCCAGCTTCTGGAGTTCCAGGTGCTCCTGGGCTTGTGGCTGAATCACTCTGACCTCAGCCTCCGCCTTCCCATGGCCTTCTTCCCTTTGTGTGTCCTCTTCTGCCTCTTTAGGGAAATTATCACTGGAGTTAGGGTCCACCCAGATAATCCAGGATGATTTACTCACAAGTTCCTTTGCTTAACTGCATCTGCAAAGATGCTTTTGCCAAATAAGGTCCCATTTACCTGTTTGGTGAGTTAAAACCTGGACGTGTCCTTGTGGGGCCACCATTCACCTCACTACAGATGCCTTTAGAGGCATTTAAAAGTAGAGTAAATTTGAACAAACTGTTCCACAGAGTTAAGGGAGATGCAAATAGTTCACAGCCTTTGACTCTAGAAAGCACAGATCAGGCGCCATGCAGCACAAAGGCAAGGAAAAGGCACATGCACTTGTCACAACAGTTTTCATGATTTATTTGATTTTTGAACAAAACCCCATTGTGTATTTTGACCAGCCTTATTTTTATTTTTGTGCATATAATATAAGCGTGACATAAATCATGGTGAATACCAGTGCTCTTTGCTGACTTTGCAGTGCCAATAAGCCTGTGTTCACAGAACGGGGATTGTCTTGGAGCTGCATTTATTTTATGGCTTTAAACAAACAGAGAAAGCAAAGTCTTGGTATCAGAGAGTGTGCAGGCATCCATGGCTCTGTGAGAATAAAGAAACATTCTCCTTCTCTGCCTCTGCTTGTTTCTCAGGCTCCTCATCATGGTGCCTGGTTCAGGGGGCCCCCAGGCATTTGTTGAATGACTATTTGTGGGGAATGAGTGCAAAGGAGGACTTAGGAGTTGGGGAAAGTGGTAGGAGCTGTGGTTGAAAAGCAGTTTGCTTTGGCCTTAGAAGCCTCAGGAAGGCAGTTTTTATTATACTCTCTGGAAAAGGAGGAACTTCAGAAAATTTTAAAGCAGAGAAGAGTCAGAATATTAATCAGACCCTCAAGGCCTTGTGTATGCTATGGGTTAAGCTGTGGACACCTGATCTCGAACTTCAGGCTTCCAGAACTGTGAGACGATAAAGTCCTGTTGTTTAAGTCACCCAATCTGTCTTACCTTGTTGGGGCAGCCCGAGGAAACTCATTGTGGAGACCTCATGGCTAGCAACAGCGGAACAGCACGTATGTTGGGAGATTGGTCAACACACAAGCATTCTAAAGCCCTTGACCAGGGACAGTGTGAAGAGGTTCAGGCACCCTGCATAGAGAAGAATGCCCACTTCGTTACCACTCTTTTCAAACAGGATTCCATGAATGTCGCATTCGCCAGCTTTTCCCAAGCCTCAGAGTATCTGTGTGTCTTTCATTCACTGTGAAGCCCTCTGTGCAGCCTGGGACACGGAGACACCATCCAGTCCCACCCTGAGGGTCTCATGCTGGGAGAGAAACAATCTCAAAAGGTAGCATACTCTATGGCTCCATTTATATAATATTCTTGAAACTACAAAATTATAGGGATGGGGAAGATTTGTGGCGCCCATATTTAGGGGTGCTGGGGGATGGTGGGTTCGATCAGAGGGGTAGTTGGTGCTATCCCAGTCCTAGGTCTCAAATGTGATGGCCGCACACACCTACATCTGTGATAAAATGGCACAGAACTACACCCCTCACACTCCGTCATAGTCTTGGTTTTGACATTGTATAATTACATTGCCTGTAATCCCTTGGGCAAGCTGGGTGAGGGTACAGGGGACCTCTCTGTACTATCTTTGCAACTTCCTGCAGATCGATAACTTTTTCAAAACAAAAAGTGAAGGACAGAAAAAAGAAACAATTGTGAGCCAAAGTAAACAGAGATATAAACAAAAAAAATAAATTCTCCGTATGCATCAAGAGCTGATGGTCAGAAGATATAACATTCAGCCGCAAAGCAAATGGCAGGATGGTGTATGTGTGTTCATGTCCAATTTTAAAACATGTGAAGCCACAATGTATACAGTTTATTGGCAGTGCATATGTATAAAAAGCATTAAAGTGAGTAGAGGAATGGCCAATGCCACATTTAGCATGAAAGGGGAGGTGGGAGGAGAATGGGAAGGAGAACAAAGAGGTCGGCAAGAGAACCTTCAAAAACTCTGCTTCTTCCAGAACCCTGATGCACACATAGAAAAATGAGACAATTTAAAAAGCCAGTTGTTGATACAAAGCATTGCTTATGTATTTCTCTTTTCTTTTCTGTAAACTTGAAATATGTTATAATCTAAGAGAGAAAGACAGACAGAGAAGGGGCAGGCAGTCAAGGAACCGCATTTCCCAAATCCAGGCTGGGGGCAGCTGCCACAGCTTCAGAGGCAGCAAGCAGAGAAAACGCCAGCATTCTGTGCCTGCTGATTTAACTGCATTTTGCTTTGAAATTGAATGATAGATTTAGAGTGATTTCTGATTCAATCAGAAGAGGCAAGTGTGGAGATTGTGTGGGTTGAGTAGGAAAATAACAGAGGGCATACCTCTCCCAGCAAGCTGCAGCTCCTGGTGACAAGTTCAAGGGAAAGGGAGCTTTGCCTGGGGCTCTGGGTTGAGAGTCGTGGCGGCATCAATGATGAGTGCACGGAGGGGCACGCAGCAGAAAGTGCCTACCACCTGCCAGCGAGGCACCTCTGCTGGGATGCCCTGCAAGTGTGTGAGGCCTGGTCTCCAGGTCCCTGTTCTCAGGGCATTTTCTCTTCCTGTTCTCAGTCCCGGGTTTGGATTTGGGGTGGCTCAAATTCAAGGAGCTGGAACCAAGGAGTATGAAACCAAGACGCAGCTCAGCATGCAGAGCCAGAGCTCTTCTCCCCCGAGAAGACTACTTCCCTGCATCTCCATCTCCATAGGACCCCTCGGTTGACTCTCTTCAGCTTCTCTGCATCTCCAGCTCCATAGGACCCCGTGGTTGGTGCCCATCAGCCTCCCATCACCTCCAGTTCCACAGGATCCCATTGTTAGTGCCCTTCAGCCTCCCTGCATCTCCATCTCCATAGGACCCATGGTTGATGCACTTCAGCCTCCCTGCATCTCCATCTCCATAGGACCCGCAGTGGTTGCACTTCAGCCTCCCTGCATCTCCATCTCCATAGGACCTGTGGTTGATGCCATTCAGCCTCCCTGCATCTCCGGCTCTGTAGGACCCCGTGGTTGGTGCCCTTTGGGCAAACATCCCATCAGCGTGGGCCACATTTATTCCACTGAATGAAGAGCATTTTCGTTTTCCGATCATGGACTATTAGCTGTGGGATGCACCAAATAACCCTTTATTTCAACCCTCCTGGTTTTACAGAGGGGGTAGCTGGGCTTTAAGCAGTGGAATGATGACACCTTGGTGGCAACACTGGCAAAGGGCGAAGGAGGCTGGGGCCCATGACCTCCAGGGGCTGTAATGGCCATCTGACCTCTGAGTTCAGTCACATATGCAGAGCCCAGCATGACTCCCAGCAGCCTGTCCAGAGGAAAGCTTGATGAAGAACTTCATAATACCATAGAACTCCATTTTAAAAGCAAAAATATGTTTCTTTTAAATAGCCTATGATTAAATGTTACTTGATTTAAAAAGAGAGTGTACTGCACAGCTACTGAAACAGAGTTTAGGACTTTTGCAAACAGATTCTAGAGAGGCAGTTCTCTGAAGACTGACCCTGAGGCCTCCAGGCCACAGCCCTTGAGGACCCGAGGTCCTGTCATCTCCAGCAGCCACGCAGGGAAGCTGGACACAAGGCCTGTCCCAGCTGACCTGTGGGCTGACCGCAGCCCTGGCTGACACTGTAATTGCAGCCCACATGGTCTTCTGGGCCGAGGACCCAGACAAGCTGCATCCGATGCCTGACTTACAGAAACTTCCAGATAATAAGTGTGTGTTGTTTTCAGCCACTAAATGTTGGGGTAGTCTGTTATGCAGTAATCCATAACTAAGACAAAATTTAACTCGAATGAGGTTTAAAAATAAAACATAAGTGCATATACTAAACTCATTTTCTTCTTCCTAAATTAACTCAGAACTGTTCACAACCATAACAATGTGTGAGAATGGTCACCCAATTCTACATAAGGTTCTGTCTCTCTGTTACATCTTCTGTACATTGGATATTAATACTATTCCACTCTCTGAATGAAAGAAATGCCCATATTGATTACAAAGCAGTGAAAACACCTGAAGAACTATGTTCCCAGGTGGCTTTGTCAAAAATCACAGGGACTGATTTGATCTGTTGGGTGGCTTCCAGTTCAGCTTATATCGGACATGTGATGTCTAAGTATTTTATGTAGACCCAGAGGCCCTTTTCTGAATTACAGAGCTTTTGCAAACACTGAAATAAATACATAGAAATACTGAAAAAATTAAAGAAAACATTTCTACCTCCTGCAGTTCACTTGCAACTTGCTGCTGGGCTGAGCTTGACAAGTATGCAAATATACATCCAATTGCAACCACACAGCAAATTTCACAGGGTTTAGAGTTTCTTATCAAAAGGTGTGCAAAGGATTCTGGGCAGTAGATCAAGCAGCTGGTGCTGACAACCTGACTTTGCTCATTTTAGCTCTTATAAATTAGATGTAAATAAACAAGCCTATGGGAGAGAATGTAGCTTGATTTTTATGGCTGGGTGTCTTGAGTCTGTGATTGAGACCATGAATAGCTGGAGGGCAGGGACCCCTTTCTATACCCCTTGGCAATACAGGAGCAGAGTGTATTGACTCACTCAGGGTGGTGCCCATGGCTGGTATGAGGCACTGGCTGGGAGTAAGCAAGTATGTCTTCAGATTTAGAATGAGGAACTATATTATTCAAATCGTCCCTGGGGAATTTATCCCTGGTTCTAGCTTGCTAGGGAAGGGGCCAGAGTCAGGGAGGAAATGTATATGACAGCAAACTAAAAAAGAAGCCACAATGCCAAAGAGATCTGGGAGACCCGATTACGCACCTATGAGTACAATGGCCATTCCAATGTAGGTCCCTCAGAAGCCAACCCTGAGACAGGGATTGAGTGCTAGCAGATATTTTAGGAGGTAATCCCAGGAATCAACAATGGCAGTGTGAGCAAGTGATACAGGGTAGGGAAGGGGTAAGTTGAGAATGCCCTAATGGGCGGGTGAACACTGTGGACAAACAGAAGCTCAGTCCTAATGAGAGCCTCGGGGCCACCCCATACAGCACACTTAGAGTTTTCTATCCATGGTTCGAGGAAGCTGAGGTCTTTATAACCACTACCACTCATCATTGTTTGAGGGCTGCTCCTAGGGAAATTAATTCCCTTGCACCTCTAGCACGCTTCTCATATAGACAGAACATGCTCCCAGACCAGAGAAGGACCTCAGCCGGAAAGTTCTCTGCAGCACAAAGTCCTCCAAGTGTACAGAAAGGACGAGGACTCGAGGAAAACTGTTAAGGCACCAACAGCATCTGCTACTGTGGCTCCGAGTACAGTTTAACCAAGGCAAGAGAAGTCATTGGTTTTTTTTCTCTCTTCTACTCAGCAACAACATTGTGGAGAAGCACAGAGTGGCCACAATGTTCCTAATAGTTGGTACAGGTATAGAAGCTTGGTGCAGGGATGGAAGCCTGCAAACAAAATGGGTGTTTGGGATTGTTCAAGTCAAATAAGCCACATGAGCAAGGTGTGAGAGACATAGATCCCCAGAAGGGTTTAGAGTTTCTTATCAAAAGAAGGGCAAACATTTGCCTGGCTTACTATTCTTCCTATTCTCACCTATTATTCTTCCTCCACTAGCAAGATGGCCACTGTAGCATGGGTGCTTAATGCCTACTTGACTGATGAATGAGTGCACTGATGAGTAAATGAATGAAGGATTCTGGTCTTGCACCACTTGCTGTACAATGCCTTGAAACTGTCCCACGTTGTAGTTTTGTGGCAGGAGAGTTCATCTAATACCAGTTATTCTGTCATGGCTGAAAGAAAAAATAAGGTCAAAAATTATTAGTTGACATTTAGATTTCCGTATCTGGGAAGTAAACTAAAAGCATATCTTTTTTTAGTTTTCTCAATTTAATAGTCACATATTTATCTGTAACATTTGGAGATTGAAAAGAAGATTTGTGGAAGATAGAGTATGTTAGGAATTTTGAGGAAGAGAACAGAAGCATGAACCCCTCTTCAGGGCTGCCATCCTCCTAAACACAGTCAAGCCCAAGTTAATGAGAAATTTGAGTTGGAAAGAAGGTTAAGCGAGTGCCATCAGCAAGATGGCAGAATAGGAGGCCACCCACTCATACCCTCAACAACAACAATAATTCCGCACTCATCCACAAAGGTCTCCTTGTGGGAGTCCTTGGAATCAGGTAGATTGTGAAACTCTGGTAGAGCCCAAGACCTGGGACAGTTGTCTTGAGAGTGCAGATCTGCACCCCTGTTTCTGATCCTCCAATCATGCTTTCAGGTTCAAATTCAGAAACAGCCTTGCCCCTCAAGAGCTTGGCTACAGCCCTGCTTGGCCTTGACCCTATAACCAAAATCATCTGCCAAGCGGTCTTGGAGGAAGCACACACATACTAGTATTTCTGCAGAGAGGCTCTTCTGCCTCCCAAAGTGGTGTTAGCAGTGGACCTGAGGGTTACCCTGTAATGTGGCTCCAGCCTCCCTCAGCTGTGGTCCCAGAATCATGCTACTCACAAAGGATCCAGAGGGAGATGTGCCTGTCTGAGCTACTGGGCTAGGCTTGCTGACCTCTGTCCCACAGCAAATCCTGAAGGGACCCTGTCTTGGCTCTAGATCCTTTCTGCCATAGCCCAGGAGTAATTTTACCCATGCATGCACCTGTTTGAGCCACCAGGACAGGATTTCTGGCCTCTGCTCCACAACAGTTCCTAAAGAGGCCCTGTCTTAGTTTCAGCTCCTCATTGCTATGGCCAGCAAACTACACAACCTGTGCAGAGAACTGCTGGGAGACACACTCATCTGAGTCATCAAGACAGTCTTGCCAGCCTCCATCCCACAACACATCCCCAGGTGGCCTTGTCTCGGTTTCAGCCCCTCCCAGCTGTGGTCTGGTAGCAATCCTATGCAGTGAAAGTCCTACTGGGAGGCATGCCCATCTGAGTCCTGTGGTAAGCTTGTCAACCTTTGTCCCTCAGTTGATCCTCAAACAGCCCTTGATCCTGCCCTCTCTCATCTGTAAACTGAGAGCAGTACTGCTTGCCTGGAGACTTGGAGGGAGGGACACTCAGTAGTGGTTCTGCAGGCTGATGCCCTGACTTGAATCACGTTGTGACTCTTGGAACTGCCCTAAAAATTGGCTCCAGCTCTCCTTAACAACAGTCTGAAAGCAAGCCTGCTCACACAGGAACCCGCTGGGAGACACATTCTGTGTGTGAACTGAAGACAAGTCTAAAGATCTCAGTGTCAGGTGTGTACCTGAAACAACTCTGTATCTTAGTTCCAGCCCATGGCAGTTACGGACTTGAGTAAAATGGCCAGCCCAGGAACCCATCCAGTGATTCAACAGGATCCTCCCAAAGATCCAGAAGAAGCCAGTTCCTCAGGGCCCCTAATAAGCACCTCATTTTCAGAGACTCTTGAAGCAGTCACTCACCCCTTTGCCAGCCTCTTATGAGATTTCAACCTGGGTCATGTCAGCCATGGTGGACTTAGGCTTAGGGCGTTTTCTAGTTCTGCAGCTGTGGTAGCAGCCATGGGATTACAGACCACAACAGTCTACTTGGAATTCCTGGACAGGCTTACTGTAGAAGAACAGTCATAGCCAAAGTCATGCTGCACAGACTGGAATAAACACTTACATCTTTAATGTACAGATGTTAATAAATAAACACAAGAATAAAGAACAATTAGGGAACCATAATGTCATCAAACAGGCAAAAATTAGGTGCCAGTGACAGATCCTAAAGACATGGAGACGTATAATCTACAGGACAAATAATTTAAAATAGCTATTTCAAGAAAGCTCAGCAAACTTTAATAAAATACAGCTAAATATGCTAAAACTCATAAATTTAGCAGACAAATTTAACAAAGAAATTGAAATAATTTTTTGAAGTTAATCAGATATTCTGGAGCTAAAAAATACAATGAAAGAAATGAAAAATGCAATAGAGAGCATAAACAGCAGACTAGACCAAGCAAAGAAAGACTCAGTGAGCTTGAAGATAGACTATTTAAAAATATATATTAGTTAGTAAGAGGGAAAAAAAAGAAAAAAATAGAAAGAAATAAAGAAAACTTGTGGGATTTGTGGGACAACATCAAAAGGCAAGTTTTGAGGTCTTTGGAGTTCAGAGGGGAGTAGAGAAAGACAAAGGAGTAAAAAGTTTATTTAAATAAAGTTTATTTAAATAAGTACAAGCAGAAGACTCTCTGAGCTTGGAGAAGGATACAGGAAGGTCAAAAGCCACCAAACAGATGTAATCCAAGGCTACATTATAATCAAACTGTCAAAAGTTAAAGGCAAAAAAAAAAAAAAAAAAAACAAAATTCTGAAAGCAGTGGCAGAAAAGAAACCAATAACGTAAGAGAGTCCCAATATACCTATCATCAGACTTCTCAGAAGAAACATCCAGCCCAGAAGGAAGTAAGCTGATATATTAAAAGTACTGAAAGAAAACCAAAAAGAAATAACCTGCCAGCTAAAAAATACTATATCTAGCAAACCAAAACTATCATCCGGAATCAAAGGATATGAAGACTCTCCCAAACAAAGAAAAGCTGAGGGAATTTATCACTACCAGACCTGTTTTACAAGAAATTTTACAGGGAGTTCTTCAAGATAAAAGAAAATTATACTAATAAGTAACATGAAAATATCTAAAGATATAAAACTCACAGTAAAAGTAAGTATACAGTCTACTAAGAATATTCTAATACTGGGATTGGATTGTGTAAAAAAATATATCTTTAGTATGAACACTAAAAGACAAAACTTTTTTAAAACAGTGATAACTACAACAGTTTGTTAAAGAATATGCAATATAAAAAGTTGTAAATTATGACATCAAAAATTCAAAATATGTGTGTGAGGGGAGCACAAAGTTTTTTTAAATGTAATCAAAGTGAAATTGTTATAAGTTTAAAATAATTTGTTATAACTAGAAGATTTTTTGTAAGCCTCATAGTAATCACAAATTAAAAACTTATAAGAGATACTAAAAACAAAAAGCAAAGAAACAAAATATACAACTAGAGAAAATCACTTAACCACAAAGGAAGACAGTAAGGACAAAGAAAAGAAAAAAGGATCTACAAGACTAGAAAGCAATAAAAAAAAAAAAAAGTAGTAAGTCCTTACCTATCAATAATGACTTTGAATATAAATGAATTAAATTCTTCAATTAAAATATATAAAGTGACTGAATTGATGTTTTTAAGACTCAACTATAGGCTGCCCGCAGGAGACTCACTTCACCTAGAGGGATATATATCTTAAAAGTGAAGGGATGGAAAAAGATATTTCATGCAAATGGAAATGAAAAGACAGCAGGAGTAGCTATACTTATATCAGATAAAATAGACTTTAAGTTAAAAACTAAAAAAAAAAGACAAAGAAGAGCATTATATAATGATGAAGGAGTCAATTCAGATAGATGATATAACAATTGTAAATATATGTACACTCAACCTCAAAGCACCTAAATTTATAAAAGAAGTAATAAAATAGATCTAAAGGGAGAGATAGAATGAAATACAATAATATTTGGGGACTTCAGCACCCCACTTAAAGCAATGGCAGACAATCTGGACAGAAAACTATAACACAAACATCGGATTCAAATTGCACTCTAGGCTGGGTGTGGTGGCTTATGCCTGTAAGCGCAGCACACTGGGAGGCCAAGGAAGGCGGATCACCTGAGGCCAGGAGTTCGAGATCAGCCTGACCAACATGGTGAAAACCCGTCTCTACTAAAAATACAAAACTTAGCCAGGCATGGTGTCACTTACCCATAATCCCATCTACATGGGAGGCTGAGGCAGGAGAATCACTTTAACCCAAGAGGCAGAGATTGCAGTGAGCTGAGATTGTGCCGTTGCACTCCAGCCTGGATAACAAGAGCAAAACTCTATCTCAAATAAATAAAAAAACAAATAAATATCATTCTACATGAAATGAACCTCACAGACATTTATAGAACATTCTATCCGACAGCTGCAAGATTCACATTTTTCTTAACTGCACAAGGAACATTCTCCAAGATAAATTATATGTTACACCACAAAATAAGTCTTAACAAACTTAAGAAGATTGAAATTATATCACATAACTTTTCTGACCACAATAATATAAAACTAGAACTCAAAAACAGGACAAACTTTAGAAACTTCACAAATGCTTGGAAATTAAACAGTATGCTTCTGAACAATTAATGGGTATTGAAGACATACATAAAAATAAATTATCAAGACAAATAAAAATGGAGAAACAAAATACACAAATCTGTAAGATTTAGCAAAAAGAGTTTTAAGATAAGTTTATAGCAATAAACACACACCTACACCAAAAAAGTAGAAAGATCTAATATTGCACCTCAAGGAACTAGAAAAACAAACACAAAAAACCCCTAAGCCCAAAATTAGTAAAATTAAAGAAATAATAAAGATTAGAGCAAAAAAAAAGAGACTAAAAAACTGTGCAAAATATCATGTAATAAAGAATTTCTGTTAAAAAGATAAACAAAATTGACAAATTTTTAGCTAGAATAAGAAAAAAAACTCAAATAAATACAATCAGAAATAAAAAAGAGACCTTACAATTAATATCGCAGAAAGACAAGCTATCATAGGAGACTGTTCTGAACAACTGTACACCAACAAATTGGAGCCTAGAAAAAAATGGGTAAGTTTCTGGACACATAAACCCACTGAGATCGAATTATGAAAAAATAGAAAATCTGAATAGACTAATAATGAGCAAGGAGAATTAATGTTTAATTAAGCCTTTTGGGACCTAATTAAACCAAAGGACTTCTGCACAGCAAGATAGACTATCAATATAATAAAGAGACAACAGACTGAATTGTAGAAAATATTTGCAAACTGTGCATTCAACAAAGGTCTAACATCTAGACTCTATAGGAAACTTAATAAGAAAAAAACAGATAAACACATTAAAAATTGGGCAAAAGGCATGAAGAGACACTTTTCAAAAGAAGACATACGAGTGGCTAGCAAACATGAAAAAATGCTCAGCATCATTAATAATCAGAGAAATGCAAATCAAAATGAATATGAATTTTCACACAAGTCAAAATGGCAATTATTAAAAAGTCAAAACAACAAATGCTGGTGAGGCTGCAGATAAAATGGTATAGTTATACAATGTAGGTGGAAATGTAAATTAATTCAGCCCCTGTGGAAAGCAGTTTGAAAATTTCTCAAGGAATTTAAAACAGAGCTACCATTTGACCCATCGACTGCACTACTGGGTATACACACAAAAGTAAATAAATAATTCTGTCAAAAAGACAAATGCACACTTGTGTTCACCATACCAAAGACATAAAATCAACCTATGTGCCCATCAGTGGCAGACTGGATAAAGAAAATGTGGTACATACACAGCATGGAATACTACACAGCCATAAAAAAAGAATGAAATCATGCCCTTTGTACTGTATTGAAAAGGTACCCAAATTGGATACCTTTTAGGAGGGAGTTAAATTGTCCCTATCTGCAGAGAAGATGATCTTATATATAGAAAATTCTTAACAACTCCAAAAAAACTGTTAGAACTAATAAACAAATTCAGTAAAGTTTCAGGATACAAAATCAGTATACAAAAATCAGTAGTGGCCAGACACGGTAGCTCATTCCTGTAATCCTAGCAGTTTGGGAGGCCAAGGCGGGTGAATCATCTGAGTCGGTGAGATGGAGACCAGACTGGCCAACATGGTGGAACACCATCTATATTAAAAATACAAAAAATTAGCTGGCCATGGTGGCACACACCTGTAATCCTAGCTACTTGGGAGGCTGAGGTATGAGAATCGCTTGAACCCAGGAGGCGGAGGTTGCAGCAAGCTGAAATCACGCCACTGCACGCTAGCCTGGGCAATGAAGCAGACTATGTCTTAAAAGAAAAAAAAATCAGTAGCGTTTTTATATGTTCATAGCAAAATATCTAAAAACTAAAGAAAACAATACCATTTATACTAATTACAAAATATTAAATGCCTAAGAATAGATTTAACCAAAGAGGTGCATGATTTCCACAATAAAAACCATAAAACACCGATGAAAGAAATTGAAGAAGACACAAATAAATGAAAAAATATCTCATGTTCATGGATTAGAAGAATTCATATTGTTAAAATGACCAAACTGCCCAAAGCAATTTACAGATTCAATGCAATCTCTGTCAAAATACCAATGACATTATTCACAGAAATAGAAAAAAAAAGATTCTAAAATTTATATGAAACCATAAAAGACCCTGAATAGCCAAAACCATCTTGAACAAAAACAATAACAACAAAACAAAGCTAAAGGCACCACACTACCTGATTTCAAGACATACTATGAGGCTCTAGTAACCAAAGCAACATGACACTGTCATAAAAAACAACATATAGGGCAAGGGAACAGAATAGAAAGCCCAGAAATAAATTCATGAATTTACAGTTGGCTGATTTTTGACAAGCCAAGGACACACACTGGGGAAAGAACAATATTTTTCAATAAATGAAGTTGGAAAAACTAGATATTCACATACAGAAGACTTAAATTTCACCCTGTTTCTCACCATATACAAAAATAAACTCAAAATGAATTGAATACTTAAGACTCAAAACTATGAAAGTACTAAAAGAAAACAGAGGGAAAGTGCTTCATAACATTGGTATGGGCAACTTTTTTTGGGATAAGACATCAAAAGCACAGGCAACAAAAGCAGAAATGGACAAATGGAATTACATCAAATTAAAGAGCTTTTGCACAGCAAAGGAAACAACCAACAGAGTGGAAAGACAACCTACAGAATGTAAGAAAATATTTTTAAACATACATCTGACAAGGACTTAATATCCAAAATACAAACTCAATAGCAAGAAAACAAATAACCCTATTAAAAATGTGCAAAATAACTGAATAGATTTTTTTTCCCAAATAACACATAAAAATGGCCAAAATATATATGAAAAATGTTCGACATGACTAATCATCTGGAAAATGCAAATGGAAATTGCAATGAAATATCACTTCACACCTGTTAGAATCACTGTTTTCAAAAAGACAAAATAAAATGAGTGTCACTGAGGATGTGGAGAGAGGAGAACACTCACTCACTGCGGATGGAAATGTAAATTAGTACAGCCATTATGAAAAATAGTATGGAGGTTTCTTAAAATACTAAAAAGTAAAACTACCATATGTTTAGCAATTACACTGTTGAGTGTATGTCCAGAGGAAATGGAATCAGGATGTCAAAGAGATATCTAGATTCTATGTTTATTGCAGTTTATTCACAATAGCCAAGACATAAACTCAACCTACGCATCCATCAACAAACGAATGGGCCAGGAATGGTGGCTCCCAGCGCTTTGGGAGGCTGAGGAAAAAGAATTGCATGAGCCCAAGAGCTTGAGATCAATCTGGGAAATATGGGAGACCCTGTTTCTACAAAAAAAAAAAAAAAAATTAAAAATTAGCCAGGTGTGGTGACATGCAGATGTGGTCCCAGCTACTCAGCAGTCTAAGGTGGAAGGATCACCTGAGCTTGGGAGGTCCAGACCAGTCTGAGCAACATAGTGAGACCCCGTTTCATAACAAACAAACAAATGAATGGATAAAAAGATTGTGATTTATACACACTATTAAATACTAATCACCCATAAAAAAAATCCTGTCATTTGCAGCAATATGAGTAAGCCTGGAAGTCATTATGTTAAATAAAATCATCCAAACACAGAAAGACAAATACCGCATGACCTGTAGAATCTAAAAAAGCTGATCTCATAGAATGACAGAGTACAACAATGTTGCCAGAGGCTAGGGTGGTTAAGGGGAGTAGTAAGGGGAAGATTTTGGTCAAAGAATATGTAATTAATTACAGGTAGATAGGAGAAATAAACATTTCCAGAATAGACAAAATATATAGAAACAGAAAGTAGACACCTGGCAGGTGGTGTCCATGTATGGTGATGGCTGGGTGGGCAGCTCACCTCTTTTAAAGGAGCAGTCACTATTCAGAGCCAGCATCTAACACCATGTGGGACTGGGTGGCCAGGGTGCTGGTTTCCTGATTCAACTATTAACCAAAAATGTGAACCAGAGAAACCATGCTCTCAAAACAAATTTATCTTGCGGACTGCCAGTGTGAAATCTTTACTTTGAGATTTTTCAAGGAAAGAGCTTGGGGATTGGATTTTCATTTTAAAAAGATCACTTTGGATACAGCAAAAGAATGGAACACATCTAGGGACCCAAAAATCAAAGGGAGAGTCAGGTGATATGATGCTGATTGGATCAGGGGAGGGCAGGGCTGCAGAAAAGCACAGGTGTAAGGGGAGCCTGGGAGAGGAAATGACTCAGGCCAGTAGCCTTGAGTGTGGGGGTGGGGAAGGGAGGTGTCCAGGGTGGGTCCCAGGATGGGGGCTCCTGCCTCCCATTGAGAGACAGATCTGCAGCAGAAGACCTGATTGGAGGGAGAGGATCATGGGGACCATCTTGGGTATTCTGAGTCTTGGCTGACTTTCAGACATGCCCGTGGGCTTGCCAAGAGGCCATGGCCCTTCTGGGCATGGCCTCAGGATGCTGAGGAGGTGCTTGATGGCATTGCTTGATTCCATTGGAGCCACAAGCTACTGTGGAGCCCAGCGGGGAGGTGGGCTGACTCCCAGAGGGACTGTCTCAAGCACCAAGGCTATCTGCAGTTTGACTAGAACCAGTTGGATCATGCTGCTGGTCCCAGGCAGACCCCACTGCTATATAGCTCACCAAGGGAAGACCCCCAAGGGGCCCACAGTAGGTAGAGTGACCCTTAGGGGTAACTGGGGTTCATGGTAATGTCCCCAAGTTTCTACAGCAGCGTCAGGCTGTGGGAGCCTGCACTGCGGGCCCTTGCAGAAGTCCACCTGTGTTTGTTAGACAGCATGTGAAGTTTAGGCCAGAGTGAGTGCAGGGAGAGAACTTAAAGGGAGCCAGAACAGTCTCTGAGACCCTAAAGATGAGGCAGCTGACACCAACTCCACAGAACAGGCTCCCCTCCATTTCTACCCTGAAACAGCCCCTCTTTCTCCCTCTTTTCTTTTTTCCTCCTCTCTGCTTTTTATCTGACTATTATATTTAATTTTTTACTTGCTGAAGAGATGTACTAATTACCTGGGAAACACATTTTAGTTTTGTGATAACATCCTAGTCCTGCACAGCTCCCTAAGCTCCAGGTCCCCAGGCTCCTGGTGTAGGGTTAAACCATGGTGCATCTCACAACGGCTGCTGTTGCTCACGTGCTCTCAGTGCAGGGCCTGTCCTGTATAAAGCTCTGTTGCATCAGTGACTCAAGTATGTAAAGCTTCAGATTTCCTCCAATGCACGAGTAACCACACAGCTGTGCCAGGCAGGGGTGCTCCACAGAGAAATGAAAACAGTGGGCTAGGAGTGTCCCCAACCAACATGTCTCTACCGGAACAAGATGCCTTCTCAATGGAGTGGACTTATGTTTTCCTTAAAGTGATTGCTCTATATCTTTTGCTCTATTGTGGTGACTGAAGATTTTCAGACGTTTGAATAGGCCCTTCCCATTTTCTACCTGAATTGTTTCCTGATAGTTTGTCACCTGTGTCTCCAGTTCCCCCATGTCTGCGTTAAATGCTTCATCAGGAGAAGCAGCTCCAGGGTGTAGCATCTGAGCCTCGTCTCCTATCCGTGAGGATCCCAGGAGAAGATAATAAATCATGCCCTTATGCTACAAAGAAATCAATATTCTAAAATTCCTTTGGTCAGCTTTTCATGGGATTTTAAAACTCCATGGTGCCAAAATGCTGATGATGTCATCAATAATATGAAATACTCTGACCAGTCTTTCTTTGGGATGCCCCCAGCCTCCTGGCATCAGAGGCAGGGAGGCCGACTTCAACTCCATTACAGGGCACACAAGGTGCCTCTTCTCATCCTCATGAAGGAAATCTGCTCACCGAAGAATACATCAAAACCTTCCCTGAGCATAAATGCAAGGGAAGCCTTAGAGAAAGCCTTAGACTGTGCACAAATAGATTGAAGATTCGATCTGGAAAATAATATTCTCAAAGACAACCAAGGCAGGTTGCAGGAAAAGCCAACCAAGACATTGCCTCCTCCATCTCCTGTCCACCTAACCAGGCTTCATTCCTGCATCATCCTCCCCTCCCTTCTGTCCTCACCTGATCACCTGCTCCTGCTCCACAGCTTCCGTGGGGTGCCCTGCATCCCCCTCTCATCTTCACTTCCTCCCTCTCACAGTCGATCTTCCTCGTCTCCACACATTCCCTATCTTGGAAGGATATTTCCTTAACACCAAAAGTCTTCTCTTTGTTCCATTGTTTATGGAACCCCTCTGCGTCTCCTGCCCTCTATCCTGTTTTGCTGCAGCGACATCCCAGAATCCTGGTCCTCAAGCAGGGCATACATCTGGCTCCCCTGGAAGGCTTTGTCTGCACAGACTGTGAACAAGACACCCCCGGAGTACCTTGTTCACTGGCTCTTTTGTGAGTCCCCTAGGAATTTGCATTTCCACCGAATTCCCAGGTAACTGTGATGCTGCTGGTGTGGCGACCCCACATAGAGAACTAGCACTCTGAAAAGCCCTTAATGATCAACTCAGAGGACTTTCCGGACCACGCTCTCCGAGCCTCTGCAGTGTGAGACACTGTTGACCAGTCTCCTTAAACCAACAACCGGAGTGGATTTCTCGCAACCTCACTCTGGCCTGATGCCGTCTGCTGTCTCACTCTCACCCCACTCCTCAGCATAGAAATACCCTAGAAAATTCAGTTTCCCCCCTTAGACTTCTCTTAGGGCTTCCATTTGGAGAAAGTAGTACACTCTTGCACGTGGTCATTTAAGAAATAATTTCAGCCTTGATTCAAGTCTTTCTCCCTAATTCCAGCGTGAAAATATTTGTCGTTTTTGCTAGTTCCACATTTGAGTATTCCGCCACAGAGTTCATTGAATGCACCATGATCATCTCTCTCTCGTTTACTGCAGTCTTCCCATCTCCTAGTAGGAGTGGCTGCGTAGGTAAGAGGAGCTTTCATACTGTGTTTACCCATATTTTCTTTCCTGGGAGCTCTCAAAATCCAAACCCCCACTGCAATAATTGCGTCTGTAGCAAAGACTGTGCTTGAGACTGATAGCATGGCTAAGTGTTTGACAAATTTCCACCTATCTTCCAATAAGGCACTATCCCATTTTCCAATAAAGCTGATGAAACCTGATAAAAAAACGTTAGAGGAATCAAAGGCCCTCAGGCTAACTGGAATCATATCTCATGAAATTCCACATTCAGCATCGTCTATATTGGAAATATTAAAAAATTCATATATAGTGAAATGATAGATACTTATGTCACTATTTTAAAAAGTTATGCTGATAGAGCTCTCCCTTGCCCCTCACTAAGCAGGCGCTTCTCTGAGTAGATGAAGATGGCAATATTGACCCACAGTCCTGCGGAAGGCGTGTTCTGAGCTGTGACGAATTTGCCCTGAACCATCTACACCCCTCTGTCTGATCAGGAGCCCTCCCTGGGCTTGCAGAGGATGCAGCCAAGAACCTTCATGCTAGGAAGGACCCCAGAGGTGACAGCTGGAAGTGAAGCTGCAGAAGGCCAAGTTCTGAAACCACACGTCAGGGGTGTCTGGGCAGTGGGCATGGGCACTGGTGTCCCTACTCCAGGCCCAGTGCCCTCCCCTTTGCCACTGTGTTCAGCTACACATTTTCCAGCCGGTTCCACTTGTCTCTTACCACCTACAGTTGTGGGACAGGTTTGGAAGGGGCTTTGAGCCCCTTCTGCAAAGCCCTCGCAGGCATTGACCTGAGTCAATACCACTAGGAAAAGAGAACTTATGATGTCACTGTGTGCCCTGCAATGGGGCGTGCTCCTCCTCTGCCCACCTGCTGTGAACACAGGGAGACACACACATTTGTGGGGCCCAGGCTGCAGGCATGGGAGAGGAGAGGGGCCAGCCTTGTGTAAATACAGTGAGCCCTGGAAAGAGAGCAAGAGGTCTCCATGAATGGCTCCTGTCATCACACGGTGGTGGGGAGTGAGCAAGAAGGGCCAGAAATGAGAAGGGGGCCCCCTCCCTTTCCTTTGAGGTCCCCCTCAAACCACTGCACAGGCTGCTGTGCACAGCACAGCCTGACCTAAGGGCTGGAGACTGGGGATCATCCTGATGAGGGGGCTACTTCTTGGTCATCCTCCAGTTCTTCAGGGGCCCCACTACCCCCACCATCCATAGTACAGTTCCGTCTCTTCATGCAGGGCTGGGCTGCCATGGGCCCTCTCCTGAGCTCTTCTCCTCCCAGGGCCAGGAGAGGCCTCTGGAGATGCCCACATCACACTCTCTTTGGATCCTGGTTTGGGGAGGCCCCTGCGTGACTCTCATTTAGCGGTCCTCTCCCCTCTGGCATGGGATGTACATGCTTACTTGTGTGGTTATTAATTTTCTCTCCCCGACCCACCCACTAGAATGCAGCCTCCTTGAGGGCAGCCCCTCAATCAATGTTTCAGGGCTGAATTCATGGGCCCAGCCTCCTCTGCAATTCATGGGGCTGAACTTTCCAGCATCCAATGGCTCTGGCTGCCCAGGACACCCTTCCCCTGAGTGCCTGCCTTCCTCTCATTCTTTAGGTCTCTGCTTATGTGTCACCTCTTCCAAAAGATGTGACCCTGACCACTATCCCTGACCACTTCTCACTCTCTGTAGCATGAATTCTGCGTGGTTCATTTATCCTCCGAGTCATCATTTAGAATATACACTTAATCAGGGCAGGAGCCATGTCTACAAACAATAGAAACATGTATACATTCCTCACTCTCAAAGGAACATTACACATGGCCTTAGCCCAGGGCAGGACACAGATCAATGCTTGCTGATGGAATGAAGGACATGAAGACAGACGTGTGAGCAGAATGGTGTGGCACTCAGAGCCCACACGGGAACGTGGTCAAGGGATGTAAGATGGCCTCCCCTGGAAAGAGAAACCTTTGGGACCACTGTGGTGGGAATAGACCCTATGGCAGATGCCATGAGAAGGCCACAGTCAGCTGAATATGAGGAACAATTCTCCGTCAGTCACTGTAGCTCAGGATGGGACAGCTTTGGGGAAGCAGCTTCCGGCCCCACAGGTGCTCACTGCTCTAGGTTCATGCATGTGATGACGAGGTGGGGGCATCCATGTCCCTTTTCTGGCTCCCTCTGGGGATACCACCTCCCTCCTCCAGGCCTGTCCTTCAGGTGGGGATGGTCAGGCAGGCCCGTGTTCCCTGCTTGGGGGCAGCTGCCCAGCCCTGGACTCTGAGTCCTGAGAAGAAGCTGCTGACTGGAGACTAAGGAAGAGGCTTCCCCCGCTCTTCATGCATCTGCATCTGCTTCTGCAGACTTTCACTTCAGTGTGAGACCCACCAGGGTCCCCGAGATCGCCCCCCAGCCTAGGAGCTCGGTGTGGGTCTGTGTGGGGCCTCCCTGCTGAATAGAGAAGCTGCCTCTGCGCAGGCCTGTCCAGGCCTGTGGCCCAGGGCTGCCCTGAATGGCTGAACTGTCTGCCCTCAAGAGTCTAAATATGTTTGTCTTTTTTTTTTTTTTTTTGAGACAGAGTCTTACTCTGTTACCCAGGCTGGAGTACATTGGTGCAATCTCAGCACACTGCAATCTCTGCCTCCCAGGTTCAAGTGATTATCCCACCTCAGCCTCCCAAGTAGCTGGGAGTACAGGCGTGAGCCACCACAGCCGGCTAAATTTTGTATTTTTAGTAGAGACGAGGTTTCGACGAGGATCAGCCAGGCTGATCTTGAACTCCTGACCTCAAGTGATCCGCCCACCTTGGCCTCCCAAAGTGCTGGAATTACAGGCTGAGCCACCGTGCCTGGCCTGTTTTCATTCTTGTGCTAAGTCTGGAGGTGTTGAGTCTTAATGACCTTTTCCAACCTCAGAGTCTCGTCATAACACCGCTCCTCGTGAATAGTGTAGAATGAATTCATTCCCTCAAGAACCATGTCCATCACATGCACTGAGCACCATTCTAAATACTAGAAACTGAAACATAAATTTAAATAAACAGATTGCAGGTGGAGATGTATTTGTTTCTTATTTCTACTGTAACAAAAGACCACTAAGTTAGCAGCTTAAACAACACAGACTTGGGACCTTACAGCTCTGGAGGCAGAAGTCTGAAGTGGGTCTCACTGGGCTGAAGTCCAGGCATCAGCAGGGCTGCCTCCCTTCTGGAAGGGCCAGAGGAAAACCCATTTCCCCACCTCTTCCAGCTTCCAGAGGCCACAAGCATTCCTTGGCTTGTGGCTCCTTCCTCCGTCTTCACAAACAGCAGTGTGGCATCTTCTACTCTCTCCCCAACCCTCTCTTCTGTCCCTGTCTTCCTTATAACAGCCTGGTGATTGCACTGAGTCTGTCCAGGTCATGCAGCAGGATCACACAGGAGGATCTGCCACCTCGAGGCCAGTTCCTCCGTGACCTGCATTCCAATGAGAGCCTCGGCTCCCTTGGGTATGTAATCTACATGCTCACAGGTTCTGGGGTTACGATGTGGACATATTTGGGAGGCCGTAATTCTGCTACCCTAAGAGAAGTGTGGAGAGTGGGCTCCTAGAAACAACTCAGACACAGTGGGTATTTAGGGAGGAAGGAACCACCTCCCCGAGACCATATCTGTGGCTGTAGTTGGAGGATCCCAGCTACAGACACCACCGCCCCTTAACTCTAAGAAGCATTGTCCTTTATTTTCCGTTTATTAACTTTCAAGGGAATCCCACAGACATTCTGGACTTGAAAGCAGAATTTATTTCCTGAATTAACCTATATTCTTCTGAGATGAATTATATTTTGTTGTCCAGATATTTCTCACCTGTGGCTATCAGCAATCACCTTGCCCCACATAATATTGAGGGCAAATTTAATTGGTGGTGCATTATGTAATGCTTTGAGGTTAATATTGGGGTACAAGTGAAGCTGGATGATGTCAGTCCCCATTGCCCCATATTAGTAGTGGCTGCTATTTTGCCCTCTCACTGTACCTGCTGTCCACTTGGAAATCAGCACCACAGCACTGTCCCCAAACAGCCCCTGCCTGGAACAGGGCTGAGTTCTCAGATGACATACAAATCCGTGATCTCATCAGAGTATTGGAGGTGAAGCTCTGAACTCCTGCCTGCCACGGGCAGTAGGAAACCAGGTCTGGCTGCTCTAAGCATTGATTCTCTAAAGCTTCCTTGTTTGAGTGACTGTTTCTATTTTAGAGACGCAGGTGCTGAGCTCTGCCGCAGAACAGGCAGTGTTTCCATTCCAAATAAGCTGAACACATCCTTCTCTAGGGGTTGCAAGCTTCATGATGACCAGCAAATGTGATATCCTGGGAGACTTTATGAGTGGCTGTGGGTAAATGTGATCTATCCTCTGCTCCTTGTGTATGTAAAAGGGGTCTATCTTCTGCTCCTTGGCTGTGAATCTGGCAAAATACATTTCTATACATGCTTCAACATTGGATTTTTGAACTAGGACTTTCTGAAATTAGAATAATCTAAGACACATTTCTGTGCTTGTTCTTTAGTTTGAGGTAATACTAAGGTACAAATAATAGCACTGCTAACTACTTACATTTCATCAAGTAAAAGTAAAATAAAGACATAAGTCACTGATTACAAATATGTCGGAAAACAGTAGGCATAATTCAAGAGATACAGTGAAAGCTTGGAAGATTGTTTTAATTTTCTGAAAGCTGCATATAATCCTTGGGTCAATTTTTAACAAATTTGTATTTAATTAATCTCAACAAATTATTACCTACATTGTTATTAACATATTAAATGATATATTAAATATATTATTATATTATAATATTATTTATAGTATATATACATATAAATTTATTTTTAATATAAAATTATATTTATGTATTATTATATAATATAAATAATATATTAAATATATTATTTAATTACATTAATATTATACAGGTTGAACATCCCTAATCCAAAAATCAGAAATCTGAGATGCTCCAAAATTCAAAACTGAAGTGTAAAATTTCACCCTCGACCTCATGTAATAGGTTTCACAAAATTATTAAACATAATGCATAAAATTACCTTCAGGATCTGTGTATAGAGTATATATAAAACATAAATGAATTTTGTCTTTAGACTTGGGTTTCATCCCCAAGAGATCTTATTATGTATATATGACTATTCCAAAACCTGAAAAAAATGAGAAATCGGAAACACTTCTGGTTCCAAGCATTTTGGATAAGGAATACTTAACCTGTATGATTATATTTAATAGTACGTTAAGTTAGATTATTAGTTATATTAAGTTATTAAGTACTCTGTATATCCATATCCCTGATCTGTGGATATATAAGATATTGTGCCAGACAGTACAGAATTAATATTAAATAGCTAGAGACCCATGTCTGTATATCATATCTATGTATGAAGAGAGATTGTAATATGTATACAGATGAAAGCTACTGGCATGGATGGATGTGATGCAGACACTTGCCTCGGGAGTACGGAGTCTAATATGAGAGCTGAGATAGAACCAAAACAGCCAGTGCAAGGAAGCATGGAGTCCTGGGATAATAGGGGTGCAGGCCTTGCAGAGGGCAGGTGCCCCCGGAGTTACCTGTGAGCAGGTGTCCCCCGCAGTTACCTGTGAGCAGGTGTCCCCCGGAGTTACCTGTGAGCTGGGCCTTTTAGGCTGGGCCCACCCAGGAAGTAGCAATGGATGGGGAAGATGTTTTCAGGTGGGAGGAATACCACACAACAGGAAATAAAGGAGGCAAGACCCCGTCATTTTTCAGCAAAGGAACAGAGGAGATGACTTAGTGTCAAGAAACCATTTCTGGTGTGGAAGCACCGTCTTAAATGTGGTGTATGACTGCCTAGCGCAGCTGAAAACATGATTTCACTGTCTATCCCAGGCTGCCTGTTGCATACATGGTGAGGCTTATATATTTGGTGTCGACCTGTCCTGACACATACACACCGCCACAAGTAGGAAGGCTGTTAGTCTTTCTAAACTCACGACAGCACACTTTTCTACGTTTTGAAAAGCCCCACTCTAACTATGGTCTTCTGTCTTCCCAACCAGTGCTGTTGGTGTCCGCGTTGCCGCTGTCCCGGGCTGTCCATTGTTGAAGCTGAATGAATCTGTGCCCTTAACTTCCCCAAACACATCAGCAAATCATGTGAGCATCAGATGGGAGCACCTCAGTGATAAGATAATGGCCCCCACAAAGAAGGCAGCAGGCGTCCTGAAATGTCCAACGTGTCCTTTCTGTTGGTCCACACTTGAGCTACTTAAGGCTACCAGCACATGTCCTGGCAAAACCTTTGTAGTTTTCTCCTATAAACTAAGCATAAATTTCGTGGGAGATGACAGATTACTTCATATACCATGCAAGCAAGCCCAGACAATAGCTTTAGCCATGACTGATTGCCTCCCTGTAACCCACTTTGTGTTAAATGCATTCTTGCTGTTCAATTCCACCACTGTAATTTTGTTCTTCTGCATTCCCCGGCCCTCTGCGGACTAACCAGGTTCCTTCAGTAATGATTTCTTTTCTATTGTATTGTTTTCTGCATAATCAAGTTGGTAGGTGGGGGTTTGGGTGACACGGCCATCTGTCAAGTTCATTTGCTCTGAAAATGCAAGAAATAATGGCCTCTACAACTTGGGGCTATCCGTTATAAAAGAAGAATATCAGCTTTTACCCTGTGCTCTTTTCTCATCTCTCCAAATTATTTCTCCCCTTTCAATAAGATGCACATACACTCTCTCCTACATGACGGGTTGTTTACATATTTGGGTTCTTTTTAAGGGGAAAAACATATTTATTCCTATCACTTGTCCACCCTGTATTGCAATTTATGCAGGCAATCCAATTAAGGAGACGCAGCTAACATCCAGACTAATGTGCCTGTCTAGGGACTAAAGACGCTGCCAGTGCCTGAACCACTCAGGAGTTCCTTCCTATCAGGGCTCCTCTGACAGGGCTGCTCCACTCCTTGAAGTCTGCATAATGCAGAGAGTTAGGGAGAGGGGGGTGCCACCAAGGACAGAGAAAGTCGCTATTCACTTCTCAAAAATAAAAGGCTGCTAAACTCGTAGTTTATCAAATTTACTGAAGTCACACAATGGTACCTTTCTCAGACTGGAAGAGGTGAGCCATGCCAAGCAGAAAGGATGTTTTCTGCGATTCCAAAGTTTTTCCCATTTGAAGGAAGTAGAATGACTTACGGAAAAGTATTCATGAGTTTGGTTTGTTTTTGTTTTTGTTTTTTTCCTAAAAAGGGATGATGTGGATAAGATTAAAAGCTGATAATGGATGCAGAAACTTCTCTGAGATCATGAATCCTACTAAATTGACATATGATGCTTAAAGGTTCTTTTCAGTAATAGGGATGCGTTTAATATGCACTGTAGCCGTAGTGCTGCCATGGGAATTATCTCCAGAGCTGTGCAGGGCTGATTAGTGCTCAGCTCTTTCCAAGTTGTTCCTTCCCTTGAATGTATGGATACAGTCGATGTCACCACTCTGAAGATGGGCAAGTATGGTCACTTTCTCAGTGTTGAGAAGAAAGTCTAAAATGGTCCTCCCACATGGTGGGAGGACTTTGGCCAATGCCTCTGCCATGCTCCCACCTGGGAACATGAACTGCATGGGAAGACTGTCTTGAGGAGTGGCTTTGTAGGCGTCCTCAGGGAGATCCCAGGTCCACAGATGGCACATCTACCCATGCATCTCTGCCTCTAGCTCCATCATCTTCCTCTGTCATCTATCAAGAGATTTTCTATAAAAATTGCCTTCTGTGATGTGGAGCCTGGCAAGTCCCTTGGTGGCCTGAAACTGGGCAGCTGGAGGAGGCACAGGGAGCTGCTGGAGGAAGCCCCAGTGTGCATTCAAGTCTGAAGGCAGGAGACCAATGGCTCAGCTCAAAGACAGTCAGGAAGAGAGAAAAAATTCTTTCTTGTCCAGCTTTTTATTCTATTCAGGTCTTCAGTGGATTGAATGAGGTCCACCCACACCAGGGAGGGAAACAGCTTCCCTCAGTCTATGGATTCAAATGTTAATCTCATCCAGAAATATCCCCACAGATATTGTGCCTAACCATGAATCCTGGCGTCAGGGGCCCTGTCAGGGTGACACATAAAAGTATCCCCACAGATGACACTGCCTTGGTTCGTCTTCACAGGGAACTCCAGGGAGACCCTCTGCACTCTTAGAGTGTGTGTGTGGGGGACTCCAAGTGACATGAGCAGATTGCTTCAGAACCCGCCTTTTCTAAATAATTGCTGCTGAGAATAGGAAAGGAAGAAAGAGTGAGGAAAGACCCTGTACTTACCAAGAAGAGCCACAGAGATGCAGCCCCCTCTTGGAGAGGAGTGTAGAGCTGCAGAGATGCAGCCCTGGTTCGTGGAGCCAGGTTTTCCAGCTGTTCCTCAATTGCTTAGAGAATGCACCTGGCAAAGACCTCTGCTGCTGTGAGCTAGTGGCAAGTCTCTCTTGCTTTTAAAGTACATCCTACTTAAAATCCAAACTTCAGCCAGAAGCTGTATTACTCAGGAGACATTTTTGGCTAATCTTCAATTCTTAAAGGGAACATGAAATGGTGCCTGAAGTGGATTTTGTGAAGTGTTTTCTACACCCTTGAATTAGTAATTGCTGCATTTTTATAGCCCTAATCCTGTAACAATTGAGCTACTCATTTTATTTTTTCTCCAAAATTTGACATCACTCAGACAGTCTATTCTTAGCATTGGCTGTAGGAAAAAAATAGCTAAGAGGATGGAAGCAAGCCCTAAGTAATGGAATCATGATAAGGGTGTCATTTTTCAGTCCCAACACACACTGTGAGCTGTATACGTTAACCCAAAGTCTGCATTCAAAGTGGAATTATAACTGGGCAGTGAATGAGTTGCTCAGTCCATCTATTAACCATACTCTTTTAGGCTTTTTATTGCCTCTAATTGTTGTAATAATTAACATTTTCCCAGGAAGTTGTTTTACAGAAGAAGGGGCCTTAGTGGCTTTCAGCTCTTTAGAGATAAGTTCAGCTTTGTGGATTGACCACAACACATCTTGTTTAGTAGTGAGCGGGAGCCATACGAATCCTCTAGAGACACAGCCGTGTCTGAGATGGACATTGCCAACACATCACCCCTGGTGAGCAGAGGGGCCCTTTGCAGGGGTGCGGGTTGTCCGTATAGAATATTCTTCCGCTCTCTCGTGGCCTGACACAGACTCTCTATTGAGTTCCAAGAAATTTCTTTACTCAGGAAATTTCTCTTGTTAACAGTGAAATATTCACATAAAATAAGAAAGGGCAAAGCAAACACAGATGTTTTCCAATGTCTCCCAACCTGAAACATGCCTTAGATACTTTGCAAAGGGAAATAAAATCTCCAAATTGTATGTAGCCAAAACTCTTTGGCAGAGAATATTTGGTGGGCACCAATGGCATGGTGATTTTTAAGATGACTATCCAGCCTTCCCTCTCAGTGCTGACAGAATATATCCAATGGATGCATTTTCAAGCTGGATTCTCAGGCGTGTGTCCCCTTTTCCTGATGCCCTGTGCTCCTGACTCTTTATCTGCCTGTGTCTCCCTGTGATTGACAGATACGGACCTGAGTCTAAGCAGCAAGACCTGCACAGTTGGACTTTGCACCCTCATTGTCATCCAGGAAGTGCTCAACTGAGATCATGATAAATTGGGGGAAAATTAAGGCCCATTAACTATCTCAGTCACCAAAGCCCCTCTTATTTCCTGCCCCCCGTCTCCATCTTATTCTCCCTTTTCCTCCACTTCGGTCTTTCTTGGGGGTTTTTCAGGCCCCTGTGGAAAGACGCTGTTTAGACTGTAGGTGTTAATTAATTACCTCGCACCATTTTGCTGCCAACTCCAAGCACTAATTGCTGCAAGTTTCTCTAAACGTAAGGTTTTCTTTGGCTTCCAGGAGTTTCTGAGTTCTCCTTTCATCCCCTGCCTTCTCTTTCTCTCTCCCAAGAGACTCTGAATTGCTTTTGAAAGGAGATCTGGGATGCACCCCGTGTCTGTCCCCAGGGCTATAGAATCCACACGTTTGAGTAACTAGGAGTAGGCATGGGACACAGTGCATCTGCGACTTGGTACACTGCAGCCTGTGCAGCTCAGTTAGGGCCCCTGGGCCACACAACCCATCCATTTGCCCCCTGCAAAGGGCCCCCAGGTTTCTAGAGACCTGTGGATGCTCATCCTCAAAGCGCCTGTGGAAGACACTGCAGAAAGACCTGGGAGGATGAGGAGCACCTCAAGGTGGGGGCATCTGGCTGGATTCCAGGCCTAACACAGACTCAAAGTGAAAGGCGGGCTGAGTACATGGTTTAAGGATAACCACCTAGAATCACCTCCAGCCGGCTGTAACTACATCCATCCTGAAGAACATCCCGTCCCTCCAACCCCACTCCAGTTTCCCTTTCTCTGTGCGTTCTGGCCATTCTTGATTGATCTTCAGCTTAGGGTCAGAAATTCATAATGCTGTGTAGAGTAATTTTGTTCTGTAATTTAGAAATAATTGAAAATAGGGCAGAACATCAGTGGACAGTTTTTCAGCATCCCCAGTGTGCCAGGTCTCTGCCTCCACCTTCCACCCTTCTCCCTGCCCCATGGAAGACCCTGTCCTCTGTAGGGAGCATTGAAAGGACAAGGGTAAACGTGTCCTCCCATGTGTGGTGACATATGCCTTGTATGTGTGGACCTTACATATTGCTTGGTGTAGTATGCTGAACAGTGTCCCTCCCACTCCCTAATAAAAGATATGCCCACAAGACCCTGTGACTGTGACCTTATTTGAGAAGAGTTTCGGCAGATGGAGTTAAGTGAAGGAAGTTGACCTTAGATCATCCACAAGGCATGGGTTCAGATCCTCATATCTGGAGTGCTCCAAGGAGAACTTGGAAGGGCAAAGTGCAGCAGGACTTTCTGCAGGCAGGAGTTGAACATGGTCCAGCTGGTCCAGAGGCGGGCAGACCTCACGTGGAAGGGATGGTGATGGCTTCTGCTACCGTCAGTGAGCTGAAGGAGAGATCTGAGACACAGACATGGGGGGAAGGTCCCGTGCAGATGGAGGCAGAGATGGGGGTGATGCAGCCACAGCCAAGGAACGTGCAGAACCACCAGGAGCTAAAGAGCCTGGAAAGTCCTCCTCGTGACCTTTCCGAAGGGCCAGGGCTTTGCTAGTGGCTTAACTTCCGATTCTGGCCTTCAGAACTGGGAGAGAATAAGTTTTGTTGTTTTAAGCCACTTGATTGTTGATAATTTGTTACAGCAACCCCAGAAAACTAATAGAGAACAGCAGGATCTCATAAACAGGGACCTGGTGGCCACTCCTAGCCTCATCCTTGCCATTATAAATATGGCAAATCTGTAAAGGTTAAAATCTTGTATGCAAAGAACAACTCACAGACCTATTGACAGCCTGATAATTTGCAGAGATGCCTCTAGATCTACCTGGCAAATCCAAGTCTTTTCCTAAATAATGATTCACTTTTGCCTGCAAGGGTCGTCTGGTCTCTCCCATCTTGTTCTTTGGAAAATAGCTGGCAGGGATCATCAGTGTGATTCCAGAAGTCCTCCTAGACTGCCAAGTTCCTCTTTGGTCCCTACTGAGTTCCTGCTTGCTCTGGGCCACACCCTGTGACACCTGCCCCCCTCCCTCAACCCACACACTCCCCACACTGCCTATGTCCCACTCAGTCCCTGTATGCTGTTTTTGTGCGTGTGTCTGTGGAGTGTCCCTGGGTCCCCAGCCCTGGATGTTTATTCACTTGATGGGGCCATCCCTGCAGCACAGAGACCTCCACTCTGAAAGCCAGGGAGCTCTCTAGAAAAATGAAAATGTGCCTTAACAAGAAAAGCAAGCTGTGGAGACAGATATCCTCTGACAGAGGCATGCCCCCAGCACGTGTTCTGAAGGCATCACCCTGGGCAGCAGTCCCACCTCTGGAGTCCAGCCGGCACTGGCCTGTCCACTTCCTGCTGGTGGAAACCTGAGGCTGCCCCTGCTTGGTGGCCAGCTTGGTAGGTGGAGGGAACAACTGTAATTAAGTGCTGGTTTTCTGCTCCGTGAGGCTGTCATTTATTTATGGTGCTTGGCCAGGTTGGCCTGGACCAGTCTCACTAGCCAAGTTTGAGCAGAGACTTTTGTCTGACACATTAACAGGCTGATTCCCTGGACAGCAAGTGACATGCTGCCGCCCTGCTTTTCACACATGGGCCTCACTCTGGGATGCGGACGTGCAGGAAGAGAACAGCAGAGGGTGTGAAAGTAAAAGTCACTCTAAAGATTTCCACACCCCAAGGGCTATAGGGTATACTTCAGATCTGCAGGAAAATAATGCTGAGTTTTCTTTTAATAGGCAAAGACATTGACTTTCAATGAACAGCTATTAACTGGGGGAAGGCCATCTAGACACTTTTGCACAGGTCACTTTCAAACAGGGTCAACTTTCTTTACAAACCTGAAAGCTACATCATTGACCTTGAACTTTATGTGGTGTAATTTGGGGGAGCCTCATTGCATAATTGTTCTTCCAGTTGGTTTCTGGAGCAAAGCCTGGTGAAGACCAGATTCGTTTGCCACCCAGAGCTGAGGCTTGGAAGCAAGACCCTGGGAGGAGCTTGCTGGACAGGGGGACCCAGGAACCCAAAGGTCCCATCAGATTCCCTTGGGAAAAAGAGAAGGCAACAGTATTTAGACTCATGGAAAATTAAACAGAAGGAAGATGCTGGAGGGTTTTGGGAAACTTGGTCTGTTTTCAAGTTAGTCCAAGACTAGCCATGCTTATTTTTATTCCAATCCTGGGCAGCTTGGGGAGATGCCCCTTCACCTCCTGCTTGTGGCTGCGCTGGCATCTGGTGTCCAGGGTCTGTGAAGGAATCTGTGCAAGGAGATGCACATCACAACTCATAGTTTGGCCGGGCACAGGGGCTCACGCCCACATCCCAGCCACTCAGGAGGCCCAGGTGAGGGGATCACTTGAGCCCAGTTCAAGACGAGCCTGGGCAACAGAATGAGCCCTGTCTCTACAAATAAAATAAAATTAGCCCACTGTGGTGGTATGCCTGTTGTCCCTGCTACTCAGGAGGCTGAGGCAGGAGGATCTCTTAAGCCCAGGAAGTGGAGGGTGCGGTGGGCTACGATTGCCCCACTGCACTCCAACCTGGGAGACAGAGTGACAGCCTTTAAAAAAATTCACAGTTGCCACTAACTGCATTTAGTGGAAATATAAAATTTAAGTAATTAAGCTAGTGGCTAATGGCTTTATGTTGGAATATATACTCAGAGTTCTTTACTTTTTGGTAGCTCCATATACATTTTCTACCTTAAAAGTCTGAAAGATGTTTGCTGGTAATTTCATCAGAAGAAAATATGAGTTTTTTATCCATATAGCTCTGGGTATCTCAGCTTGGCCTTCTGGCTTATGTCCCACTATTAAAGACCCACTATTTAAACCGGTAACCCTGAATGAATGCCAGGCTTGAGTTATCACTGAAAGGGTGCTTGTAAATGTGGACTGTGCCATCTCTATCGCATCTGGGCCCCGCAGCCACATTTGACTCCATGGGTCTACAGCGGCCAGAGTCATATGCCGTGTGATCGCCTCCTGTGAGGAAGTCAGATGAGGCCCACAGTGCTGTCACTCAGCAGTCCAAACATGTGCAAGGAAGGGCTCAACAGAAAGCCATAGAGAGCCTGGCAGGAGGAACTGTGTGTGTAGAGCTGTGTGTACAAGGTGTGTGCACATTGTGTGTGTGCAGGGCTGTGTCTGTGCAAAGTGTGTGTACAGGGCTGTTTGTACAGGGCTATGTGTGTGTTTAAGACTGTGTGCAAAGTGTGTGTGTTCAGGGTATGTGTGTGCAATGTGTGTGTACAGGGCTGTGTGTGCAGGATGTGTGTGCAGGGTGTGTGTGTGTACAGAGTATGTGTGTACAGGGCTGTGTGAGTGCGGGTTTGTTTGTACAGGGCTGTGTGTGTGCAGAGCATGTGTGTGCAGGGCTGTGTGTGCAGGGCTGTATGTGTGCAGAGTGTGTGTGTGTGCAGAGGATTGTGTTCGGGAGCCCACACTAAGTCCAGGGCCACCTGCTCTGGGTCTTTCCAGGGATAGTCCTTTGTAGCACATGCGCTGTGGAGGGCCATGCCTGCAAACGGACTGGAGCACCATGAGATATCTGGCAGGTCTCTCCAATTTTGATAGAATGAAGCTCTATCTATTCTGTTATTTATTTCTTGTTAGACAACTGTTCTTCAGTGCTTCATCTGAGAGGTCCTTGGAATTTGCTTCCAGATGATGGGAGGGGATGTTTGCTCTCACACAAAGCCAGGGACAAACCGCTACGATGTAGGCCATGTCATATGGAGGTGCTGCATCTGCCAGGGACAGCTCCCAGGCTGCCGGGGGGACCTGAGGCTGGTGGCGCAGGGGCTCTTGCTGCTGAGCCTCTGAGAATCCGCAGCCCACAGGCTCTGCCCTCACCAGCATGCTTGAGACACAAAGCCAAAATAGAGTCTGTGATCCGAACCACAAAGATGTCACCTCCAACAGTGGTGGACAGAGCAGGCTTTCAGGAGGAGCCACACGCTTTCTCCCTCTGCCAACACCTGATAACCAGTCCTGGGGCCTGGCGTTGTAAGTTGCCACTCCATCCTGGACAACGGGATGGAGTGGAGTGTGGAGACCTCTCACCTAGCCCTGGGGTCTCCTGGGCAGTGCATCTACATCAGGGCACACAAGTGTTCACCAGCACCTGCAATACAGCCACTGTGTGGCCTGTGCCCCTGCCCCTCCTGGTGAGATGCCTGTGACCACCCTGGCATCGCCCCATCAGGGCTGATTGTGAAACGTCCCGGGAAGGGGAGCACCGGCTTTGGCTCTTGGGCCTTCACGAGCTGGACTTCTGACTATGTAAGCGTGGCATCCTGTGTCAGGTCTCGAGTGCTCCAGATGGAAAACATGCTAGTTTTTCATGTGGGATTGCTAAGGATACTAGGAGATGCTCCCTCACGGGGGATGTGGAAACATCACCTGAGCATGCTGCTGGAACGGGCTGGCTCTGAACGCAGCTGGCGCGGGGCTGAGGCTGTTTTCTTATGTAACGGAGCAGGGTTTCCTTTGCTTATCATCGTGTTTATTTTTTTCTTTCAGGGCCTTTCTTCACTTTCAGTTCATCATTAAAAAGATTATCATTCAAACCCAAAGTAGCATCAACACCCAGCACAGGGAATGGGCAGACTGAGGCCACCAGGAGCATCAGTCCTGCACTTGGGGACTGCAGGCCCCATTGATCTCACCTCATTAAATTGAGTCGCATCAGCAACTTCACAGGCGTCCTGATAGGGTGCATGCTAAGAATAATACAGCCATTTATAAACCAAGGCACCTTCCATTGTTTTTCTTCACACTCCTTTTAAGAGGCTTGGCCTGGTGGGGACTCTCCCTGTTAGCAGAAAGGAGGCTCCATGGGAAAAGAACGTGGTCATCTGTTGAGCACAGAATCAGCAATTCTTTTAGCAGTTTAGGGCAGGTGAAACTCTGCATCATATTTACACAGTGTCTTCCTCAGAACAGGTTGCTAATGCCTCATTTATTCTCAAGACATCTCTAGCAGAAGTATAAGGAGGGAGGGATGCTGTGGGGTTGTGGAAGGTAGGGAGGCTTCACCTAGAGGAGGGGGCACAGGAAGCTGGAGGAGCTTGCTCAACATCAGGACAGTGTATAACTGGGAGTAAAATCTATACTCTCCACTTCAGGGGCAGAGATGGGCAGGCAGCACCATCTGCCTCTGATGAGGCCGCTGAGTTGAGTGCTCCTGCGCTTGGGGTAGCTCTGCTCCATGCAGTCATTCAGGGCCCCAACACTTGGGCGGTGGTGGACCAGTGGCTCAACTCTCATGTGGGGTGTGGTTCTCTCCCAGGGGATAGAGGCTGGCTCACCCCATTCCCCAGCCTGTCAGTGGTTAGACTATACCCGTGTGCCATTAATGAGGAAAAACATAGACTTGATCAAGGTCAGCCCTTGCTGCTCTGCATAGAGAAACTGTTCTGGGCCCTGTTAAAAGCATTGTTTAGCCACCAACATCCATCTGCCTCCTTCAACAATGAGGAATGCCTCTCTCCTGGGGCTTGGTTGCATGTGACAGGCATTTGGTATTAGTTGAATTAAACTTAATTCCACATTGAGAGCCTGCAATGTGTAGTGCCAGGGGATATAGCATCTATGCATCCTACCCTTCCAGCGGGCTTTAATGGGTCAAATTATTTAAACAGAAATACCAACATTCTTTTTAAAAAGGGGCACAGGCAGTGAGCATAAGATGTCCAGGTGAAGAGAGGCCACCGTGGTCTTTAGAGGGCAGAGGCCCAGCTAGACCTGAAAGAAGAGTTAGGTGCTGCCAATGATTGAAGAAGGTGGGGCTGTGCGCCCAGGACAATGGCTCCCCCAGGGAAGCTGGCGCTGGAGAAATTGTGGGTCAATTTAATAACTGGATGGTAGAGAAAGATACCTTGGTGGAGAAATGACAAAATGCATTGTCTAGAGAGAGGTCGAACAGGGAGACGTGTCTGTAAGGAGGCATCTGGGTGTGTGTAAGGAGTTGGATTCCAAAGGAAACGTACAAAGAAAGAACAAGTCAGGTATCGAGACAGTCTTCAGCTCATTCCCTCAGAGAAAAGGACAAAAAGTCACCACTATTTGCATGTTCCATGTTTGTAAACATTCACACACACACATGCACACGCATGAAGTAACTAATAAAAAATTACAAAGAAGCCGATTATTAAATATATTCTCAAAATTGATGTTTCCTGTCTAACCAAAGTACCAATTAGTGTGGAATAAATTTATTTATTTATAATAGCAACTGAGATAAAAAAATTTAAGAATAAATTCAATCTAATGAGAACTTGTAATAGATTTACTGAAAGATATTTAAAAACATGTTCTTGGAGAACTCACAACCCCTTTGTTGTGAGTAGATGAATCTGCTGTAATGAAAAGGTCTGAGTGTGAAGCGGCTCGGGCAGGCAGCGCCGTCTCCCTCTGGTGAGGCTGCAGAGTTGAGTGCTCCTGTGCCTGGGGCAGCGTGGTTCCGTGCGGTCACTCGGGGCCCCAACGCTTAGGCTCTGGTGGACGTGTGGCTCCACCGTCATGTGGTTCTCTCCCACAGGATGGGGCTGGCCCGTCATGTGGTTCTCTCCCACGGGATGGGGCTGGCCCGTCATGTGGTTCTCTCCCACGGGATGGAGGCTGGCTCACCTCACTCCTCAGCCTCTCTGTGGGAAGGGAGATAGGAAGTCGGGACAAGTGGCCTGGACTTTAAAAAGACCACCTGGAAATTGTCTTCCTCACCTTTGGTAGTATTCCCATTGTCCCACATGCAGTCTCTGTGCCACAGCCAGCTGCACAGGGTCCGGGAAATGTGGGCATCTACAACTCGGCGGGTGGTAGCTTCCATCACCAAGAGGAAGGAGGAGAGCGTAGGGACAGTCAGCAGTCCCTGCCACAGGGCGGACATTACCCTGGGAAGAGACAAGCTCCCTCAGAGTGTTTATATGTTTAATTCAATTCTAATTCCAGTGCACATTTCCGAGAACCTGGTGTGATACTTTTAAAGGTTACCTGGGAGAATAAGCATGTAAGAATAGGCAAGACAATATTTTCAAAGACAAGGTGTACATCTGTGCCTTAATGAACAACGTGTTGGTACCAAACGTACCACAAACCATGACCTGGCTAAGATTAGACAGAAAGATAAATGGAACAAATTAGGAAGTCAGGATATGAATATACTGTAAATACAGAAACTATGTAACACATATCACTGTGGCTTACATGATGCATGTTTATGTATACATGCATTTATACACACACAGAGAAAGGCAGACATGGAGACAGAGACATTGATGAGAGAGATATGCACAGATGAGAGAGGTTGGTCAATTTCCCAACTTTATCCTCTACACATACCCCAAAACATAGCTGTGTTTTAGTTAAGAAAAGTCTGTGCAGATACACTAACATCTGAATAAGATGAAAGAAATATAGATGAATATGCATTAACTATGTAAATACTTACACGATAGAGCGTGGCTGCCCCTCCAGAGACCAGTGTGCATGTGCAGTGGCTGAGTCCTTGCAAACCAATGCAGAAAGATTGATTATACAGAAGGATAACGATTAGAAAACTATTAAATTTCTACCCTAGAACATAATCCAAAATAGATGCTAAGTGAAATAAACAGAAATGTGAAAGTTTGAAAGAGAGCATGGATGCATTGGGCAGCTCGGGCCTGAGGGGCCTTGGGGACACTGGTGACCGCAAACCCACAGGGCAGGCTCAGCTCAGGGCTGCAGGGCTGCCATCCCGAGAAGACCATGTCCACATCCGGTCAGGAGATAGGAGCCCTGCTCTGCTGAATGCATCTGCGTCAGCTCCATCTGCATGTGTTTACCACAAGGCAACAAGCCCATGGATGCCCCGAGATGCAGCCAGAGGGATAATCATGGCAAAAGCAGTGGATCCCAACAAGAGTAATGAGGATAATCATTCCTCCTCCCGCAGGAGACGGCAGGGTGTCCTCTCCTCCACCCCAGGTGGCCAACGATTGCACTATTGTCATGGTGCCATTGTTGGGTTTTGCCAGACAGAACAGGAGGTCAAGGTGTACAGGGAATGACTAAAGCTGCCAGCCTTCAGGAACAATAGCCCACAAGTGTCCCAGGAGGGTGTGTGTGCCAGGGACAGGCACACCTCACAAAGTGTCTCTGGTGGGTATGGAGCATGTTAAAGACAGACGGTCCTGAGGGACGGACGGTGCCTCTCCACCAAGATGCCTCTTTTCTGCCCAGAGAACATGCAGCCCCTGCAAGCCATCCAGGCCCTCCCAGCTACCCTCCCTAACCAGTGTGCACCCGCAGCCAAACAGGGCTTCCCGGGTGTCCAGCAGCGCTAGAAGCCTGTACGGTCACTCCCCCTGCTACGGCTTTGGGTCCAAACCCTCTTCCCCTCTTGACTCCTCCCCTGGACCTCAGCAGGTTGTATAGAATCAGAAGACTTTACTGTGTTGTTTGTTAACATCATGGTGCTGAATGCAGCACGGCCACCTGGGAGTGGCATTTAATAAAACAGGGGCTTTAGCCCCGTGGGGCCAGGTGCATTTAGATCGCCTGTTTTACACACTTTCATCACATGTACGTATATATGTGTGTATATATGTGTGAGTGTGTGTGTATTTATCACAGACTTTTTTAGATATGATTTATATAGCACCGTTTTTCATTATTGTCTACCTAGAGAGGATTTTAGGTTATTATTTCCTAATTGCCCCTCATCTAGGAAACTCTCTGTCTGGGTATTGCATGCTTACCTGTAATTGAGGTATATGAAGATTAAGACATTTTATTCCCCATGAACCGATGTCTGCCCCCGTGGGGAGATACTGGTCCTGCTGAGCTTGCGTGACTTAGACCCCAGCTCTCCACCTGGGACTCACAGTGAAATCACCTGGCCAGCTTAACAAAAAGAAATCACTCACCTCTCTCAGGACCTGCTGAGGGGATCACAGCATCCTTTGCATTGGGTGAGAGCCTACCAGGTTTCTAATGGGCAGCCAGATCTGAGACCCCTGCTCAGCCTGAGACTCGGCGAGGGGTTTAGGGCTCCCGGGAGCAAGGTGCGGTGTGGGCAGGTTTGAGCAGACGGGCTGCAGAGCCTCGCCATGGGGCATCTTGAGCTGTAGTCCAAGGGACAAAAGAAGAATGAGGGGAAGAAAAGGGTAGGCACTGAGTCATGTCAGTAGTGAGAAGAGAAGAAAGTAATTTTTCAGCAACTCAGGGACATGTTTCTATGCCATAAGCAAAGCAGCTTTTTGGTGCTGTAGAAGAACTGTGGCTAGAAGGATAAAAGGCGGGCACACTCCCACCCTGCTTCTTCCCAGTCTCCCAGCACGATAAGTCAAGCACCAGTCGAGACAGACAGCATGGGTGGCAGTGCCAGGCACCCCCAAACGCTATTCACTCCCCGAGTGAAAAGAAAGCCCGCCTCCAACGACCTTGCCTTCCTTTCTTTGTTTCAGGAGAAAAATAAAGGAAAAGAAAGAAAGTGCTTATGACAGAGACAGGGTTGGGGGAGAGAGGAGGGTGGGGGGAGAGAGGTGGGTGGTGGGATGGAGGAGAAGGGAGAGAGGAGGAGGGGAGAGAAAGGCTGTTGGCGGGGTGGGGAGACTCGGGTAGGTCTGACCCTGTGGCTGCACTTTGCGTCTGCTGTGTGAGTAGCCTACACAGGGCAAGCAGGTCATCCAGACTCCGCTTACCTTTGGCAGGTGTTGACTCCGCTTACCTTTGTCAGGTGCTGGAGGACAAGCTGAAAATCTCTACAACAGGGGACTTTCTTTTTGACTCTCACCTCCACCCCCCAACTCCTCTCCAGCAGCACCCCCATCCCCAGGAGCGGAGGCCCCGGCTCAGGGTTCCCGTTGCCACAGCCCTGATCTGCTCTCTCCAGCCCCTAAAAGCAGAAGCAGCTGCTGCAGTCTGTTTCACACGTTGAGAAAGTCATTAGAAAAATAAACATTGAGTACTTTTGAGCTGCATCCTCTGGTGAGAGAGAGCACTGACATTAAGGACAGAGGGTTGGAGACATCTTGTTCAACCCAGTCATGCCCCAGGGAAGGAACTGGATCCCCCAAAGGTGGGGCTTTGTTCAGGGTCCCCGGTAACCTCATGCCACACCTGGAGGAGAAGGTGGGGCCTTGTTCAGGGTCCCTGGCAGCCTCATGCCACACATGGAGGGGGGTGTCGGGAAGCAAGTGAGTTCTGTTCACCTGAGATGCTGAGGGGCTCTGGGATGCAGTGGCTGAGATTCAGCCGGGCACGGGGGCCGTGGACTTGGGAAGGATGGGCCCCAGCTCCTGAACAACTGTGAGGAGGAACAAGACGCAGGCGGGCCGGGCTGGGTCCAGAGAGGTGCAGGGGACTCATAAGTGCCCACTGCCAAGAGAAGCACTGGAGCTCAACCCGGGGAAGGCATTTCTCACAGCCGGTGTGGCCCAGGACAGGAGGGCCGAGGCACCACTGCATCAGAGCTCAACCCAGGGAAGGCGTTTCTCACACCAGGTGTGGCCCAGGACAGGAGGGCCGAGGCACCACTGCATCAGAGCTCAACCCGGGGAAGGCGTTTCTCACACCAGGTGTGGCCCAGGACAGGAGGGCCGAGGCACCACTGCATCAGAGCTCAACCCAGGGAAGGCGTTTCTCACACCCGGTGTGGCCCAGGACAGGAGGGCCGAGGCACCACTGCATCAGAGCTCAACCGGGGAAGGTGTTTCTCACATCCGGTGTGGCCCAGGACCGGAAGGCAGAGGCGCCACTGTCATCAGAGCTCAACTGGGGAAGGTGTTTCTCACATCTGATGTGGCCCAGGACAAGAGGGCTGAGGCACCACTGTCATCAGAGCTCAACCGGGGAAGGTGTTTCTCACATCTGATGTGGCCCAGGACAAGAGGGCCGAGGCACCACTGTCATCAGAGCTCAACCGGGGAAGGCATTTCTCACATCCGGTGTGGCCCAGGACAGGAGGGCCGAGGCACCACTGCCTCAGAGCTCAACCCGGGGAAGGCGTTTCTCACACCCGGTGTGGCCCAGGACAAGAGGGCAGAGGCGCCACTGTCATCAGAGCTCAACTGGGGAAGACGTTTCTCACATCTGATGTGGCCCAGGACAAGAGGGCCGAGGCACCACTGTCATCAGAGCTCAACCGGGGAAGGCATTTCTCACATCCGGTGTGGCCCAGGACAGGAGGGCCAAGGCACCACTGCATCAGAGCTCAACCCAGGGAAGGCGTTTCTCACACCCAGTGTGGCCCAGGACAAGAGGGCCGAGGCACCACTGTCATCAGAGCTCAACCGGGGAAGGCATTTCTCACATCTGATGTGGCCCAGGACAGGAGGGCCGAGGCACTGCTGTCATCAGAGCTCAACCGGGGAAAATGTTTCTCACATCCGGTGTGGCCCAGGACCAGAGGGCAGAGGCACTACTGTCATCAGAGCTCAACTGGGGAAGATGCTTCTCACATCTGGTGTGGCCCAGGACAGGAGGGCCAACAGGAAGTCTGAGGGCCAGGGGACCCTGGGTGAGCAGGACAGAGAAAGGGCAGAGAGGCCTGGGGGGCAACTTCCTGTTGGTTTTGGCCATTGGGAGGCGCTAGCTTGAGATGAGAGGGTGGGTGGGAAGAGGGGCTGAGGATTTCTTCCTTCGGGGCCCGGGGTCCTGGGGCAGCCTCCTGCTCACTGAAGGGCCTCCTGGAGCAGATTCTGCCGGGAGACCCTGCCAACCTTGATGTCCTCCAACTCAGAGTGCACGGCACGGGTGGGAACGGCTTTGAGGACTGTCCTGACTGCATAGAGAGTTCAGGATGATGTGGGCTCCGCTTCCACTGTGGCAGAAGGACAAAGGAACAAGCGCTGCTGGTAGCGTGTGTGCCTGGAGAGGCATCGCTGAAAGGCGAATTGGGATCCAGTGCAGCTGTGCTCATTCCTGGTGGTTGGAACCTACTGGAAGGTTTAGAGGCAGGGTGATCCAGACAATAGAAATGTTCCAGCAAACATAAAGAGTTGAGTCATTAATTTTAGACAATTCCTCTGCAAAATCGCTATTAAGACAGGTAGGGCTGGGCACGCTCTACCTGTCTCCATGGCTGGCCTCACCCTCTTCCATGCACACTGGGAGCAGGAGGCTGTGGAGGGCAGGGGCTGAGGACTCTACCCCGAGCAGGCCATCTGTGGCACGGACGGACTTGTGCAAGAGCATCATTGGAGGCCCTTATGCCAAATAGCTAAATATTTAACAGCCACAGACCAAGTTAGCAAACAGAGATGTGTTTTATTTTTCTACCTTCTACCTTCAAATATACTTCAAATATACCTTCAAATAATCTGCCTTCAAGATAGCAATGCTACAATGTAGTTGCGGGAGTAAAGTTTTTCAAGGCTGTAAGACGGGACAACAGCAAGGACAGATTCTAAATCTGATCATCGTGGATGTCTGGCTGTCCTTTGAATGGGCTGGCAGTTTTCCCAGGAGTGGAAAAATAACAACTTCTATGATTTATACATTGTAGGTTTAGTTTATGAAATTAATTTTTCTTGCCTTTATGCCAGCAGAATCGCTGATTATATGGTGACGATGGAGATGCCCCCTGTGAAGTAGCCACAGGAAACCGCTGTTCCCTCTTCGCATCGGTGCGAGAGGGATCTGAATAGCTGAACGTTGTAAGATACTGCTTTGTCAAGGTGTGCGGCTCTGGAGAACACCAGGGTAGCTTGTGCTAACTTCCAGAATCACGAACAAGAGCACAGAAGAGAAGGAAAAGCAGACGAACAACAGGCACTGCTGGGACCCACCTTCATTACTGAGGAATCTGCTGCTGGCCTGCAGTTGGCAGGAAAGAATTGATCCACCCACCAGCTCTGCCTCCCTACCCCAAGCGCTCTGCGATTCCAATTTCCCACCCGGGTGCAGTGTCTGTCTCAGCACTGGCACTGGGAAAACCACAGCCTCCATGGAACCTTTTTCTGAGGCCACGTGGCAATAGACAGGGAGCAGGCTTTTCTCTGACCTGGCCGGTGCACTCGGGAGAGTAGCTGCGCCGTGCAGCCCTGGATATCACCACCACAGAGGTGCCTGCCTGGCTGGTGATGTGTCTTGTGTGGTTGAGAAGCAAGAGCCCGCCCAGGGCCCTCCTGTCCAGGCTGGGGCCCAGCACCTCCGAGGAATGCCTAGTCACTGGATGAGAGAAAGGGACGGTCTTGAATGTGGTGCCCCGGCTGAAGCCGTGATTCCACTGAACAGACACAGAGAAAAAGGTGGCAGGGCATGTTGACCCCGATGGTCCCATCAAGAGGGACTGGAAGAATGAGTCAGCCAGAGGAGCTTCACTGGCACCTGCTCTGGCATCAAAACAGAGACTCAAGGAGCCCAGGGCTGGTGCTGGATGTGATGGCTTGGAGTAACAGATAGGGTCAGAGGCTGCGGCCAGGGACTCCTCTGCCACCGTGAGGGCTGTCATGCCTGTGGCTGTCACTTCATTTTCTCATCTGAAGAAGGAGTTCATTCAGCACATAGGGTCACAGGACTGAGCATCCACCCTGACCTCAGAGACCAGGAGGCGGCACAACAGTTTGCTTTCTTTTTAACCTCATGAGAAATAAATACAGGCTGTAAAAGAAGTGGGACGCCTCTGTCGTTTCTGGAGAACTGTACAAAAGCAGAGGGTGCACGGCTCCCTTGGCCCCAGCTTCCCGAGGAAGCAAGGAAACATCCGGCCGGGAGGAGAGGTGGCTGTACTTCCCACCATCCCCATCACAAGCTGGCACAGCGGGTGGCCTTCATGCCTGAAGCATGGGTAAGCATTGAGCGGGACTCTGCTCCGGGCTCCGGGGTGCTCTGCCTGGATTCTCCTGGACACAGCAGCCTCAGACCCAGGCCTGTAACAGAGCAGGGAGCCTGGGGGCGAGGAGATCACCTTCACAGTCAGGACCCCCCACTCCACACACCCAGCCACAGGCGCCGCCGCTTTGAAACTGCGTGATGGTCTCTCTCCTCACTCGGTGTCCAAGCTCCTCCCTGGTGACTCTGAGCTTTGGTTTGCCAAAGACGGTGCTCATAAGATTCTAAACATGAATTCGTACGGTAATTCAAGTCAGATGTTTCTGATTCACTGACAATGAACTCACCAAACAATTTGGCAACTGCCTTTTGAATGTCCCAGCCTCACTTTAAATGTTCTGCGCAATTGCCACTTGACACACACCCAACAGGCACAAATGTGGAATGCACAATTTAGAACGTTCGGTGTGTTTCAAGGTGAGCAAAGCAAAACTTCATTTCCTGGTGTGCCCCTGGGTGCAGCGTGGAGCCCCTCACGCCACACGGACCCCGACCCGCATGAACCCCTGTGCCAAGTGCACAGACCCCGGAACTGACACTGGCATCCCAGGACAGCACCATGAAAGCAACGCAAACCGGCCTCTCGCAGGTCATATCTCCAACTGTTTGAAGACGTGAAGTCTCAGATAATGAACAATTGTTGAGTCTGGTAATTACGGTAATTACCGCATCGCCAGCGTTAATTCTCACCCCCTCTGCTCTTTGTACACGGTGTTTGGGGAATCCCCTGGTACTTTTTGTTCATTAAGTCATTTTTTAAACTCCTGTTAAAAGAGATCTGGAAGAAGGCCATGAGAGTGCCCACCTGTACCCCCACCTGCCCACCAGCTTTCGTTCTGAATCCGCTCATCCCTGGTCCTTCCTGCCTCCACCCTGAGTTTTCCAAACTGTGTTTGCTCAAACTTCTCAGGGCTGCCTCCCGCCGGCCGCTGTCACTGGAAGCTGAGGTGGCTTTGCTGAGATTTAAGCGGATGACGAAAGGGTGCACCAGGGATGAGGACAGCCCTCTCCCAAATCACACAGTAAGAGGAACATGCAGGAACTTCCACCTGAGCCTTAACTCACTTAGGCAGAATTTCACTGGACTCCTGCTATTTGCAGGTCAGTTTGAGATGCTGGGGAAGGACTGGCACAGAGCTTTGGGGTTCCATGATCCAGTGGAGAGAGCCCTGCCTTAAGGGGGTGTCAGGAAAAATGCTCATGGTTCTCAAGGGGAGGGGCCAGGAGACAGGAGGAGGCTCCATATTTAGAGTCGACATCCAGATTCCCTATACAAGGGGGCCAGGGGCGACTGGGCAGGCACCTGGAGGTCTCCAGGCCCAGGTGGGGGACATGGAGATGGATGGAAGAGAAGTGGCGTGATTATGATGAGGTTCAGGGAGAAAATCCCAACCCTGTGGAGGGTGGAGGACGAGGAAGCCATCATGGGGTCCAGACAGAGGTGGGAGCACCAGGCCCAGGCTGGTTCGTGCTGGGCCCAGACATGCTCAGGTGTGGACACTGCAGGGTCCCGGTGAGAAACGAGGCGGGAGGTAGAGGGAAGAGGGCCTAGGGCCACTGTGGTCTCCACCTGGGGCTCAGTTCCAGGCTGGGGACGGTTTCTCTGTGCACAGGCTGCCCCACCCTCCACCCACAGGACACCCTCACTGCTGTACATGGAAGGGATCCAGGTCTCCCCTGCCTACCGCCTTCCCTCCTCTTCTGCCTGTCCCACACCATCAAAGATGATCAATGGGGCAGAACCCTGAATCCAGCCTCCCCGCTCAGCCCTCTCATGGTTCCTTCAAGCTGTCCCAGCCTTATCAGCGCTTCCTTGATTTGGGGTGTGACCCCCTCCAGAGGGGTCTCTGTGACTCAGTTGTAAGACAAGAAGAGGAAAGGCCCCATGCCCAAGCCCTGACTGCCCAGGGAACAGAGCCTCAGAGGAAGCCCCCAGCCAGGAGCACCAGAGCTGGGCGGGAATGAAGAAAGGGCATCCGCCTCCCTCCCACCCCCAGCCACTCACCTTCCCTGTTACAGGCCGGGGGGCTGAAATGTTCCTTGTTCTGCTCAAGATCACGTGGCTTTTCTTAGTCCGATTAGGGACAACAGAGAGATAAAAGTTAGCCTAACTTAAGCTGACATTCTCATTAAAGGGGAATTGGATAAAATGCCATCTTCTTGAAGATGCCACAGTTTGTTTTTGTTTTTGTTTTTCTGAGACGGAGTCTCGCTCTGTCACCAGGCTGGAGGGCAATGGCACGATCTCGGCTCACTGCAAGCTCTGCCTCCCGGGTTCAAGTGATTCTCCTGCTTCAGCCTCCCGAGTAGCTGGGACTGCAGGCACGCTCCACCATGCCCAGCTAATTTTTGTATTTTTAGTAGAGATGGGGTTTCACCGTGTTGGCCAGGATGGTCTCAAACTCTTGATCTCATGATCTGCCTGCCTCAGCTTCCCAAAGTGCGGGGATGACAGGCGTAAGCCACCACCACAGTTTTAAGGAGATGGATGTAAAGCGCTATGAACACAACTCACAGGGGTCTGAGTTCAGCTTTCCCGGTGAGGCGAAATGGGTTGTCTGCATGGGATGCGACCTTCTCAGGGAAAACCCATTCTTTGCTTGGAGATCTTTCTCTTCTACCAACTCCATGCCTCTGCTATTGTAAACATCTTTGCAAGCCTGATGTTTTTCCTGTAGACCGTGGTCCTCTCCAAGGCCGCTGTGTAGCCCAAAGTGGGGGTTAGCGAGGCAATATTTCCTGCGACGTTCTCACCCCCGTCGACTGCATCAGGAAGGGCTTCTCTGGGGTGTCACACAGGCAGTTATTTACTCCTTGTTCAACAGCATGATGAGTAAGGAACACCGTGTTCAGGCTTTTGCAACATCTGAAACTTATTTTTCAAACTTTTAGACAATAAAAGAATCCCAAATGTATTTTGCCAGAGACTTCTAACCTTTTGTCAAATCACGTGTAATTTCCAGGGAAAAGTCAGCCATGTGTTTCTGATTCATTTGCACTGGGATCTTCAGGCCACGGAAGCCAGTGCTTGGTGGGGAGGCGCCACGGAGGCTGGCCAGCCGGTCAGAGGCCAGGGCAGCAGCTCCAGTGTCAAGACAGCATGGGTGGCCTGGGGGTCGTGCCCACCCACTTCCCACCACATGCACCTCCTGGGGTCGTCCATGGTGTCGGCCTCATCATGATTCCAATGCTGCCTTCAACGGGTTCTCTGTGGGGCCAGGCATCCAGATCCGGGGACCAGCTGCTATCGTGGGGTTCAGAGGTCCCAACGCCAAGGAGATTTCTCTTTATGTGCAGTGGAGGCAGCGTGGAGCATTGCTGTCAGAGCTGGGATCAATACCGGTCTCCGTCCTTGAACCTCTGAGCCTCAGTTTCCCTCTCTATCAAATGGGTGTCATAGTGCACAGCTTGCAGCTTTGTGAGAGTCTGGAGTTCTCAGGCATGGACAGTTTCTTAACTCCTGGCTCTGTCTCCCTCCCCGGGCTCCCTAGGGAAGCAAGAGTTCTTCCTCCTTTCACCCTTTCAAGCTCTCTGCAGAACATAGGTTCTCCCGTCTGGATTCAAATGTTCCTTTTACAATGTATTAGCTGGGTGGCTTAAGTTAGGCAAGTCACTTCATCGGTTTTTAGTTTCTCATCTACAAAACGTGCATGGAATAGAACACCTGCCATCTTAAAGGACCATCCAACAGTGTCTCTGAGGGTCCCGCTCCGTGCAGCTGCTGCCCAAGGCCCTGAGTGATGGGAAAGTTTAAGGGACACCAGGGCACTGTGTGGATGGAAGCAAGTCTAGACACACCTTCTCACTGCTAGGTTTCACGAAGGGCTGTCCAGGGCCCTCTGCTCGGATGGAAGGAACCTGCCTCCAAAGGTGAAAGCATCTTTACCCCAAGCGTCTCAGGCTCCTCTCTCCAGCTCACTGTCCTTGCGCGGTGTTATCTCCATGAGCTTGTCTGCCACAGCAAATGCAGACCCCACAGTGTGGAGGCCAGCTCCCCTGTGTTCCATGCCCCAGCTGCTGCAGGATGACCACACCTTACAGCCTTTTGGGCTCCATTTTACACCAAAAAAGTAAAATAATATTACGGCTTTGCAAGTTTCCTGAAAGGATAAAAATAGAGAAGACATGGAAAAGTGCTTTAGAAACTATTTTAAATTCTTTACAGAGAAATGGTGTCCGTGAAAGTAGGCCCTTCTACCTCCTGCGTGGGGTGTTTGGGAGGGTGGGAGGTAAGAAGGGAGAAGAGGTGACCAAGTTTTGAGATTGCTTCTCCCAGCGACAGGTATCAAGGGAGACGCCTCTTTGGGGCATGTCAGGACCAGTAGTCCACTGCCTTCTTAGCACAGGCAAAGCTTCACTTGCACAGCAAAAGGCCCAGTCAGTGATGGCCCGAGGTGCTGCTCTGTGTGCCCCAGGACCGCCGTCCCTGACTAGAGCTCCTCCTGCAGCCCCCTGTTGTGGGGCTGGTTACCCAGCAGGACAGGGACCACCTCAGTGTCATTTCTCCATCTTGGAAAGTGGCCTAGGTTAGTGTATCTGATGAGTTTACTGTCACCCGGCGAGGCCCCACATCCCACGGTCCCCAAAGTGTGGGAGTCTAGAATAGATGCTGGTGTTGGTGTTGAATACAGGACTGGAATGGATTTCACTGAGGGTATGGAGGATGCAGGTTTGCTGGGAGGACGGATGAGTGCATGAGGCCACGGGGAAGGGATGGAACGGGCTGAGAGAAGATCGGCCCCAGCCTCTCTTCAGGCCCCACCAACCGCACAGAGCGCCCTTCAGAGCTGAGGTCAAATCTTTCAACAGAAGTTCATCTTTTAACATTATTTTAAACTTTAAAACTTGAAGGCTTTATGATTTACTAATAACTACAAATTCATGAATCGACAATGGGATTAAAATTAAGCATAATGTTCTGTCAAGCATAAAGAATTATTTTTTCTCTTCTTCCTAGAATTATCAATTTTATGAAATAGGTTTGCAGAATAATTCTTTCTGAGTTAAAATCGCTTTTTTTTGTAATTCATCAATCTCACAATTGTGGATAATAATCATGTCTATTTATTTTTTCTTAAGTAATCATGGTATTTTCATCAAAATTCATTAGAAGCTGCTCCTAGAAGGACATGCTTTTAAAATATTCAAATTTATAGTTAATGTTTTATTAACCGTATTTAGCCTATAATTATTTTTCTAATGAAAATTATCCTGACTGCACCATCTAATGTTATGAGGCTAGCAGTTCAAACAAAATTCAGAGAAACATTTATGCACAAAGGACTGGGTATTACTCATTTCCAAGGAAGGATTTATGTGCTATATAATTAATTGTTGCTTAAGTTTGACAGTCCATATTTTACTTCAATGCATTATTTACACTGGAGGAGGCTTAGGGGTTCATGCTTTAAAATGTTAGGAAAATACAAGCCTACACATTATCTGAATAGGGGGTGATTGTAGTGCAAAGGATAGTAGCGTGTGTGCCAGGAATGTGGTTTGAATATACTATAATCATTAATACATGAGTGTGTGTGTGTGCACGTGGTTTGCATATAGAATATGTTAATTCTCCGTATACATGTATATAACTATATACTCTCTATATAATATAGAATAGATACATTGTAGAATTTTACAACAGCTGGCCAACATGAGCCACATCCACAGAAGAGATCTAAAATCCCAAGCAAGACTCCATCCTCGGCTTCAGTGGGTGCGACCCATGGGGAGGGGACCACCCTGGAAGCATCGGGAACCTGCCCCGGGAACCCTGGAAGCATCAGAACCTGCCCTGGAGTCCTGTGTGTGGCATTTGGCAGGACTCACCCTCTCAGGACCCTGAGGTGACTGCTGGGCCTGCCCTTACCGCCAGCATTGCCAGGTCCCAGAGGGTGGTCTTCAAACTTGGGGACTTGGAAGCAGATGCTCCCCTTCCCCGGGGACTCTCTCCTTGGGACGGGCTCCCACCCTGCCTCTGCCTTGACTGTCTTGTACCCAAGTCCATCCCCCCGCCAGCGCCCCTGCACCTTCACAGGCTAGGCAGGTACCTGAATCTTCCTCTGCTGGGTTTGCTGGAAGACTACACATCACTCCTCATTTAGAACATACTTAAACCAAAATAGCTCCAACATCTGTTTTATCATCGTTTAATATGACCCTGTCTTCTCTTTTTCCAAGGACAGAAAATTCCAATAATAATTTTTAGAAAATGCTTTGAAACACATAGAGAAAGCTCAACATCCCATTGCCCAGGTTCTGCGTGAAGATGATGCACTGTATCCACTCAAAGATTCAAGACCACACGTCAAATGCAGCTAGGTGGAGAGAGGCAGCACAGATGATATCGCGCCTGGTCTAACTAGCAGCAGAAGGCAGTCATGAAACCTGAGGAGGTCAGACTGCTTCTTTAGGAATCTAGGGGTTGATCCATGGAGGCAAGCACAGTGGGTTACAGAGCCCCAGGGCACACGTGGAAGGAAGGGGCGCGCTGTGTGCAGGGCATGTGAGCCACGTCCCAGGAGCAGCCCTGGATGGATGGGCTCTATGAGGTGGGATGAGGTGGGAGCCCCCCATGCATGGCTGGCTTTGTGGGAGGATCTCGGTGAGCAGCCAGCCATAGAGTGCTGATAGCCATGGAGGAGCAGGACGTGCATGGTCTTTGGGCGAGGCGGCTCATGGGGCTGGGAGCTGGCCCAGACTGGCCCACGGTCCACACATAGTCCATGAACGTGGGCCTGGAGGCGAGCTGTACACACCCTGAGTGCCCACATAGAGCAGTCTGCCTGGCTACCTCATTACCTAGGCCAGCACCTGGGCCACAGGGCAATGAAAGACGCTGCCTTCATCAGAGTGGGCACAGTGCCCGTGATCCATGCAATTCCACAGAACACAGTCATCGTCCTGCTGGGCACCTGACCACCAGGACAAGAATCAGAGCTCTTCGCAGAACAGAAGAAGGGTTACAGAGGGTGGCAGCCAGCAGCCTTACCACGGCTCCCCTGAGTGCTGGGGCAGAGGGCAAAGGGTCTGTTCCCTGCATGACCCTTGACCTGAGCTCTGGGACTAAACGGACAAGGCCAGAAACAGAAGAGGGAGGCTGAGGGGCTCCAGGCAGGGACGAGGGCAGATGCCAAGAACTAACTGCTCCAGGGCCTGTGTGGGACCTGGGGTGACATGGCGAAGGGTTGGTGGAATAGTCGGTGCTCTCTGGAAGTACAGACCCAATAGGCTGGATGCAGATGCAAACAGATGTAGATATATGAGAGGAGATTTATGAAGGGAATTGGAGGCTGAGAAGTCCCATGATAGGGACAGGCCCCCGGCACATGGAGATCCAGGGATGCCAACACTGCGGCTCAGTCCAAGTCCGAAGGCCTCAGAACCAGGGATGCTGATGGGGCAATTCTCAGTCTGAGGCCAAAGGCCAGAGAACCTGGGAGGCCACGGGTGCATGTTCCATGGTCCACAGGCTGGAGAACCTGGAGGTCCAAGTTCAGGAGAAGATGGATCTCCCAGCTCCACAAGAAAGAGTACATTTGCCTTTCTTCTGCCATTTTGTTCTCTCCAGGCCCTCAGCCCTCGGCCAATGGCATAGTGCCTGCACACATTAAGTGAGAGTGTAACTTCCTTACTCAGTACACTGCACCAAATGTCTATCTCTTTGGGAAACAATGCTTTCTCAGCAGAGCCATGGCAGGGCTGATGGCTGCCACCCTGTGTGGCCCCCCTTCTCTTCCTCAAAGAGCCCTGATCCTCTTCCTGGTGGCCAGGTGCCCAGCAGGATGATGACTCTGTGTTCTATGGAGTTGCATGGATTGCGGGTGCTGTCCCCACTGTAATGAAGGCAGCCTCTTTCATTGCACTGTGGCCCGGGTGCCGGCCCATGTAATGACAAAGCTGGGCAAGACCGCCCTGTGTGGGCACTCAGGGTGTGCATGGCTTGCCTGCAGGCTCACACTCATGGACTGTGTGTGGACGGTGGGCCAGCCCAGGTATCTAGATATCTCTTAACCCAGCCACATTGATGCCTGAAGTTAACCATCACATTTGGCAAAGACACTGCTCCTCTTCCACCCTGGCCATTGGAGACCCCAAGTTCAAGGACACTCAGACCTGTAGACCTGCTGTGGATATAAGCACTCAGTGAGCAGCCACCTCACCATGCCGTGAGCAGCAGACATAGACATAGAGACCTGGAGAGGAGGCAGTCACCCCTGCTGACACCATTCACAGTCACCAGGCAGGTTAAGGGCCCTTGGAGGGTCCCTCAGGGTTGCCCAGAAACAGCAATGCAGGGAGACTTTGGAAGACTATCCTGGCCTCTCTTCAGTAAGATGAGATGGTCTGGAGTTTGCATGGCCGATGTCAATGTGACAATCCTACAATTAGCAAGAGTTTAGGATGGGCTCGAGGGCCATGGTATCAGGTCCCACAAGGGTAAGAAAGACAAATGCCTCAACTGGAGTTTCCTTTGCCCCTCGCCTCTTGCCATAATTATTTCTAAATTCAATCTGTGTTGTTTGTCTTTCCCTGTGGAATGTTTACATGTCATTCCAGTTTGCAAAAGTAGCATAAAAATACACACACAAAAAAACAGTTCCAGCAGCACTTACTGAAATGTATAGAGAATATGAAAATGCAGAGATAACTGCACATTCAGAAAGAAACACTGAGCACCAATGGAGCTGCATGCAACAAGGTGCAGCCTTCACCTGCATGTGTGTAGGTAACTCTGGGACCAGGATCCTTGGTGGCTGACAGCCCACCAAGCTGGAAACTGCAGATGTATGAGCTGGTGGGCGGGGCGACTTGTTCTTAGATTGTTTAGATGTTGAGTGAACAAGCAACGATGATCATGGTTTGGTGGTCACCACATTTTGAAAAACAATGCTAAGTGTGATCACATGAATCCACTGTAAATACACATTGAGAGAAAATTACTTTCTCAGATTTCACAAGAACCACCCTGAAGCCGGCAGTGGGAGGACTGTGTATACCAAGAGATGTCCATCACCATGAAGGAATTTCTTCCTTCTGTAAAGGGGAAAGCAGCATGAAATTAGGACTCACTGAGCTGTAATTTCTGCCATATTGGACATGACATTGTTTTCTGATAAGAACAGTGGAAGCAAAAATTAAACCAGTTTAAACAGAGCTTATTTCTGTTGCTTAAAAGTGGGGAGTCCAGGAGTTCACAGGCTTCAGGAACAGCAAAGTTTGGGATCCCCAGCCACGGACCAAGAGACCCCGTCTGTCTGCCATTACCTTCTGCTGTCTTCTGTGATGCTCCGTCCTCAGCTGGAAGCTCCCACAGGTCAGAAGGCATTGCCTCTGGCATCTCCAGCTTACATTGCCACCACATTCGGTGAGTCCAAGGAAAAGGGCAGTAACTTCGAAACTGTGGACAAGCTCGGATCAGCCTGGATTGGGTCACGTGTGGGTTTCTGAACCAATCTCTCTGCCCAACAGTAAAGCCAGGCTGGACCCTGGGGAAGGGTCAGCGGTAACAGGGATTGCAGGATCATAGCAGTAGCTGGGGTAGCACTGGTGGTCGACTGAATAATGGCCTCCAATGATGACAGGGTCCCGATTCCAAGGACCTGTGGCTCTCACCCTACAAGGTAAAAAGGACTTTGCGGATGTGGTGGGGGAACCTTGAAAAGGGGAGATCATCCTGGCCTCTCTGGGAGGGTCCAGTTAATCACAGGTGTTCTCAGAAGAGAGAGGCAGGAGCATCCAAGTGAGAACGAGAAGATGTAAGGATGAGCGCAGAGGTGAGAGCAGAGAAGAGGCTATGCTGCTGGTGCTGAGGGTGGAGGAAAGGGACACAAACCAAGGAAGTGGTGGCCTCTGGAAAACTGGAAAAGCCAAGTGATGGTTTCCCCCCTCGAGCCTCCAGCAAGACCAGCCCCGGCAACACCTTGACTTTGTCCCCATAGAAATCATTTTGGAACTCTAACCTCCAGAGCTGCGGGATAATGAATCTGTGTCATGTTAAGCCACTGAGTGTGTGGCCACTCGTTGCAGCAGCCACAGGAAACTGAATGCAGTGTTGACAGTGACAGCCACAATGGCCAGCAGTCCAGAGAACTAAGAGTGTACCAGACACACTTCCCCTGAGAAAGCTGTCTGTGCACGGTGACTCCCCAGCAACCCCGGGGGGTAGGGCCTGCTTCATCCTCTCCACTTTCCCCATGGGAACTTGAGGCATGGAGAGAAGAAGACATGTGCCCAAGGTCACCCCTGTAGGAAACAGCAGGCTAACTCCATGGCACCCTGCCCAGAAAGATGGATGAGAACCCACAGGCAATGAGGCTTGCTCAACAGAGGAAGTAGGTGGCAGGAGGTGGCCAACAGACCAGAATAGACCTGCCAGCTTCTGCAGAGTGGCCTGGGCCCAGGCCGTGTGTCCACTGGGTCAGGATCAGGGTTGGTGAGATAGCATCTCAGGAGGGAGCAAAGCAAAGGGGCTCCTCTGCATTTAAAAGTCTAATCACAGCTCTCAGGCATCATGTTTGGAATAGCCGTGCTCATAGAGCCCCCGTTGAGAAGTGTTCTCTCCTTTTTAATAATAAGTATAGCCTTAAATCACCTACTAAACTATGTGAGAAAGAACCATAAAAGCATGCAGCCATTGGCTTGAGAAATTCAATATCTTGGCAATCAGCATATTTGTCCCAACAGAAGGAGGACTATGGGTGCTAGAACTTCTACAAGAGCCAACTTTTTAAAGAAAATCAAGACTTTTTGCCCTTGAATCAATGGAGTCTAGAAGTTTCCTGTAAGAGCTTGTTATTTATTTTAGTAAATCTTGCACTTATCCAAAATAATATTTCTCCAAATAAAAATGCACACTGCTTGGAGGGTTAGGAAACATAGGAAATGGCAGAGAGTGTGAGTGCCTTCAGCCACTCAGTTTTCTTCTGTGCTACAGCAGTGTCTCTGGGCTCCCTGCTGGAGAGACTGACTTCCTCTCCTTAAGTTCTGCAATCCAATTTAATTCAGTAAACTGTCATTGCATTCGACCCCTAGCAGATAAAGGCATTGAACCAAGCCTCTTGTGTGTCATTCATACGTTTAAAACCCATATACTGGGGTGCAGTCAGTTATGTGAGCACCTGCCTTAGTGAATCTCCTGTAAGGGAGATTCATGTCGCCTTTTAAGTAGAGTCTGTGCCTCTTCACGGCTAATTGCTTTCTTGGAGCCTCACCAGAACGTCGGCTGCAGCTATGCTCAGTGTCTCAGGCAGCTGAAGCTGCTATAACAAACACACCAGATGCTGGGAGGCTTACACAGCATATTCATTCCCCACTGTTCTGGAGACGGGAGGTCCAAGGTCAAGGTGTGTAAGGTCGGGGCTGGTGCTGGCCTCCCCTGGGCTGCAGACGGCTCCCTTCTCCCTGTGGCAGAGAGGAAGGAAGTCCCCCTGCCTCTTCTCCGAAGGGCACTAATCCCGTTCATGAGGGTGCAGCTCTCATTATATAATCGCCTGCCAAACGCTGCCAAATACCATCACATTGGTGCCTAAAGTTTGAAAATATAAATTTTGGGGGCCTCCAAACATTTCTTTCATAACACTTAGTAAACAGGTGTTGTTGAATAAATGAGAAATCAAAAATAATGACACTAGACAAGTGTTTGTCACCTCGCATTTAGCTATTGTTTTGGAAGTTCTTAAATTGTAAAGAGTGTCCTTTTTTCTTTTCATGAGAATCTTGCTGGATGCAGGGCAGACGTTTCTCCGTGGCCTCCCCTGAGATTCAGAGATAAGGTCTAAGAAGGCACCTGGTGAGTGCCTTGCCCCCAACCCCTTCCAGACCCCTTGAATGATTTCCCAAGGGGCTGACTCGAGTTTTAAAAAGAAAGGGTGAGGCAATCACCTTGAAATGGTGAATTAATATTTTGTTCCCAATTTAAACACTGAACAAAATGCTACATAGGCTTCTAGTGAACCCAGCAGAAATGCTTCATCTTGAGTCTTTGTGAGACAGGCTCACAGACATGCCGATGTGAGCTGAGACCTGGGTCCAGAGGCAGCAGACGTGTCACAGCTGCGGGACCTGGGGGTGCGAGGCAGCCAGGCATACCCTGGGCCCCTGTGAGTGCGGAGAATGAACTTCTGTCGTTCCGACTGCTTTCAGAATCAACTCAGTCCTGGGTAGGGTTGTGTGTTTATTGCTCTAACAAATGCTCCAATTTACAAAAAATCATAGCACAAATCCATGTGGACACTGGCCCATTCCTCACAAGGAAGATTAATGGCAAACAAGCCTGGAGACCAGGATTGTGCAAAGCCTAAGGAATGAGTTCACAGAGAAGCATGGCTGAGCTCTGAGTTTCAGAGAAGGAAAGGAATTTATTTACAAATCCTGCCATAAAATGCTCTTGAAAATTATGTCAAGTGACCCAAGTGTTCATTCAAAATGAATTTGCTCAAACTAGAAAACTGCCCATGGGTTAAAACCACATGTGCGCGTGTACACATATGCACACACATATGCACACACATGCACACACGCACACACATGCACACACGCACACACATACGCACACACATGCACACATGCACACACGCACACGTGCAAGACATGCACACATATGCACACACACGCACACGTGCACACGCATGCACACACATGCACACACGCACACGTGCACAGGCATGCACACACACGTGCACACATGCACACACACAAGTGCACATGCACACGCACACATACATGCACACACGCACACACACATGCACTTGGGGAAAGAGACATCCACAGCCAACACATTGACAGGGTCTGCTGGTGTGTGTGCGTGTGTGCATGCGTGTGTGTGTGCCTTTTTCAAAGAACACGAAAAAATAAGATTCTAAATGTAAGACCCATAAGAAAACTGCCTTTAGTTCCCTGAGAAAAATCAGTAACTTTTGGGCAGGATTAAGCCATATCTGGAGCCTGGTGGCCAGGGCAGGAGTTACTCAGGACAGGCTGGGTCTAGGCAGGCCGGCGGAATCTGTTAAGAAATCCATCCGTTTCCCGGATCCTTGGCATAACCTCCATAACAAAAGATACGAAATTGTCACATTATTTTGTTTGCCTCACAAATTTGCTGAGAATTGGTGCTCGTCCAAGCAGCCGGGCTGGCCCTCCCCGGGAAGGCGTGAAACCAGCCAGGGGCGACCCTCGGTGGGGAGTCGGGCCTCCTCCTGTTTCGGGGGAGGTGGCCGCACGTGGGGAAGTAATGCATTATTGCAGCCCGACATACTTGTTAGCTATTTTCTTTTCCAGAATTAAAAAATTGAATTATACACTCAGCCTCGTTACCGAACCCGTAAAGTTTATTACAGTTTATCGACCATGTGTACACACTTCAGGGCCCGGCTTCCACGGCTGCTCTGAAGCCGGAACATTGAATTAAGACGCAGCGCCCGCCGCGGCGCGGGTGGACTCCAGCAGAGCCACAGGTAGCAAAAGTCTCCTTCAATTAGACGCAATCATCACTCACAGTCAATAATTGTGCTAAAGGCTGCTTTCAAATCTGTGAGGGATTCGCATTTAATGTACTGATTCAGCTTGTCTGAGCCAAATTCACTGTGTACTGAAACCAAAGCAATTTAGTTCTTGCCTACGGCCCTGTTGGCAGTTCATCTAGTGCTGAGCACTGTAAGGACTATGAGATACAATTTAATCTGAGACATCTGTGCACAGACAGGACCTTTTCCTTAACGGAGGGAGACGCAGGAACGGCTAAGCTCTAGTTTTATGTGAAGAACCAGGCCTTATCTCGCCCCTGAAAAATAAAGCATTTAAGATAGAGTAAAAAGCCAAATCAAAAAAATATATATTTCTTCCCTGGGTTTATGAAATGCACACAGCAGCTACCGACAGCCTTTCTGCCCCAGCCCTCGGAAAGCACTTGAGCCATGATCCCTGGATTAACCATTTAAGGATATTACACTTATCACTGTCTGCAGCTGACGGAGGAGATCTTTATTAAATATGAAAGGGAAACGTCTCATACTTTGTGAGTTTGCAGAAATATGGAAATGCCTTTATGCGCGTCGCCTGCCTTGTGGTGGGCTTGGAAAAGTCCTGTGCTATTTACCACCCAGCACAAGCCCTTCACAGCATCTGAAGGACAGGACTGGCCTCCGCTGGTCACACAGCACTGTCACGGGCTCCCGAGGCTGCCCAAGACAGCGTGTGCGCCGTCGGCTCCGTGCCAGATCATAAAATGACAAGCCAGTAGGTTGCTGTGGTATGTGACTAAATAGGCAGCTCCTTCAGGCAGGCCCCATTGTTGAATCATGACTCTTACTCGTACATAAAGCACGGTTTGTTCTGTTTTGATTTTCAAGAGAGATGCAATTATGGAAACACTTAACCCCACGCACGCGCGCGCTCACACACACACACACACGCCGAACAGCTAGGGCTTTGGGACCTTGTCGACTAGTTTTAATAAAAGGACATTTGGGCAGATTTTGAAGATGCATGGTGGAAAGCAAGACGCCTGTGAGACGTAGAGAACAGCAGGCCAAGCAGAAAGCCTGGCTGTGTCCCTCAGGTGTGGGGCAGCGGGCCCTGCGCCCTGGATGGCGGCAGTCCAAGGTGGTGGCGCTGATGGGGCCCTGAGCTGGAAGAGCTCCAGGCAGGGACAGGGCGCCCCGCAGCGTCCAGTCATGGCGAGGAAGGCGGGGAACAAGGATGCGGCCCTCTCCCCTTGAGGGCTGTGTCCACACAGTCAGAGGAGAATGAAGCTGCTCCCAGCTCCACCAACCAGCAAGGCCCAGAGTCGTCCCCGTCCGACATTTCCAAGCCTGAACCCTTCCTGGCCCCTCATGGGGCATCGCGTGGACCAGTGGACCCAGATAAGCTCGGCCACCAATTCCCCGGGCAGGCGTGGAGCGGTGGCTTTGCTCTTGCTGGGGGCAACACAGCCTTCTATGACGAGGGCCACCCGGGTCCCAGGACGGGCCTGGGCAGGAAGGGCGGTGGCCGAGGGTCCTGGGATCACAGTAGGAGGGAGGGCGGGGAGCCAGCCTGGGACCCAGCCCCACAGCGCCGGGTCAGGAGGAAGATCAGCCTCAAGGCTGGGGAAGGCCGCCCCGCTCCAGCTGGTGCGCTCACAGCTGCTTTCACACCTCCTCCCATCCCAAATTCAAGAAGCCCCGTAAACAGGGGGACCTCATGCCCACCCTACGGACTGGTAAACTGAAGCTTTGCACAAACACATCACACACCACAGATTCCACACAACTCATACCACACGCCACACACCACACACCAAGTGCATCACACACCACACACATCATACACCACAGACACCACACAACTCATACCACACGCCACACATCACACACCACAGACACCACACAACTCATACCACAAGCCACACATCACACACCATGTGCATCACACACCACACACACAACACACACATCACACACCACACACCACAGACACCACACAACTCATACCACACGCCACACATCACACACCACATACACAATACACCACACACACATCACAAACCACAGACACCACACAACTCATACCACAAGCCACACATCACACACCATGTGCATCACACACCACACACACAACACACACATCACACACCACAGATACCACACAACTCATACCACATGCTACACATCACACACCACATACACAATACACCACACACACATCACACACCACAGACACCACACAACTCATACCACAAGCCACACACCACACACCACATACACAATACACCACACACATCACACACCACAGACACCACACAACTCATACCACATGCCACACATCACACACCACATACACAATACACCACACACACATCACACACCACAGACACCACACAACTCATACCACAAGCCACACATCACACACCATGTGCATCACACACCACACACAACACACACATGACACACCACAGATACCACACAACTCACCACATGCCACACATCACATACCAAGTGCATCACACACCACACACATCACACACCACAGACACCACACAACTCATACCTCATGCCACATATCACACACCACATGCATCACACACCACACACATCACACACCACAGATACCACACAACTCATACCACACGCCACACATCACACACCACGTGCATCACACACCACACACACAACACACACTTCACACACCACAGATACCACACAACTCACATCACACGCCACACATCACACACCACATACACAATAACCACACACACAGCACACACCACAGATACCACACAACTCATACCTCATGCCACATATCACACACCACGTGCATCACACACCATACACATCACACACCACAGATACCACACAACTCATACCACACACCACACACCACACACGTCACACACCACACACACACAACACATTCCACACACCACATACAGCACACGCCACACACATCACATACCACACAACTCACGCCACACACCACATACTACATACCACATACATCACACACACCACACACAATACACACACCACACACCACAGATACCAAACAACTCATACCACACACCACAAAACACACACCACATACATAACATGCTAAACAGACACATCACACACCACAGATACCAAACTACTCGTATCAAACACCACACACCACATACCATATACATCACACACAAAACACACAACACACACTACATACATCACATGCCACAGACACAACACATATCACACATCACAGATACCACTCAACTCATACCACACACAGCACACCACATACATCACATTCCACATACACAACACACTACAGATACCACCCAACTCATACCACACACATCACACACCACATACATCACACACCACGCACACACACAACACACTCCACACACCACAAACTACGTACCTCCCATGCCACACACACAACACACACATTACACACCACACACCACAAATACCACACAAATCATACCACACATCATACACCAGATACCGCACATAATACACATCATATACCACAGGCTCATACCACACACATCACACACCACACTGACATCATACATCACACACCCATACAACCACACACATCACACATCACCCACCACAGATAACGCATTCACTATACATGCCACACAGCACACACAGTATACTGCACATAACACATATCACATACCACAGGCTCACATCACACATACCACACACTAAGATAAAACATGCCAGGCACATCACACACCACCTGCACCACACACTGACACCCCATACATCACACACACTCACACATGTCACACATCATATACCACATGGCACACATCACACACCACACATACCACACCACTCACACCACACACAATAAACCACACATCACGCACCACAACTACACATAACACACATCGCATAGCACAGGCTCATACCACACACACCACACATGCACTACAAATTAACATCACACACCACACACATCAAATCTCTTGTACCACACACCCATACACACCCCACGTACCACATATCACACATACATTGAACACACACCATAGATACACACGCATTATACATCACCCATACATAACACATATACCACACACATCACAGATGCACACCACATATACCACACATGCACACAGACACCATACACATATACACATATTACACACCACAATACATAACACATATACCACACGCATATCACAGGTACACACCACACACATCACACATGCACACAGACACCAAACACATATACACATATTACACACCACAATACATAACACATATGCCACACGCATATCACAGGTACACACCACACACATCACACATGCACACAGACACCATACACATATACACTCAGCACACTCATATGCACATGGATGGGGTACACACATCACACACACATATCACACATACACACATATACACATAAATGCTTACACCCCACACACACACATGCAGAGGTGTGCACATGCACACACACATAAGTGTGCATACACAGGCGCACACACGCGCACACACACACACACACACACTGCCCACCTCCTCAACCCTGAATACCTGAGTCCATGCGGGGTCCCCTCCACAGAAAGAGCTTCCACTCCTGGCCTGCTCACAGCTCCGCAGGAAGCAAAACTGTCCTGGTTCAAACATGAGAGTGTGGTGAAGTCTGCCCATCCCGCCCCTCATGAGGTGCTCCCCGGCCACCCCTGAGCCCCTGACTTCCATGGTGCCTAATCACCTGCTCCTGGCTCCAGGGGGTCTCCGAGGGACACGTGGAAAGCCAGGACCTTGCACCTTCCGTCCCGGGAGATAGTCCCGCAACCGCTGAGCCCTGGCTCTCCCTGCTACTCTGTGTAAGACGGGAACCAGGAGTGTGAACCAAAAAATCCAAAGATCTCAAAAGATGTGATTTACACCTAGCGAATCCCTGCCCAGCACTTCAGTTTCCGAGCTACTCATTCCTATTGCAGGGCTCACGATGGTCTTTAGGTGCTCATGGTGGGAGCCAGTGACAGTGGGTGTGAGGCCGTGATGAAGGAGCCCCTCCAACTTCGTGATTAACTTCATCTTTCTTAATGTGGGCTTTATTAATCCCACAACAACATGGAATCTTCAGACAGTTTACTGAGCAGTTAATGACCACTGGGGAAGTTTCATTCTCTAAGTAAAGCTAGTGGCCGTGAACATTGATCCAATCCGAGATTTTAAGCAGTCCATGTAGCTGGACATTTGCCACAAAATGCACATAGCATATTTCACAATCACGCTCTCCTGGCATATTCTGGATTTTTTGACTTCTGAAATCATACTCTGCTAAAAGCAAGACGAAAGCAGATTATGAGAAGTCCAGAAAGCATGTATTAGGAGGAATACACACGGCCAACCCTCCAAGCCCCACAAACAATATGCTTTTTTAAAATATAAAGAGATAAAAATGTAGGATCCATATGAGATGCATATATATGTACATGTGATCATATAGATGGATACAGATATACACAAATTCCCAGAGTTTACATTTTTGGCTTATTTTCGAGATCTGAAGATGAACACAGTTCTGTGTGTTTAGAATAGATGACAGCTGGCTGGGTGCAGTGGCTCACGCCTGTAATCCTAGCGCTTTGGGAGGCCGAGGCAGGAGGATCGCCTGAGCTCAGGAGTTCGAGACCAGCCTGGGCAACACCGTGAAACTCCATGTCTACTAAAATACAAAAAATTAGCTGGGCTTGGTGGCGGAGCTGAGATTGCGCTACTGCACTCCAGCCTGGGCAACAGAGTGAGACTCCATCTCCAAAAAAAAAAAAAAAAAAAAAAATAGAACAGATGGCAGCTGAGTCACATCGGTGTTTAAAAGGTGCAATTCCAAAAGCCTTTCTGCATCTAAAGCTGATAATGATGGTGAAAATGTGTTAAAAACTACAACAAAAACAAGTAGCCATCGGACCAGAAAAAACGGTGCCGAGCAAACGCCTCACTGACTGTCGCTCTTGCAAAGCCACCTCTGCGGGTGCAGAGCCATGAGGACAGTCAGTCCACGACACGGCATCATTGAAATCTGTGAACTCTAGCAGTAGTCAACGTTTCCAAGAGACTCAGCCTTTCCAGGGACTTCTGTTTTCTTTGGACATCCTGTGAAGTGATGAGTGAAATTTTTGTCCTCATAAAAACCAAGCTTGGGTAGGGCAGAGCCCCTGACTGAAGCTCTGCCAGTCGGCTGGTTTCCGGGTCTGCTTAGGTCCCTATGACGCCAAAAAACACCAGACCGGTTGTTGGACATCACGCCACCTGCGTTTCAATCTCACCCTGGGAGGGAGCTCTTTTGTGTGTCGGGGGCAGAGCTTTGCCATCAGGGAGTCAGGCCGCCGAGGCTGAAGGTCCACCCTGCCTCCTGAAGGCTGGGGCTCTCTGCAGGGCTCTGCCCTGGGCTTTAGAAAGGGGGTGAGGTCTCCTATACCCATGTCTGGTGCCGTTCTGTCTCAGCGCGGCTTTGAGGGCACAATCGGGCAGTGAGGAGCAGCCCTCGTGTGTTCCGAGCAGGAGTCTGTCTTCCCTTTTTTTTTTCTCTTTTTTTTGAGACGGAGTCTTGCTCTGTCACCTGTCTTCCCTTTTTATCAGAGAAAGACACAAAACCAAATTCATTAAAAATGAGTCCATCTTCCCAAACAAGATGTGTAAACGGCAGAAGTTTAGACCCAGGAGGTGGTGCCTTAGAAATCCCACCTCTCATGGTAAAGATGAAGAAAATGAAGCCCACAGTTTTGAAGCTCTAGTGGAAAAATCCAAGTAGATTGCCTGCAATCCGAATTAAAACAAGCGTAAAAATCTCCGATGCTCTGTTTTCAGTCGTAAAATAAAAATGTTGCTCGGCTAGCTCTTCACTTATACAGAAAACTTGCCACGCACCTCATTCCCTGTGGAGAACACCTGGAAATGAGAGCTCCCAGCCCCTGGAGGCCCACAGTGGGGGCGGCCTTCCACCCCAGCCTGTGCCTCCTTGAGAGCAGGCCTCGGGGTGTTCCTCAAAGTTATTAGGTCCATCCCCAGTGGGAACGTCTTGCTCAGGAAGAAGAAAGGATAAAACATTGATGTTCCCAAAAGGAAAGATCTCCATTTGCCCAATAGCATATTCCCAGGAGCTCTGAGCCCAGCCAGGTTAGACCCATGATAGGTGTGCAGTAAAATTGGAGGGGGAGAGCAGGAATAAATAAGTAGATTGATTGATGGATGGATAATATTTTATTTTATTTTATTTTATTATACTCTAAGTTCTAGGGTACATGTGCACAACGTGCAGGTTTGTTACATATGTATACATGTGCCATGTAGGTGTGCTACACCCATTAACTCGTCATTTAGCTTTAGGTATATCTCCTAATGCTATCCCTCCCCCCTCCCCCACCCCACAGCAGTCCCCGGTGTGTGGTGTTCCCCTTCCTGTGTCCATGTGTTCTCATTGTTCAGTTCCCACCTATGAGTGAGAACATGCAGTGTTTGGTTTTTTGTCCTTAAATCATGCTGCTGTAAAGACACATGCACACGTATGTTTATTGTGGCACTATTCACAATAGCAAAGACTTGGAACCAACCTAAATGTCCAACAACGATAGACTGGATTAAGAAAATGTGGCACATATACACCATGGAATACTATGCAGCCATAAAAAGTGATGAGTTCATGTCCTTTGTAGGGACATGGATGAAACCGGAAACCATCATTCTCAGCAAACTATCACAAAGGTAATATTTTTAAAGTTATAGAGACACATGACTCTCTTTTCTACATCAATAAACTGTAGAGATGGCACTGTGGTAGGCAGCGTGTGCACCTGGCTTTGCTGGGCCGTGGTTGGAGAACTGCCGGAGTTCGTCAGTAACTGCCCTGTGTTCGGCAGGTGGTTGGAGTATTTGGGGTTCCTGAAGGTTGGTCTTCAAGTGTTTAATCTGTGATGAACAGCGAATATCACATTAGCTTTATTTTAGTGCATTTTGTGCCAACTTTCTATTTTTATGATTAATTTCTCTGTAAATAGTTTATTTTTCATATGGGAGCCCTCCTGTGGTGAAAATAATCCCTGGAAAGTGAGAGAAGCTCAGGCCTAGGCTGGAGGCCTGCTTGCTGCTTCAGAAGTGAGACACTGAAATGATTTCTTTCGGTAAATGTTTCTGACAGTTCTTTTTTTCTGTCAGCATCACGACATAATGAATATTCAAATACAGTGTCTTATCGTGGTTAAATTTGCTGACCTCCCAGAAATCCTTCAGGTACATGCGGTATGGAAACAATGCAATATATTCTACAAAGCTTCTCGTGGTAGTAATTTTTGCTCCTATGTTTAGCTTTCTAGATGGGGATCTTACTGCACTTTTACAGGAATAAAAAGGTTACGCCATTGATTGGATAAATCTAAGCTTTGAGAGACAGTTATTTGCTGGACTGGGAGTGTGCCTGAAAGTAAAACTCATTTGATAAGTGCACTTTTAAATCTAAACAGTCTTTATTGTACCCATGTTTGATTTATTTTGAAAGCACGATTTTTTGATCACATACACATATGTGTTATAAACATATATTTAGGAGAGTTGTCTTTTTGAAAACAGTGTCAATAGTAAAATACAACTGCTATTTTCTTAGATTAAAAATGTATAGAATTAAAAGCTACCTAATATTTGTCATTTTATGTTTATGGTTATTTAACTCATTTCTATGAATACGAGATAACAGCAGATAGGGAGGACTTTTGTACCGAATGTGACTGCTCATTGTGAGAATTTCTGTAATTTTTTCATAATATATGGCATCTCTGGTCATGTTTGTATGAGATGTTTTTGACAATAGGGGTTTGCACTGGTTAATGGAAAAAAAAATCAGAGGAGAATGAGCTAGGTGTGGTGTGGACATTTCAAAATCAGAGCCATAGAGCAGAGAGACACTAAAAGGCTTAACGCCATGACACCAACACACTTTAAGAAAAATGTTTTAATTAAGAAATGCATATGAATATTTTATATAAGTTCTTTAATTGCTACAAAACATTGGAAAATACCATCCCAATTAATAATTTGTCAAGAATAGTGACTCATTCATATTTATGAGGTGATTAAATGTAGTTTTCCCCACCCAGATAGGAAAAAGAATGGCCGGGGAAATGTTGAGAACAAAAGGGAGAAAAAGGACATCCTGGCGGCCCAGGTGGAAAGCTGGCCACAGAACCACACTTGGGGTCAGGAATAGCACATGGAAATATGAAGTGTCTCCCTCCGAGTTGCCATTAGGCGACGTGAGAGTTGCATGGCTAATTTCCATGATACCCCCTATCAGCTCCAATGCCTCGCTCAGCCCTGAGAGCTGGGAGCCTGACCTTTGGGTTAACTATAATTGGAGCCTTCTCTAATTAGGGAAGGTATCAGCTGACTTTAATATGCAGCAAGATCATTATCATTAGGTCAGAGCTAACTAATTGATGTTTGTGTAGCATAGGATTTTGGATTACAATACACACAGTTTAGCAAAACAAACTAGGCTGACCTGGGAAACCAAATTGCATCATTCTGGGCATTGCTGAATGTAATATCACGGCTTATCTAGAGGGCCTTCGCGGTTTCAGAACCAGCTCTATTATGAGAGCTGGGATTTTGTAAGTTCAACCTCTTGCCTCTGCTGTTAGGTAATAGTAGATGTGGAAGCTGATCTGAGATCCCATCCAAGCCTATCTCTCCCATGTAGAACCTGAGGTTTCAGAACACTCTCCAGGATGCTAGTGCAATTCGCTTGTTTTGTTTTGCTTCTCCAGTACATTTTCGGATGGCAGGTACCTGTGTAATTACTATTGCAAATCTGAAATTGTCAGATAAAAATGATTAACCATGCTTTATAAGTTTGGATCAAATTTCCAGCGTCTCATTCAGTGGCGTTTGCATGTAAGTTGAGTCTCTTCTGTTGACATATGGGAAACATGTTGAGATTCCGAAGAGGAAAAAGATAGTGATTTGGCACCTTGACTACCTCGGGACCCCTCTGTCCAGAAGAGAAGAGAGCAGCTGCAGAGGGATGGGGCTGCTGGGGGGTGGGAACTCAGGGCAGTTATTGATTTTGTTGGGACAACCATTGAGGCAAATTACAAAAGAAGATGAAAATGCTGATATTTAGCTGTGCAATTTTAAGAAGACAGTTTGGAACGAGTATTCATCATGAACTATTGGATTTCTTGCTCTGCTTTTTTATAATTCACTGCATCCTCCAAGTACCTGGAGCCACTTTTTATGATATTTGTATAAGTTCTGCTTATTTAATGAATATTTACCTGGAGCCTATAATTCAATCGGCTACAGAAGCAGAGAGAATGACGCAGACAGCAGTGCCCTGGAAGACCCTGAAGTCTGAAGGAGTAGTGGGTATTAGGGTCCAGGAAATTCTGGGTCCTGTGCATCATACAGGGAACGACAGGCTCCACCCTCATGGGGAAAGTGGAGGGTATCCTTGATGACATGATATTTGAACTAAGATCTGAGGAGTGGCAGGAGCCAGAGGAAAGAGCTGGGGGACAGGAGGAGATAGGGTGTTCTAGGGTGAGCCCTGATGCATGTCCCAATTCCCCCCCTCTCCCTAGAGCTTGAGACTTCAAAGCCCTAACCTTCTGTGACACCTCCACTGGGTTCCTGATGGAAACCCAGAGCTTAGGAAGTGTCTTGTGTCTGGGAGAGCATGACCACCCAGCTGGCAGCTCACACAATGACACTAGGGACTCCCTTTCCATCTTCTCCCAGCCCAACCCCTGGGCCAGTCCTGTCAGGTATTCCCTGACATGTGTGACACGTGGTATCTCTTCTTCTCCATACTCTGCCCTCACCCAGGCCCGCCGCCCCCAACCTGGCTGCCATTCCTGCATCCTTGCTGATCTCCATCACTCCGCCCCAGAGCAGCCAGAATCATCTTTGAAAATGTCAGTCAGTTCCTGTGACCCTTCTGATTAAAATGCCTCATAGGCCACTGCACACCTATTAGAATGACCAAAATCCAAAACATTGACAGCACCAGATGCTGGCAAGAATGTGGAACAATGGGAACTTGCATTCATTGCTAGTGAAAATGCAAAATGGCACAGCTACTTTGCAAAGCAGTCTGGCAAATCCTACAAAACTAAGTGTACTCAGACCATATGATCCAGCCATTGCACTCCTTGGAATTACCCAACTGGATTGAAAACTCAGGATAACACAAAACCCTGCCCATGGATGTTTATAGCAGCTTTATCCATAACTGCCAATACTATGGAAGGACAAGATGCCCTTCAATGAGTGAGTGAATAAACAAACTGCAGTATATCCAGACAATGGAATAAGATTCAGTAATAAAAAGAAACGAGCTATCAAACCACAAAAAGGGATAAAGAAACCTTAAATGCATATTACTAAGTGAAAGAAGACAGTCTCAGTAGGCTGCACACTGTATGATACCAACTACATGACATTCTGGAAAAGGCAAAAGAGAAAATGATCATTGGTTGCCAGGGACTGGGGGAACGGAGGGATGAATGGGTAGAGCACAGAGGATTTTAGGGCTGTGAAAACACTCTATGTGATCCTGTAATGGTGGATCTGTGCTGTTTGATATTTGTCAAAACCCACAGAATGTACAATACGAAGGCTCAACCTGAGCTTGCAGTCTGCATTCCTGAGGCTTTGTGGCCTCCACCACAGGGTGACCCTGTTCTCACAATGTCTATTGATTGGTCTGTTGACCTATCAGTCATCTGGTTCTGTTTCTCTGGAAAATTCTAATACATTAATTCTACAGTAATTAGAATAAATTTTAATACAGTAGAGAAAACTGTGTGTGTGTGTGTGTGTGTGTGTGTGTGCATGTGTGTTGTTTATGTGGGGGTAAGAGTATGTATAGACACTTTCTGTATTTTCCACTCAATTATTCTGTAAACCTTAAACTTCTCTTAAAAAAATAGTGTATTAATTAAAGAAAAAATGCCTCTTCTGCTTGCTGTCAGGTGCAGGATGATGTCTAAGCACTCACCGTGTCCCCTGAAGCCACATCTGCTGTGTCTCCTCCAAGTTTGACTCCAGCTCCAAGGACTGACCTTCCCCAACCCAAGACTTCCTCCAGGCTCCTCCCTCTCCAAAATGCTCTCTCCAGATCCTTGAATGGCTAACTTCTAATTCTTCAGATCTCAACTTAGATATCTCCTCGGAGAGGCCGCTCCACCCCAAATTCTCACTGTGCCCCACAGCGCCACCGAGTCCCAGTGCCCCTGCTCATGTGCACACCTGGGGAGGCTCTGTTTCTGCCCAAGACAGAGGTTCCAGGAAGATGAGACCTTGTCCAACCCCTGGAGGACAGGATCTCACTTGAAGACCTTGAGGAGGTCCTGGTGAAGCAAATGGCAAGTGAGTGAGAGGCATTCCTGTGGCCCAAGGAGAGCCAGGGAGGGCTGCAAGGAGGATGAGGGAGGCAAGGAGAGGGGCAGTGCAGCAGGGAGCCCTACATAGAGCCATGGTGTGGACTGCATGTGGGTTGTATGCAGGCTGTATGGAGACATTGTGTGGGCTGCATGTGGGTTGTATGTAGGCTGTATGCAGCCATCATGTGAACTACATGTGGGTTGTATGTAGGCTTTATGTGGACCATATATAGGCTGTATGTAGCCAGTGTGTAGACTACATGCAGGCTATATGTGGGCCACATATATGCTGTGTGTAGGTTATATTTAAGCTGTATACACCATGACTAGCCAGCACTGGGCATCTGGAGACTCATCCCAGGCCTGCGTTTGCAATGGTCTCATCATGGGTGGGTGGCGGCTGTCCATGTGATCCTCTCGATGCCCTGCCCCATGAGCACTTAGGGTGCAACATTGCTTCTTCCTAGGTGATCACACATGCTTCAGAGACAGCTTCCACTATGGAAGCAGCCCTGTCAAACCGAATGCCCTGCAGAGCAAGGCAAGACAAACAAATGCTCCTTATGGCTAAAGTGGAAAACATAGATGATGAGCAAAATAAGGAAAAAGTCCGGAACCTCATATTCAGAAATAACCACTGTCAGCATTTTAAACTATTCTCACCTTTTGTAATTTCTCCTTTGGAAGTACCACATGAAGACCTGACTTTTGGCCCAAGCTCTGCTGAGCAGGTCACCGTGGGTAGACCTGGGACCTCCAGTTTCCTATCTGTAGGTTGGAAATCATGGTGACTCTTAGTGTAGTTCACAGCACGCATAGAAAGGCCAGTGCAATGATGCAGGTGGAAGTGCTCTAAAGATTCTCCTTGGATACACGTCATCCTGGGGTGACAATAAGGTGTAAGCATGCAGCCTTTGCTGTGAAGTTGTCTGCAGAAACATTAACTGACACAACTCCTCTCCATTTTCTGATTAATGGGGGAAAATATGTATAAGGGTTGATGTAAGATCAATGCACAATATTTAAGTGTGCAAGCAAGCACAGGGAAGTCAATGAAAAATATCAAATTTTACTAATTTTGAACAATAAAAGACACTACTTTTCTTCAAGCAACACACACTCAAGCTCATTATGTGTTTCTACAGCCCTTACTCAGGGAGTGGCTGCTGGCAGTAGAAGGTGTCCTAAGATGGATAAAACCATCTCTGTCGTCCTGGATCTTGTAATCTCTTGGAGAAATAAGTGGCAAGCATGCCACACAAGTGCATGCCAGCTTCTCTCTAGGAGAAGGTGGTGCCATTGATACTCTCCTGATAATGGGTACAGGTCATGCGTGGCAGGAATAGAACCCACCCACGGCAGTTGCTCTTTCTCTAACGGGCTGCCTTTCCCTAGAGCTGCTCCAGCTGGGAAAATCAGGGCCCTGGGCCACAGGCACAGGCTCCGGCTGAGCAGGAACACACTGTGAAGGGACTGAGGTTGGATGCCAGCCCCCAGGACCACCTACTCGGTTTGTGAGTTGCCAAGCCCATGACGTCTCCCGCATGCCATCTTCTTGGTCATCCCACACCCAGTCATCAGCATGCTGGTAGCTCCTGTTCAAGATGGCAGCCCAAACCTTGGGTGCCCAGAAGACAGCTTTATAAGCAGTTTAACTGCAGGAGCTTCACCAGGTTCCTTTCTCTATGTTCACACTGCACTCTGCCCTCTGAGGCTGTCACTGTAGTTAGAAAACACAGGGTCAACAGTCAATTGGCTGTTGTAATCCAGCCCATTTGGAGACACGAATAAAAGCAGCTCACTTGTTCCCATCAACATTCCAAGAATGAGTGGTCAAGAGGGCTGGGGATAAAAATGGTAATGAAATCTAGCGATGGAGCATAGCTTGACTGTCAACACATGGTGGGCACGTGGTTAGATGGTTCTCAGGGAGTAACTCAATGTGGGAACTGTGGGAATGTGCTGGGGGAGATCCTCTGGGGGCAGTGAACTTCTGAGGAGATGCTCAGAGGCTGACGCCTCTAAGTCTGGAGGCTGGTGCTGGCAGTTAGTGAGACTTCAAGCCATGGCCTCACGCTTTACCCCGTGGCTTTTCTACCCATCCAGGAAACTACCTGGGGTATGAACCACCTCATTCTTACAGAGAAGGGACATGCAGATCATGGGCTTCCAGCACCCACCTGGGTTCACACAGAAAGAACAGGAAGGTCAGGGGCTGGGCTGGGCTGGGCGTGATGTGTCCTCCAACCCACTTAATTATTTAGAGGTTTTTTAAGGAAAATAAAAGTATATCTTAGGGTTTGCAGATCTGCTTAAGGGGGAAATAATTGTTCTCACCCAGGTGGAATTTTGTCCCTGTGTCACAGGATGGGCCTGGCCATTTGTACCCATGCAGCCCTGTTTAGCTCTGATCCCCGGAAGCTGAAAGTGAGATGGAGAAAGGGTGGGCATGGGAGTCAGAGACAAGGAGGACTTTCTTAAGATCGAGTCCTCCACTGCTAGAGAGGTGTGCCATGAGAGATGGTAAATTGCTATTTCCTAGCAACTCTTAGTAAGTAGAATTTAAGCTCTGTGTGTATGCAGTCAGAACGTGTCAGGGGAGAAAGGGGCAAGAGAGAAAGAGTGAAGGCGTGGGGGCAGCTGAGCAGTGAGAACCTGCAACTCTTGACATTCTTCCTGACGGTAGAGGTTGGTAAGGGAAATACCTGAGTTCTTTTCATGTCCGGCAAATATTCCCAGCATTGCTTTTGCTCAAGGTGACCTCACTCTTTCCAACTGACTCCTGGCACAGGAAGTCGTCTGGAAATCAGACTCCGAGGCAGGGCTCTGCATGGAGACCCTCTCTGAGAGGGGAAAGGCAGTGAGAACATATGGTCTCACTGCGCAGCCCAGTGCTGAGTGGGGGATTGTGTCATCACCCCCTGTTAGAGGACCATCCATTGCTGCCACAAAGGCACCAGAACCCCGCTGCAAAGGCCAAAGCCTCCATGCAGGTGCGCCCAGGGGTTCTCCTCGGACAGTCCACCGCAAGCCCACATTACCTTCACTACAGACCTCACGGAAAAGCAGCTCTTAGGTATAAACAGTCTCTCTCCTGCCTGCTGACGCTTGTCCTTGATAAATCAAAACATTACTAAATCCGTGCTGAGGTGCACGAGCGACATAAAGGGCCCCATTGTTCCAGAGCAGCTGGCAGCACACACGCTCGCGGGGCCCATTGTCTCCACGCAGGCGCGCAGGGCTCACTCCGCCTGGTTGTCTAACCATCCACCACATACCCAGTGGCTGAGTCACCCCAGCCACAGGGGCCTCCGGCGACCCGGCCGGGTGTGTTAAGATCTGCGAATTAAGATCTGTGTGGGGTTCTCCCCCTCACTAGGACTGAACTCCTTTATTTCCAGTGATAATTGCTACATATGCTCACACATGATTTATTGTTGTTGATGGCAACGTATCCTCAGAAAGTTTGCCAAAGGGCGTTGACTGTTATTGATATGTACATAAAGATGATAAATGAAGAACTGTACCCACCAAATTGCTACCAGTTATGATTAGTTATCCCCTTGTTTTATTTTGTGGGGATTAGGAGGTGCACAATCGCCCCGAGTGATCCTAGCATTCCTGTCTGGTGAGCACAGGCGCTGGAGGTGTTCTCACACGTGTACGGTGATGCCAGGCAGCGATCCGCAGGCGATTTAATAAAGACTCCAGCTCAGATTTCAAAAGAGCCAGGCAGACACTCACGCTTTGGCATACTTTGCATTGCTGAGTTTGTGGAGTAGACAATTCCACATTTTGTCCTTTTAATGAGTGTCTCTTATTATTTTAACTCAACGTTCCAGGCAAATAAGGCACCAGCCTGTTATCTTAATAGGATAACATTTTTCTTAGATTTGGTAATCAGTTTGCTACCCCCATTTACAAAGATTGGACCTGTTTAGAGTCAGCTGGCCCAGCAGGGTGGGTGTCTTTGGGGGCAGGTATATTGCATTAAAGGACCTAAGGACAGAGAGATTGCAGCCTCCATAGTTGAAATCCCAAAGAGAACATTGAGCTCACTTCAGCAGAATATCCCAATGACTTTCTTTCAAAAAGGCCTTTCGACCTGATGTCAGTCTTTAAGTGAATCAGAGACCAAATAAGAGCTAATGATGCCTGGTATGATGACTTAATGATATTTAGAAAATCATTCTATTCTGTTCACTCTAAACATGATGGCCTGTGTCTGTCCTGCCCACTCTACAGGCTTGAGCCATTGAAGCTTAGGAAAGGCCATAACAGATACTTGAGTTGTATGTTTAGGAGTAAATGTGATCATCCTTCCCAACCCACTGGTTCTGTGTATGAGGAGGCCACTGGTTCTGAGTAAGAGATGGGCCAGACCTTTTTTAGGCTCAGCTGGATGGCAAGGGACAGGGCCAGAGAGAGATCTGGAGGCCCTGCCTCTCCCAACATGAGCCCCATTTCAACAATGTGGATCAAGACGACCCTCTTGATTGATTGTGCCCATGTAGAAATCGTCATTTTCTATAAAGATAAGTCACTGTACATCAGAAAAATAAGAGATGTCTCAAGGGATGCTTTCTATGCAAATGAAAGATGAATCACCTTTTGTAGTTCCCGGAATTTAAAAGTCACGCCCAGCTGAATGGAGCTTTGCAGGTGTGGCAGCTCATTGCACTGGGTGTCTTTGGAGCGGCCACAAGGACTGCTAACCACCAGGCTGCCGGTGCCACCCTCTTCTGTTCAGTCACAAGAAAGCCTCCTTGGGTCTAGGATGACGACAACCTGCGTATCAAGAGTGTCCAGCCCATTCCAGGCGCATCCCTCTGTAGACAGGAATGGTACAACCTCCCCTTTACCAGAAAGGAAGCTGAGGCTCGGAGCCATAAGTGGCTGATGGAGGTTCGGCATCTGGTGAGAAGGAGGGTCGGTTCTCGAGCCAAGGCCTGTGACGCATTTAAGAAGATTCAGGCCAGGTGTGGTGGCTCACACCTGTAATCCCAGCACTTTGGGAGGCTGCAGATCAGGAGGTCAAGAGATCAAGACCATCCTGACCAACATGGTGAAACCCCATCTCTACTAAAACTACAAAACTTAGCTGGGCGTGGTGGCTCACGCCTGTAATCCCAGCACTTTGGGAGGCCGCAGATCATGAGGTCAAGAGATCAAGACAATCCTGGCCAACATGGTGAAACCCCGTCTCTACTAAAACTACAAAACTTAGCTGGGTGTGGTGGCATGTGCCTGTAATCCCAGCTACTCAGGAGGCTGAGGCAGGAGAATCGGTTGAACCCGGGAGGTGGAGGCTGCAGTGAGCCAAGATCTCGGCACTGCAACATACAACTCGAGTCTCTGTTACAGCCTCTCCCAGGCTTCAATAGTTCAAGCCTGTGGAGTGGGCAGGGCAGACACAGGCCATCATGTTTAGAGACTGACAAATGGGAGGAACATTTGAGACAGTCTGTGAAAGTCAGGTTGAGAGAAAAGAGAGCTTAAGGAAAGCCCACATCCGAGTGGTGAAAATCACTTTTTTTCTACATAAAATCCTACGAACCCACCACACTCCTCAGAGCATCGAGTAGTGAACCAGCATGGGATGAGAAGCACCAGAACACCCACGCATCCCCCGGCCTCGATGCAAAAAGTAAACAATGAGTTCCCTTGAGAGACAAAGGGGAAAGGGGAGGCTCCAGGGAGTCCACGGGCTCAGCCCGGCCTGCAGAGGCAAAGCTGCCCACACCCACCACCCCAAAAGCTCAGGACAAATGCTTCCCCAAAAAAACTGATGGATCCAGGAATTCTTCGTTTACCCAAGGGCATTTAGGGATTGCATTTTCTCTTCTACTTTTCTCTCCTAGAATCAAGGCCTTCCTTTTTCTAGAAATTAGATAAGTAAATGCAAGCAAACACAGAAAGCTTGCATTATGTGAAGGTTTTGATCATTTCTGCAATCATAAAGGACAGGAGAAGAAACTCCCCTGGACTGAGGACCCAGAACATTCCCCATCCAGGTAGTTTTCTGTTTCTGCAGAAGTAATTACCGCCAGCTGTGCAGCACTGGTTTAGGATCTCACAGCTCCGGTGAGTCAGTCTGGGCAGGGCTTAGCTGGGTCTTCTGCCCGAGGTTTGTCTAGGCTGCAGTCAAGGTGCCTGCCAAGCTGCACTTCCACCAGGAAACTCCGCTAGGAAGAGGCTCCCCAGCCGCGGATGGTGTTGATGGAACTCAGCCTCCTGTGTCTGCAAGACTAAAGCCCTCAGCTCTAGAAGCCATCTCTTCCATACGCAGCTCACAGCATGGCTGTGTGCTTATTCAAGGCCTGCAGAGAAGTGTCATTCTCTTTGCAGAAGAGCCCAGACCCTCTTCTAGGGTTCTCACCTGATTAGGTCAGACCCACCAAAGGTAATTTTCCTTTTAATTGATTCAAAGCTCACCTGATTTGTGACCTTAATTATAAATGCAAAATGTCTTCATCTTGGTCATATGTTCTGGGCTAAATTGTGTATTCCCCACAAAATCTATATGCTGACGTCGTAACCCTCAATACCTCAGAATGTGAGTGGATTTGGAGATGGATGCTTTAAAGAGGATATTACAGTTATCTGAGGCCGTGTGGGGCGGGTTCTAATCCACTATGGCTGGTGTCCTTATACAAAGGACATATTTGGAGACAGACATACAAACAGGGAGAACGCCCCATGACAGTGAAGGCAGAGACTGGGGTGATGCTTCCACCAGCCCAGGAACAGCAAGAGTTGCCAGCGACTACCAGGAGCTGGAACAGAGGCCTGGAGCAGATTCAGAAGAGGAGGTCAGGACACAGACACAGAGGACACGGAGAGAAGACACTGCCTACATGCCCAGGAGAGAGGCCTCAGGAGGGAATGGCCATGCTGACCCCTCACCTCTGGCTTCAGCTCCAGCACCATGAGACGACAAATCCCCATCGTCCAAGCCCCCAGGCTGTGCGGCTGTGTTGTTACGGCAGCCTTGGCTGAGGAATGCATCCAACAAAGTCACCTAATCATCATGGGATCAAAATCCCCTGCCATCCACAGGTCTGACCGCACCCCAGGGGAAGGGTGTACTTGGGCCTGGACATCAGAGGCTGCAAATCTTAGGGCTCATCTCGAAGCTCCTGCTGCCTCACCCTCCATGTCTGAAGTGCCTGTGGGCTGCACCACTGGGCTGTGCCAAGCCTGACATTCGAGGTGCCAGTCACCACCATGGACCAAACCCTTTCTCCCCCTCCTCCTCCACCTGCAGATGTGTGCCATAGACTGTGACCAATAACCACTGGAGGTGAAGATGCTGAGGCACTTCCACAACAGATCCAGACATCGGAACAGATGCCTCTGCAGTGAGTGCTGGGGTGGAACCATGGCGGGTACTGCCTGGGGTTTTACCAATTGTAAAGTTAAGTCATAGGAATGGTTAAGTAACATTTTGCAAGACGACGTCGTCAGTTGGGGAATGCTGGGAAAGAGGAGACAAAGTCTCTAGGTGTGTTGCTGGAAGCCGCGGAGGAGTGGGCAGTAGCTATCTGTGTCACGTGTTACCTCTCAGCAAGCATGCTGAGGGACACACCACTTGTGCAGGGCACAGGACCCGGGACACCTTCCCCAGGTCAGACGCCAGGGCCTGTGGCCCTCCACACAACCCGAAAAGCATGGGATGCTGGAGATCTCACCATGACACTCAGGACACCTCCTGTAACAGCCAGTGTCCCCCAGGGGCCACTTAGTAACCTGCACATGTACCAGTGACTAAGCTGTGTGGGCCTGAGGGCCACTGCAGCCCTGTGGGGAGAAGGCCTCTTCCCAAAGACATGGCAGAGCTGAGCTCCCCAGGCCCCCTGGAACCACAGGAGCCTGCAGATGCCCAGGAACTGCGGGGTGTGGTGAGCTGCATGGCGTTGCAGGTGCCAGGTGCCCGGTGTCAGAGAAGAGCATTGGTCTTGCACGATAGTTGCCCTCCACACAAACTCAAGGCTCCCAGCGGGTCATTGTCCTCTGCGATCTACAGGACCCCAAAGCCTCCCGCAGAGTCCACACTGAGAATAAATGTCCCCTGTTGGGAGGTGCTTTTCTCAGCCCTGGGGTGGTGCTTTCAAGCATCAATATTTAGAGAATAACGTTTAAGGGCTATTCTCTGGCCAGTGTGGTTCCTTCGCATGAACTGGAGTGGTGTTCACAGCTGAGGAGCGGGACCTGCGAGTGGGCAGCTCTCTGGACCCCCAGCTCCATGCTACTGAAGCAGGCCGGGCTCGTTCTCTGCCAGAACCCCCGATTGGGGATCCCCCAGAGCTGCTGTGGGTCCAGTTGGTCTCTCCCCAGCCCTCAGTAACTCCGAGGCTTCCAGAAGATCTAAGACAGGAGCGACCCCTGTAGAATTCGAAGACTCTATGTGCAGGCCGCTGGTGCTATCCTTGCTGTGGAAGCCTCCCTGGGAGCACCCTGATGGCGGGCAATTAAGAAGGGCCTCTGGTCTGGAGCCTCGTGAATACTTGGCACCTGTGTGTGCGGAGATAAACTGGGAGATTTATCTGCACGGGTGGGTAAAAGGCAGCCAATGGACACTTGTTCTGTGAGTGCAGATACCACTGAGATAGCAGTGCTGGAAATAGACAAATGAATATCTCCGCTCCCCCGCTGCGGGAGCCTCGGCCACTGCGGGAGAGCTCCGCGTCCTTCTGAACCGGGAGAAGCACGGGCGGCAGATGCTGGGGAACACGTGCAGGCTCAGAGTGCGGCTCTGGGGACGGCGATTTTCCAAGGAGAGTCAAGATGACCTTCCACTTGCTCACCGCCGCCAAACGAAACTTTCTAAAGCACCCCCATCACAGCAGCTGTCCTGGCCTGCAGCGGCTCCAGGAGAAACCTGGGATTCTGGCGCAGCGTGCACGGGTTCCCTGCCCACCCCCATCCCCTCATCCACACTCTCCTCCAGGGAAACGCGGCCTGGGCCGCTCCGTGCCTGTCCTCACACCCGTGCGGTTACTCCTGCTCGCCCCAGCGCCCGAGGACCGCTGCCCCAACGCTAGTGAAATCCGGCCACCCCTACGTCCCGTTAATCTCCAGCTCCTTCGAGATGTTTGTCCTGACTCTTCCACCTGTGTCTCCTGGACCAGGGCACACCACTCGCTCACGTTTGTTTGTTTTAATCTCATTTTGGTTGTTTATCACACTGATTTCTTTGCTTAAGTCTTATCTCCTTATCTAAATCATAAATATACTGTTGAGTTGTGAATTCTGTACAATATACCATGTTTTAGAATTCATTCGTATTCCCCCACAATGCTTGGTGTATTTCTTGGTGCGGTTAATGATAAGCATCAAATGGACGTCATTGGATGAGATTCAAAAGTTCATTGATCACCCTGTTGGTTGACTCTCTTTTATAACAGGACCCTAAATCCCTAGAAAGTGCCAGAATTCACCTCTGGGACTTAGATTACTCGGGAGGCAACCCTAGTAACTTTAGAGACTTAAAGTATTTTAGCAGAGCTTCAAATAACCTAGACTAGATTAGCTCCCCATTGTAGATGCCTGAGTAGGCCAGAGACTGCATTCCCTCTCAACGAGTTCTCACAGATATGCAGAGAAATGCCAGATACCGAGGTGAGCCTAAAAGACAGGGCTATCAAAAAGCAATTTTTATAGAAACTGGAAGCTTCCTCTTGTCCTTTTTTCCTGCTCCCTTTGGCACTGTTTGGCATGCTGGGAGATAACGGAGAAGGCCCTGGAGGGCCGGTGCAGCTCCTAAAGTACACAGCCAATAGGTGGTGGCTTGGGGGCCAGAGCTGACCTATGGGGACCGTGCCTGCCTCTGTGCCTCACACCCCTTGCTGCCACCTGTGTCGGCCTCTTGGTGTCGGGGCAGGGCCAATAGTCAGAGGCCCCCAGCCCTCCCTGAAGGTGGCAGGGCTGGGAGTGGGGGGCATGTCTCTACAGTGCCAACAACCCTCTGATCTGCCGTTCGGACCTGAAGGAGAGCAGACAGCAAGGCCTGGATGCCGTGCATGCCCCACGTGAAGGCAGCTTTCAGTAAAGGAAGACCAGAGGCAGCGAAGGCCAGTCCAAGAGCCACCCCAGGCCCTGCCAGCCCCACACCAGATGAAGGTAACAGGGCCAGAGACTGTGGGCCTGGGCGGCTGGGCTCCTTCTCCCAATAGAATAGCTGAAGCTCTTCCCACAATTCATGTATCAAGTACTATATTAACAGTTTACCGATAGACCAAGAAATTAAAACAATCTGGGGCAAAAGACTTTTTAAAAGAGCTAAAATGAAATAAAAACTGAAAAAACTTCTCAACTGCCTTAATTGCGGTAAGAATTAGACAAATCTGTGGAATCCAGAGTTTTCACCCTGGCCATTACAGGAGATCCAAAGATAAGAAAATGCTATTTGGTGAAACTCACAACAGACCATGTGGCCTGTCAGTGAGAAATGAGACCACAGAATATTCCTATGCCTTCTTCCCTTGCTGTGCAGTCCCAGAGAGGCTGAATAACTCTTTCTCCTGGAGAAACTGCAAAAGATGACAGCTGCCCTGAATTAAGGCATAGATTTCCCTTGGCAAACAGCACCGGAAGGAATCAGCACTTTTTTTCCCGGGGTTGGAAGGGAAATGAGATCCCATTTTTGTTATTTTTAAAAAATGTCTTCCAGTGTTTAAAATATTGCTCAGAGTAAAGAACACTCAAGATTTTATTAGCATCAAAATACGAAGAAAGGTCCTGTTTCTTTTTTCTTTTTCTTTTTTTTTGAGGCAGTCTCTCTGTCGCCCAGGCTGGAATGCAGTGGCGCGATCTCAGCTCACTGCAACCTCCGCCTCCCTGGTTGAAGCAATTCTCCCGCCTCAGCCTCCTGAGTAGCTGGGATTACAGGGCCCGCCACCATGTCCGGCTAACTTTTGTATTTTTAGTAGAGACAGGGTTTTTCCCCATGTTAGCCAGGCTGGTCTCGAGCTCCTGACCTCAGGTGATCCACTCACCTCAGCCTCCTAGAGTGCTGGGATTACAGGCGTGAGCCACCTGGCCCAGCAGAAAGCTCCTATTTCTAAAGGACCAAGTTTATCCCAGAAAGTGCTCATTAAGATGGAAACTGGGCTTAACTGACTCTGACCTTGGTCAAGGTATTTTTTCCTTTATTTCTTAAAGGGAAAGATGCTATGGGATGGTCTGTTCTCACTAAGGCTGCACCTTTTACACATGCTCTAACACTCAAAGGAGGGTTTTATGTTAAGAACAGAGATTTAAGCCGTCAGTGAAAAATTAGATGAAGAAGGAAAAAGTCTTGTTAACAGTCTTTACATGTGATCGTCGTCATTTTAGCCTTGATCATGTGTTTTAGAATATGGGGTTCACAGACACAGCCGGGGTCTCTCCTAATGGATGCTTCCAGGGGCTAAGGAATGGAGATGAGGGCCTCTCCCTGCACATACGTTGTAGGCCCTGCTCTTCTTTGTGAAGCATCCTGGAGGCTTGGGGGTGTCTTCCGACATAGAGGGGGCTCTCAGTGGGGTGAGGAGCTCATACTGCAGACCCTGAAGCCACAGGATGCCTGGGGCTCCTGGGATTGAAGACCCCTCTAGGGAAGTCAAAGTCTTATCTTCTGGGCCCACCCTGTAAACGGCATCTTGGTCAAGGTCTCTGGTGGGTCAGATTGTGTTTCTCAGAAGTATGTGTTGAAGCCCTAACCCCTGGTACCTTGTGAATGTGGCCTCATTGGAAGTTGGGTCTTTGCAGATGCCATTAGTTAAGCTGAGGCCACACTGGATTAAGGTGGTCCCTAAGGCCATGCCTGGTGTTCCTACAAAGAGAAGACAAGACGGAAACACAACAGGGACACACAGGGAGAGACAGCAGAGGCAGCAAAAGGCTGATGCTTCTATGAGGCAAAGGCAGCCCAGGACCGCTGGCATCCCCCAGGGGGACCTGGAGGAGGCCAGAAAGGGTCCTCCCCTGGGGCCTCCAGAGAGACCTTGGCCCCAAGACACCTTCATTTCAGACGTCTGGCCCCCAGAACTGTGAGAGTACATTTCTGTTGCTTTAGGTCACCCAGTTTACAGTAATCTGTTTGTGCAGGCCTAGGAAACCAGCACAGACCAGTTCTAGAAATTCCACAACCTTAGGCAAGTCTGTCTTCTCTGCTCTTGTTGGTTTCTTTAAGGTGGTTTTCCTTTTCTACACCAAGTTTCCTGTCCTGGGGGTGGACTCCAGCAGGTGGTGAGAGGTGGACTGCACTTACCATCAGCTCTGAAGCAACATCTATGCAGTGTGGGAAAAAAGAAAACAGATGTAATACTTAAGTCGGTGATCCCCAACATGGGACAAAAGAATAATAAACAACAAAGTTGTATAGAAAAGATGCTTATTAGATAAATGATGTTTTCCTCATTTATTTTCTGCCAGAATCAGCCTCTTCACTTTGGAAATGTTTCAGTTATCCTCAACTTTTACCATTCATTATTTTTCTTACAGTTTTTTTTAAAAGTCTGTACAGACGGAGAGCTACTTCCCCGCATGACTAACGTGTGCCTAGGGCAGAAGGCAGAGGGTTTCCCCTGGGCCCTGAGTGGGGCAAGAGTGTGAAGGTGCTCAGATTTCTTTCTTTTTTTTTTTACAGGGTTCTAGAACTAGAAATACCATTTGACCCAGCCATCCCATTACTGGGTATATACCCAAAGGAATATAAATCATGCTGCTATAAAGACACATGCACAAGTATGTTTATTGCGGTGCTCAGATTTCCACCACAGTTACCAGATAAAAACAGAGATCCAGGACACATCCTGGCATCCTGAGGCTTGCGTCTTGTCTGAGTCCCATCCTACAATTTATTTTTCCTAGACTCCAGAGCCCCTGAACTCAGCGCTCCCCCTCCCCTGACCCCACCACACAGTTTCTGCGCACATGAAAGATCCCGAAGACACAGACAGTTTCCTTTCAGCAGCCTCAGGTCAGGGGGAGTGCTAGCAGGGCAGCTCGGGGTCAGGAGAATGCAGTCCGGCCTACAGGGACACAGGGCCGAGCATATTGTTCCTGGGAGCAGCTTTTCTCAGGTCCCGATCCATCTTCATTCCCGCAATTAGGCTCTCCCGAGGTGCAAAGAAAGTGTTGCTATGACACACATTGGCAAATCAAGGCAAATTTGAGGCCTGGTCATTTAAGTGGTAGGTCCATTGTTCCTGGTTGTGTAATTGGTGATCAAGAGGGCCATAAAACTGCGGGCAGTTAAAGGGCTGGGGGAATTGAAAGCCAGCCCTCCACCCCATGCTGGCTTCTAGGCCAGACTGTAACTTTCACCCTCCCATGAACCAGAGTTTATGGAAATGCCCCATGACAAGCCTCTTGCTTAACCTCCAGAAGGAGGGGAGAAAAAAAAAGAAAGGAAAAATCAAAACTAAAGAGAATTAATGAAGCTTCACATATTGTCCGGTTTCCTTTGTTGTGAAAAAAAAATCGGGGTGAAAACAAAGTAAGAAGAGAGTGCTGGAAGAGAAACCATTAATATCGGGTTGTAAATTCCACAAAACATTAACTTCCTTACATGGCAATCACCGTTGTAACTGGCAGAAGGGAGATTCCACCTTCTCATCACTTACCGGTTGTGCAGGAATCAGCACTTTCTGCTTCTGGCAAAGGTCACACCCCGATAACGGGTCCCAGTTAATGTGAAACGGGGAAACCGTGGCTTCCTTTGCCAGTGCACCAGGGCGGAGGATCGTTGTCACTGGGTCTCTGTTTTTGTTGAGCACCACACCTGCTAATGTGCACAGCAGCAGCCCCGTACCCTGGGGTGTGTGCCTGCGTGCACTCAGCCCTGGTACCCATTTTCCCCCTCTGGATCTTTTTTTGTTTTTCAGCAGTGCTCTACAGACAAACCTTGGAAGTTCACCATGTAAAAAGCACAGGTTTTATTTATTTATTTATTTTTGAGAAATCATGGCAGTTTTATTTAAAATTTCAAAATTACTTGAAACAAAATTTAAGTCATGTATATAAATATGAAGATGAACATCGGTGCTTTCAACACTGACAAAATCCCTGAAACTATATAACATATATATGTATATATATATGTATATATATGTGTATATATATGTATATATGTATATATGTATATATATGTGTATATATGTATATATGTGTATACATGTATATATGTGTGTGTATATATGTATATATATGTGTATATATACGTATATATGTATATATACGTATATATGTATATATGTATATGTATATATGCCGAGTTTCCTATTTTTATAACATAATTTAAAACTAGATTTATAAAAAAAATTTGTAGGAAAATATAATAGTTAATGATTTGTGTGTTCTCAAATATATGGCTCTGAAGGTCGACTACTTAAGTGTTTTTATCACTTAATCCATATACGATGCAGCAAATAGACATATTAATTATAAGATTTTCCTTCAGTTAATAGTTTATTTACTGTCATAGAGCTTCCATGAAAGGTCATCGCCTAAGGAACTCTCCAGGTTAGAGTCAAGCAAATTCTGAACACTTGGTCAAAGAAACATGAAAATGCCAGGTCGTGGCACAATGAAACTATCTATCTATCTATCTATCTATCTATCTATCTATCTATCTATCTATCTATAACCCAAAAGGTGGTATACATCAGATAAAGATAATCTTAACTAAGCACCGCAGTAACTTTTTAGGCAAGTGGTTGGTACTATACTTGTGAGAACTGTGATTTCTTTTCAACTAAAAGATCACAAGCTAAGCCTGAGGTTAAGCAAGTTCTTTTGATTGGATTGGTTTGGATTTGATTTGGTTTGGTTTCATTTCACTGTGTCAGAAGTAGTTCAGAGTCATCATATGGAAAAAACAATCAACAAATAGAGTGTTTGACGCATACCTATGTGCTACAGGTATCTCAGCATCATCTCCAGGGCACCCTTCTCCAAGAAACCCTGTGCATTACACCGTCCCTGCAGCCCAGCTCAGAAACCCCAGGAGGAGTGCCTCCCCACAGCCGTCTGGAGAGGTCTCCCTAGGAAGAGCTGGGCCACTTTTGAGTGGAGCCCATGCAGGGCCCATGGGAGCGTTGTTTGTGGGGGAAGGGCCTGCTCTGGCCCTTCAAAAAGGAGGCCAGGTCCTGGAGGAGCCGTCTCAGGATGTTACCTTGGACCATGCGTGGGGGTTTCATCTCCAATGCAAGTTAGGTTTTCACATGTGATCAAGGTTAGAATGACATGAGAATGTCAAGTTTTCTAGATACTCACCTAAAGACTATAGGTTTTTTAAAGAACACAAGCTGTGTAGTGAGTCATAGCTATCTATTTGTATACTACCCCCAAAAATGAGGGCTTGCTCTTTTTCAAAATAAGAAGTGTCAGACCCTTTTCCATTCCTTAAATTTAACTCCCCTGCCCACCTTCTTGTAAACCAAATACTCAAAATTACCTTATTGTGTTCACTTGAAAGCTAGAATTGCTGGGCTGGATTTAGGAGCCGTGGTGATGCTGCCTGCACTGTGCTGGGCTCAGCTATCTGTGAGAGCCCCTCTTCTTCCATGCTTCCATCAGCAAGCAGGCACGAGAGCCTCCCCATCACACCAGGCCACAGAAATGTAGGAAATGCCAGTGTTGCCCTGGGAGAACCTGGACAATACTTGGGCATGTAGGAACACACACGTGCAGGTGCGCTCACACACACACCCCAGAGTGACACACTAAAGGATGAAAACCTACATAACAAGTCATGATCAGAAAGCTTCTGGGGAGAATTTGAAAGGGGGATTCAGATTTCGGCAACAGAGAAGACTGAGTAAATATACCTGATTCTCCTGCTCCAAATGCACAGAAACAGTTAACAAAATATAATTGTTGAAAATTCATAGGTGATTCCTGGAATGCAGTTGTGATGGCTGGAGCTCTAGGCACTATCTTGCACCATAAGGATCATTGTGAGCAAACAGAAGTGTAGGTTCCTGAAGACCTAGTGGAATAGAAGTGCCACACCATTTCAACTGCTCACTTCTGGACCTTACCTGAAAGAAAAATAAACTTCTAATTTGTTTATGCCATTAAAAAATAGAAATACAAGAATTTTCAAAACTAAAAATTCATAGCTAAAAATACATTTGGAGAAAGCCAGGTAGACAGACAGGACATCTCTCTATTATTTTGTGACTTCCTTTGAGTTTACAATTCTTTCAAAATATAAAGCTTAACATACACATAAATCTCTGAGCTCAAAGGAAACATCTTTACTAGGAAGGGAATTTAAAATAAAAAGGAAACGTAAAAATTGAGTTTAGGCTAAATGTATGAACTTCCACTGCAGTGGCCAGGTTATCTGGCACAGATATCACAAATCAGAGGCTGGGCTTTCACAAATCAAGGTGCTTTAGCCTCGGTCCCAAGTAAGACAAGGATCTGATACTGAAACTCCCACATTAATGCATAACTCATCAAGTGTTGCTGCAAGAGAAAATAGACCCACTGCTTCAGAAAAAACAAAAACAAAAACAAAACAAAAACCAAAAAAACCAAAGTGGCATGATATTTACCTAGAAATTGTTTAAAGAGAAAAAGTCTCTTAAAACCAAGTAAACCCCAAGCCTGTCCCACAAAACTATGTGGGGCAGCACTTTTATTCCCCATGAACTTGTGTATCCAGAGCTGAGCCAGCTGCAAGACCTCAGAGAAGCTCATGTCTTGCTCCTCTGTGGGGACGTGCACTGGGCTGAACACATACTGTTACTCAGAACAAGCCAAAGGGAAACAAAACTGGGAAAAAATAGCATGCGAAGCAAAAACAAGCCAAAAAGTGACCCCAAGAACTGCAAGTTTTTGAATAATCAAAAAAATTATAAAAATTAGAAAAATTATCAAAGAGAGAAAATGATATGGTAATTCCTCAAAAACTTAAACATAGGATTACGATGTGATCAAGCAATTTCACTTCTGAGTAAATACCCAAAAGCATTAAGAGGCAGGTCTCAAAGAGATATTTGTACACCAGTGGTATTAGCAGCATTATTTGCAATAGCCAAAAGATGGATACAACCGAAGAGTCCATCATCAGATGAAGAAATAAACAAAACATGGTCTGTCCATACAATGGGATACTACTCAGCCTCAAAAAGGAAGGAAATGGGGCACATGTTACAACCTGTATAAACCTTGAAGACATTACTAAATGATATAAGCCAGACAGAAAAGCACAAATATCATATAATTCCATTTATATGAAATATCTAGAATAGGAACATTCATAGAGAATGAGGATTAGAGGTTACCAGGGGCTGTGGAGAAGGAAAGGATGGGGAGTTAGTATTTAATGGAGACAGAGTTTCAGTTTGGGATGAAATAAATGGTGGTAATGGTTGCATGATAATGTGAATGTATGTAATGCCATAGAACTGTGCACTTGAGTGTTACGTATTTTAACACAATTTCTGAAAAGTTATCAAAGAGAATAAAGGAATAATGAGAAAAGCCTCAATGAAAGAATATGACGGTATAAAAATGTAAGTTTGCATCATTCAATGAGAACAATTTTTACACTATAAGAGTGAAACGAAGTTGTCTGAATTTTTAGAAATCCCCTACTTTCCAATAGGGACAACAGTAGCTAACACCGATAGTGCTATGGTCTGTTCAGTGTTTGATGTGTGTGATTTCATAACCACACTAACCTTAGAAAGTATGTACAATTAATACTCCCAGTTTATATGTGTAGACACTGAAGCTTAAACAGATGAAATATTCTATATTTCTTAATACGCTATATTCTTAATACATCTATATTCTTAATACGCTATCTATATTCTTAATACGCATCTATATTCTTAATATGCTATTAAACTGAAATTAGAATTCAAATTGTTCTGGCATTAAGCCTTAAGTCAAAACAACAGGTGAGGTGGGTGTAGCACAGTCATCCAAATAGGGACCATCAGCCCTTGTGAAGCTTTGCCCTTTTTAAAGAGTTTTTATAAACATTTCTTTCCCCGAATTGAATACAGAAATTTAATTAGCTAAGCCAGGGCATAGTTAAAAATAAAAGTGAGTTTAGTAGGTAAAGGCAATAGGGGAGTGGTGTCAGACCCATGATAAGACCACGTGACGTCGGCTGTAGCAAGGACCTCAGGGGGCTCTGCAGAGTGGAGAGCAGTGGCCAAACACATTCTCCAGACCCAGCATCAAGCCAGGTGCTTCAAAGGTGCACGTTTAGCTCCTTTGGGGCATAAGTATCTTTCCCTTTATTTTGTAGATGAGAGAAGCTGAATGTCTTGTTTATGACCAGAAGACTACCTAAGTGTCAAACTGAGAATGCAGGTCTCCTGAGCCCTGGAACGGTTTCCTGCAACACAAATGTTCAGACTAGAACCAAATCACTGGTCAGAAACTTGCAGTGGGCTGACTGAATGTCCCCAGACAGTGGGACCAAGGTGCCTAAATATGCCTGTATGATGGAGTTGTTGAGGCTGAATGAGACTGTTCTAGCCTCCATGGGCTGCTGTTACAAACTGCAACAAACTGGGAGGTTTAACATAACAGACATGTGTTATGTAACAGTCCTGGAAGTCAGAAGTCCAAAATCAAGGTGTTGACAGGGTCACACTCCTTCAGAAGGCTCTAGAGGAGGCTCTTTCCTCATCTCTCCCAGTTCCTGGTGGCTGCAGGCATTCCTCGGCTTGGGGCTGGATCACTCCAATCTCTGCCTCTATGGTCACACTGTCCCTCATACTTCTTGTCTTTTCCTCTGGGTGTCTGTATAAATGAGAAAAAATCATGCCATTTTTAGAAGTGGTCACATTTTGTACCTTAACCTTACACTTTGGAGCCTGCTGAGACCTTAGTCAAGTTATTGGTCTATAAGCAAGGAGGTGTGGTGTGTATAGGCTCTAAAAAGAATAAGGAAGATTAAGCAAAGCAATGACCTCAGGGAAGACCATTGATGCTTCCTCGTGGAAAGCAGGGTTAATCTCCTCAGACCAGGGTGGAACAGTTGTTTTTACTGGCAAAGAAGATTCCTCATCCTGGCTAACACAGTGAAACCCCGTCTTTACTAAAAATACAAAAAAATTAGCCAGGTGCGGTGGCGGACGCCTGTAGTCCCAGCTACTCAGGAGGCTGAGGCAGGAGAATGGCATGAACCTGGGAGGTGGACCTTGCAGTGAGCTGAGATTGCACCACAGCATTCCAGCCTGGGTGACAGTGCAAGACTCTGTCTCAAAAAAAAAAAAAAAAAAGATTCCTCAGTATTTAGGGGTTTAATCGTTCAGTGTCTCTAGCTTCATCAGAATCTTCTCATATATCCTAATTCCATTTTTATGACCTCATTTCTTCCTAATTGACACTCTCACTCTGACACTAGACACCCTTCCTGGTTGAGAATTCAAATTGGGTTATATTTCAGCAACTCACACTGAGCCTCTGAGTTACATTCTTAGAAACCTCAGCAGCTATAGCTACAGGAGATAAAGATTTCTTCCAGGGAAGATGTAGAAACTTTCAGGTCACCTATGCAGAGCTGAGCTCATTATTTTCATTCCTCACTTTTTCCAGCATAGTTTAGAGCAAACAGCCAACCTCATCAAATCTCTCAGTTTGACTAAAATGTTCTAAGGTTTCCTATACACAATCAATCAGAACATTGCCTCTTAGAAGCACTTGATTACAAGTATTTAGTTGTGATAGTTTGCGTATCTCTATTTCACCATTGCATAACTATCAATGATCTCTTCACTACCAGAAATAGAATCATTCATACCTTTAAGTCAAACCAGAGTAAAGAGCCAATTTTAGAAACCCCAGAACCAATTAAGAAAACTCATCCTTAAGATTTTATCCCTCTAGAACCACTCACCAGGCCAAAATCTGCATGAGTTTTGATTTCAGCAAAGGAACAGAACCCGTAGGAAATACACAGACATAGATGTAGCTGCAGAGATAGAGGCAATGGTAGAGATGAGACAGAGACAGAGAAGGATACTGAGATAGAGACAGAGATAGATACAGAGATAGATATAGGGACAGATAGAGATATTTATTGCAAAGAATCAGTTCATTCATTCCATTGTGGAGCATAGCTAGGGAAGTCTGAAATCCGTAGAGCTGGCAGTTGGCTGGAAACACTCTGGCGGGAGCGGATGCTGCTGTCCACAGGTGGAAAGTCTTCTTCACAGAAACCTGAGTTCTGCCCTTAAGTTCTTTCATGTGATTAGATCAGGCCCACACAGATAATCAAGCATGATTTACTGAAAATCATCTATAAACCGCCTCCACAACACCACCTAGATTAGTGTTTGATTAAATCACTGGACACCACAAATGACTCAGTAGACAAAACTGATTATTGGAGGAACTAATTCAAACATCATCATCTTCAACCAACCATCTTTTCTGTAACTAACCATCCTCATTCTGCAGGAACCATCTCCTGGGTTTTCCTTTGTATAATCTCACTCTTGCTCCTGCAGGGCCCCCCAACCATGGACATATATGCAGATGCCCACACACATATGCCCATACACACTCACATGCATGCACTCTTGCCACTCCCTCTAACCACACTTTGGGGACCATCTGTCTGCTCGGCAAGCTTTTTTCCTTGTTAGTAGACCCAGCTCAAAACACATTTTTCTAGAAGTGTCCCCAAGTATGAGTTACTGGCCGCATTGACGACCACCTGGCTTAACCTCTAACCAGGCATTGTTTCCAGGAATTAACCAGGGGCATCTTTCCTCCCTTGGGTGCCCAGGACTTTGGCAGACCCCTCAAGCCAGGGTGGGAAGTCTTTATGGCCTGCCTCAGTGAGAGGCACAAAAGAGGAACACACAGAGATGTCAATGCTGGGCTCTTGCCGCCTAAACAGCTTTTTGAAACTCAGGGCAAAAACTTGAGTTTTGAAAGAAAGGGTTTTTTATTGCAAGAAAATATGGGAACACACATAGATTGTGAAGAATAGAAGACCCTAAGGATCTCTCCCTGGAACAGGGTACAAATCCTAAATGATTGAAAGATAGAATCCAAAGGGAATCTAGAAAGTTCCTGATGGGTCTTCTGAGGAAGGGGCCTATGTTCCACCTCCCTAAGCCAAGGTCTGCAGGGAAAGGGGTTGTGATGGAAACTGAAGAAGAGTTTGGCGCCCCCAAGAATGGGGGAACCTCTGCACCTCCCACTTGCCGCCAGCATCTCAGAGTTTTCCATGCCCTGTTGAAACAACTGCCTCGCACACCTGGGCAGAGTAAAGTGCATGGGGTGTGTAGGGGTGTGCAAAGGGGGGACCAAGTCACATTTCCCATGTGCCCTCGAAGCCCAGACAACAGGAGCATGCACATCTCATTGGAGGCCAGAGGACAGGAAGGAAGTACAGCAGGGGCCAACCTGAACAGGTGAGGACCAAGATGAGAACCACTCCACCTCGAAAAGTGCATCCATCTTCTTAGAGTTTAGAAACTTAGGTCCACTCTCAAAGGACTCTTGGCATGAGAGATGAAGGAAAATGAAACCAGGAAATCACAAAAAGTTACCTTGCATTGACGAAGTCCAGTCTTCTGCACTCAGAGGCTCAGGAGAAGAGAGAGCAAGGAGGGTGCTAAAAAAATCCGTTAATCGGCTGGGCACGGTGGCTCACGCCTGCAATCCCAGCACTTTGGGAGGCCGAGGTGGGTGGATCATGAGGTCAGGAAATCGAGACCATCCTGGTTAACATGGTGAAACCCCGTCTCTACTAAAAATACAAAAAATTAGCCAGGCGTGGTGGCGGGCGCTAGTAGTCCCAGCTACTCAGAGGCTGAAGGGGAGCTTGCAGTGAGCCAAGATAGTGCTACTGCACTTCAGCCTGGGCGACAGAGCGAGACTCTGTCTCAAAAAAAAAAAAAAAAAAAAAAAAAAAATCCGTTAATTTTATCCTATCCATAACATTGTGGACTCGGATTTTTACCTCCTCAACATTCTCCAGCCCTGTTCATATTTTGAGTACAGGTGTTTGTTCATTCATGTATTCAACAAATATTTACTAAGAACTTACTATGTACATGGCACTATTCTAGGCATGAGGGATAGATCAGAGAAAAAGATAGATTAAGTTTCTTGCTTAGAGGGGGGAAATGCTAAACAGGATAGATATCTTTAATTTGCTTATATTCTCAATTTTTCTTTTTATATTTTTAAGTAACTTTCAAATTTCTTCCCATCAGAAACCTTCCAAATTCCTTTATATTTCTCCCATCCCAACCACTGGTGGCAGATCTTACATTTTCTGCACGTTATTCAAAGTTTGACTAAATTTTTTTTTTAATGAATGAACATGAATGAATGAGTGACTTAGCTTTATCGTGTGAGAAAAAGTGCATTTATTGAAAATGAGCAAACCAATTAGTCTCTGCAGACTTTGGCATGTCCTAAGTGAGGACTATGGTAATAAATCCATCAGCAGTTCAACCAGTCACTTGTTTTAACCACTGATTGATCAGCCTGAAATCCACTGATTGCTTCTCAAATGACCGTGTTTTTATTCCTCCAGAATTCTTTTTAACTTTATGTGGAACGACAGTTCATTTACTGACTCAAGCAAGCCATTCCAGGATTAGGCCTCACATCAGTTCCCAGTCTTTTTTTTTATTTTATTTTTTATTATTATACTTTAAGTTTTAGGGTACATGTGCACAACGTGCAGGTTAGTTACATATGTATACATGTGCCATGTTGGTGTGCTGCACCCATTAACTCGTCATTTAGCATTAGGTATATCTCCTAATACTATCCCTCCCCCCTCCCCCCACCCCACAACAGTCCTCGGAGTGTGACGTTCCCCTTCCTGTGTCCATGTGTTCTCATTGTTCAATTCCCACCTGTGAGTGAGAACATGCGTATTTGGTTTTTTGTCCTTGTGATAGTTTGCTGAGAATGATGGTTTCCAGTTTCATCCATGTCCCTACAAAGGACATGAGCTCTTCATTTTTTATGGCTGCATAGTATTCCATGGTGTATATGTGCCACATTTTCTTAATCCAGTCTATCGTTGTTGGACATTTGGGTTGGTTCCAAGTCTTTGCTATTGTGAATAGTGCCACAATAAACATACATGTGCATGTGTCTTTATAGCAGCATGATTTATAATCCTTTGGGTATATACCCAGTAATGGGATGGCTGGGTCAAATGGTATTTCTAGTTCTAGATCCGTGAGGAATCGCCACACTGACTTCCACAATGGTTGAACTAGTTTACAGTCCCACCAACAGTGTAAAAGTGTTCCTGTTTCTCCACATCCTCTCCAGCACCTATTGTTTCCTGACTTTTTACTGATCGCCATTCTAACTGGTGTGAGATGGTATCTCATTGTGGTTTTGATGTGCATTTCTCTGATGGCCAGTGATGATGAGCATTTTTTCATGTGTTTTTTGGCTGCATAAATGTCTTCTTTTTAGAAGTGTCTGTTCATATCCTTCTCCCACTTTTTGATGGGGTTGTTTGCTTTTTTCTTGTAAATTTGAGTTCATTGTAGATTCTGGATATTAGCCCTTTGTCAGATGAGTAGGTTGCGAAAATTTTCTCCCATTTTGTAGGTTGCCTGTTCTCTCTGATGGTAGTTTCTTTTGCTGTGCAGAAGCTCTTTAGTTTAATGAGATCCCATTTGTCAATTTTGGCTTTTGTTGCCATTGCTTTTGGTGTTTTAGACATGAAGTCCTTGCCCATGCCTATGTCCTGAATGGTATTGCCTAGATTTTCTTCTAGGGTTTTTATGGTTTTAGGTCTAACATGTTAGTCCCAGTCTTGCTTTAGCGCCTGAAACCTCCACAGCATGTTGCTCCCACCCTGACAAATTCTGCACGGAGCAGGTGGCCTTGTGGCTGGCACTAGATCCTTGAAGGAGTCCTTGCTTCTTTTAGACTTGGAGGAGCAAGAAATAACTCCAAAAACATACCATGTGTCATGGTTTGAAACACTCGTGACATTTCCCTAATTTCTCAGTGTGGATTTCTTAGTTGGCAACTGTATCTTATGCAGAGGGAATCTAAAAGAAGTACGGCTATATCCTTTAATGGTTTCTGAAGCAGAGATGCTTCTGTGTAGGTTTCTAGATCAAGATGTGGTCTGAATAGACCAGTATCGGTGGAGAAGGAAGTTTTTCTTCATTAGTTGAAGTAACCTCAAAAATATGGATAACCGACCAGGTGCAGTGGCTCACATCTGTAATTTCAGCACTTTGGGAGGTCGAGGCGGGCAGATCACGAGGTCAGGAGTTTGAAACCAGCCTGGCCAACATGGTGAAACCCTGTCTCTACTAAAAATACAAAAAATTAGCTGGGCGTGGCAGCATGCGCCTGTAATCCCAGCAACTCAGGAGGCTGGGGCAGGAAAATGTCTTGAACCTCGGAGGCAGAGGTTGCCGTGAGTGGAGATTGCGCCACTGCACTCTAGCCTGGGAGACAGGGCAAGACTCTGTCTCAGAAAAAAACAACAAAAAAATGGATGACTAGGAGATTACCAAATTGAATGTAGTGGCAATAGGGCTATGGTTTGGTTTTTTCAGGTCCATTAGGACTACTGTGTAAGTAAAACCAGGTGCATGCCAATTTTGCTAGTCACATTTTTTTTTCCTTATTTGGACATAAAGGTTATTTCAGAAAGAGGCCAATAGCCCTGTTTCAGTTCATTCTTGGGTAATTCCACAAACAGATCAATGCCCAGTAGGCAGGGTATGTGTCTTGCTTCTCTGGAACTGACCATAAATATCTCCGTAGGTCACTTACATGCCTTTGTCCCCACAACTGAGATCTCATAGATCAGATGGGTTTGTGGGTAGATGCAAAAAATCAATGTTTGGAATATAAAGAGAAAGTTCCTTTTCAGACCTGTCTTGCAGATCTGTCACTCACCAAGAGAGTGGAGACTTCAGACGTCTAGATTAGTTTTGTTTGTTTGTTTGTTTGTTTGTTTGGATTCTGTTTCAGCCAGGGGGCCGATGTGAATTCAGATGTGAGCAGTAATGGGCTATTGCCTTAAACTATTTACACTTAAGTTTAAATTAAATTGAGTAAGTTGACCACACAGACTCTCACCTGAGATGCCTCTTACACTCCAGAATTTGCTGGAGCATTGACTGCATTTAAGTATCCCCATCTTGATGAGTATTACACACACGTTGAAGGGAAACCAAGAATGATGCTAAAAGAAACCTGCTTCTACTCTCCATGATCAAGGGCACTATAATTTCTACTTATTAAATTATGATTTTATGCTTACATTGTTATAATGTAATAAATGTATATTCTATAGTTATAAATTTATTTACAGTTTATAATTTAACATAACATATATCTTGTTACATATAACACACAAAGTAAAAAATATATAACACCATAACGTATAATATAAATATATGACTTATAATGTACTTTGTATTTTTTAATTAATTTTTTAAGAGAAAATACATATAGTAACTTGATTAATTGGTTTAACAGGTGTTGGGCATTTTATGTATTCTTTGGAGGCGTGCGCCCTCACAAACACCTGGATTTTCTATTTTTTTTTTTTAACATGGCCAACTGCAGTGTGATATTCAGGAGAATTATTGAAAAGAGAGATGTTCTCATGAATTTCTCAAATTTTTTGGGTAGAATATTTATTGTTCTGAATATTTTTAAAAATGTAATCAGTGGTTGAGAACTTGGGGCTCATTTCAGTCGTGATTAGAACATGTGTGGCGTGTGTGTGTGTGCATGTGCATGTGTGTGCGTGTGTGTATGTACTGAGGATCAGAAAAAGAACAGATGTCACAGAAAATAAAGGTGGGTGTGCACAGAGCAGTTCGGACACCATGCCCGAAAGTGTGCAGCGACTCACAAAGACTTGGACAGGAACAAACGTCACCACTGAGGCCGCTTTGTCATGAAGAAGGGCGATGGAATTTGAGTCAACTGGTTTTTCAGAACCTGGAGTCAACAACTTTCCCTTCTTAGCCAATCCTGTTTTTCATTTCCACACAACTTCTAGAGATAAAAAGAAGAATGGAAAGCAGCCCTTTTACCCTTTTGTAAATCATGCTTGAAAACGAGGAAAATATTTTAAAAACCTCATATTAAGTATGGGAATGGTGATTGAAAGGCAGGCACAGGCCGCTAGAAACCAGGGGCTTCCCACGCATCGCGCGGAGAGCAATACTGTCCTCAGCGCACTGGCCGGCTCACGCTTCCCTGAGTCCTGGCTGCTGGCGGCCTGGACCTAGCCTGTGTCAGCGCGCGCTCTCGCTGAGAAGCAGAAAATACCCCCCGAAATACCTCAGACGATCGGAAGGACAATGCCAGCTCTTGATTTTTATATTTTTGTTCTCTTTTAGTATATAAAAGAAGGCAAATCAAAGCAGACTGCAGAAATAATTTCTCTAAAGAGACCCATTCACTTTTTGTAAAATCATTGACAATTTCAAAACTGAAGTCAAAAGTAGAGAATTTATTTTAAAACTTGGGTGAGGTGTGAAGGAGGTAACCCTTCTTGTGATGTTGCAATTAAAGAGAAAATACTAATCTCAATTTTTTTCCATCTGGAGAAACTCCACGATTTTCCCTCTAGGATCAGCATGTGTGTGTGCATGTATGTGAGTGTGCATGTGTGTATGTTTGCCATGTTCACATGTTACATGAAATCCTTAGATTCACAATGTTTAGCAGTTTACTTCCAGCCATCAATAATCTATTCATTAGGTTTGTATTCATTTATAAAATGAATTCATTTATAAATGAGGTGGAGGAGAGGATGCCCGAGAATGCCAGGATGGAGACATCGTCAGGTATTGGGACAGAGACAAGAGTGGGGTCAGAGCGTCAGGAACAAACACCCTCGGGTCAGGCCCCACTGTCGACTCCATCGTGCTCTGACGCCCCAGCCTCCTGCTCCAGGAGCTGCCTGGGGTAGTCCTTATCTGGGGTACTCCTGGCCGGTGGACAGGGGGTCTGAGCTCTGGGTGCTGGGGCGCAAAGGCTGTGGAAATGCAGACTGCCCTGGCAGCCGCCCAGTGTCCTGCAGGCCCACAGACTCGTCCTCCACGGCTGCATGGAGCTGGGAGGGTCACAGAGGCAGGAACAGGTTTCTCTGTGATGCACTCTGCTCTCTGCACATGCAGAGGTGAGCTGTGACCCCAGCTCTCAGGGAAGAAGAGGTCATACCAGAATATGGGGATCGGTGCAGTGCTGGTGGGGGAAGGGCTCCAAGGCCCAGGAGGTAGGATTTGCTGTTTTATGGCTGATGCACGCCCCTTGGGGGAAAGCACAGAAATTCTCTAAATCCCACTGTGCAGGGAAGGCCACAGAAAGCAACTGCTCCCCAGAGACAGCGAATTCTCTAAGTCAATGAGAATTCATGCTTGAAAAGTCTGCAGTTCCACTAGAGCATGTGAACTCAGCTTCATGTCGTCAGCACTGTAAGTTAAACTCCAGCACATCACATTTAGCCGCAAAAAGGCTAGCTTGATTTTATCTACTCATTTGAAGATTGGACTTGACATTTTGGTAAAGGGTGAAAATTACATGCTAGCTCCCTCCACCTTTTGGCGGCAGATTTAGCGCCTGTATTCTGCAACAAATTAAGAGATTTTCTCAAAAAAAATTGTTAAATGAATAAAAACCTTATTTTGAGAGGAAAGACACAGGTGAGCTGAGGGTTTCCTGGAAAGTGTCCTGAGACTGGGAATTATACCTAGTGAGGGAGAATTCAGTGGTGTTTGGAGATATTTCTCTCTTTCTAAGAACAATGCTAAATGATTTCTGCTGGAAATAGTCACAAGCCCCGTCTTTATGCTTCCTCTACCTGGAAGGCGTCTCCCCTTTCTGAGACCCTCGTGCCTTCAAATTCTACCCCATCCCAGGCAGGCAGTTGGAGGTAGACCCTGTTTACCAGGGAGTGCTGGGGCAGATGGGCCTTGAGCTGCAAGCAGCATGCCATGTTGTGAGGGTTGATTCCCCTGCCTGCACCCACCTGCCCTGACCCTGACCTCCTCAAGGGCAGAAACTTCCCCATCACGAAGCCCCAAGATCCCGCAGGACTTGGCACATGGTGGCAGCTGGGCAGATATTCACTGAATGAATGAATGACAGGGCAGCAAACCCAGGTCGCATCCTGGAGCAGCCCCTCCCTGGCAGCTGTGGTTCCAGTGACTGAGCCTGCTGGCAGTGGAAGGGAGCCCGGGTTCTGTTTCACAAGACCGGGGCTAGACTCTTCTGCAAGCTGGACAACCTGCCTGAGCATAGCAATGTGCAAATTCTACTTTGGAAACTTCACCTCTTTTGTTGTTCCTAACTTGAAAGTTTCCTCTGTCTTCCACCCCTCCGATTGCAAATGTGAGGGCTGGAAAGGGAGCTGGCCTTTCACCACTACACTCGGTGAGATGTTCCAAGCATTTCTTCATCCTTAGAGCCCTGATAACAAAAATCCACCATGTCCCAAGGTTGTGGAAAAATGCCTACTGCTCTGTTTAATTCTTGAATTGGTTCTGCAAAGTAGGCAAGCTCATCATTTCATCCCAGAGGACACGTACGTGAAGCAGAGTAATATGGCCAAGTGAGGGTGGGGATCCACCAGGTTCGGGGCTTGTCAATTGGCTTAGCCATTTTGGAAAACCGGTAGAATCTACAGAAGCTAAGTGTGCCCTGCCTATGACCCGGCAATTCCATGTCACAGTGTAAATTCAGCGGAAATGCTGACATATCACACAAGGCAAAGAAGAACACCTATAGCAACACTCTCTGTGATTGCCCAGATTGAAAAGAACCGTACTGTTGCCAGCACGCCGCTTAAGTATATCGGAGTGTGCTCTTGCGATGGCATACTACACAGCCATCGAAATAAGTCGCTGCAGTCACACCCAACACTACGGAAAGAGCCAGGCTCAGGCGTTGATGTCAGTTCACCATCAGGCAGGGCTGGCCCTTGGTGGCATCCTGATTACCTGTGGGGGGATGGTCCCTAATGACCAGAAGGGGCTGGATGAAGGCTTCCTGGTGCCTGTAATGTCCTTGATCACTGCATTTTTGCTTGAAAAATTCACTGTGCTGCACCCTTATGATGTGGGCACATTTTCTGTGTCTGTGTTATTTATAATACAAAGTTTGCCTTAATAAGAAAGAATCTTGACTATAAAGCATGGGTTTAGAATCAGGCCAAGCTTCTTTACCTCTTTATACCTCATGTGCTGGTCCTTCTGACCCCTGCCAAAAAACTCCTTAGCGCTCCGCACTCTGGATGGACACAAGAGAACCCCAATACACACATGTGAACAAGCGCAGGGAGAAACACATGAGTGTAATTACCTCCGGATTCATCTCTCACAAAAAGCAAATATCCTGCACTCTAATTCTGGCCCAGGTCAAGACTTGGGATCTCATGGAAATAAATCATTGCCCTTTAAAACAGAAGTGGCAACAGTGGCTTAATTGATAGATTTTCGAGTTTACTTTCCTAATGTGGATGTAAAAGGCTGTCGGGACTGTAGTTTTTACCATCTGTTCTTAGTGAGCTTCAATAAAAATTTAAAAACAGTCTCCATGTTTATTAAATTATCACATGATGGTTTTCCAGAAATCACACATTTTCCAGACTCCATATTAAATGAGAGGTGTTAGAGTTTTGTTTTGTTTTTGGGAAACACGAGGGAATTTCTTAACCTGTTTTCAGTTATGCAAATCAATAAAAACATATATTTTTCTGATTCAGAAAATACTTTCGAGGATGTCTGACAAAATTAGCTGGTTCTAAAACTCAAGCTTGGCACATAAATGACGTCTGATGTGTAGAGAAGACTTTGCCGATTTGAAGATACAGGTAAACTCCAGCTAGCCTTCCTGTTGCTGAATGCCATGCCAAGCATGGGAATAGCCAGACCACTGTGCACAAAGGCTGTGGGCAGGCAGTGTGAGCTCGGTGGAGGCATTGCTCCATGAAGCTCACAATGATTGCAAATCCCAACCCAACTTCAAGCATGTTTGTAAGGGTCCCAGGACAGGGCCCCTGCTCGGGCCTCAGTGTGAGGGTCCCATCCTTCTGGGAAAGGTAGCTGTGGATTGTCACTGTGGCCTCTAGCCTCCTACCCATTGGCGAGCCTGCCAAGATGCAGGTTTACTCACCTAGAGACATCCACACAAGCACACACACGGACATATGCATGGACACACACAGGTGCACACACAGGCACAGACATGCACAGGTGCACACAGGGACACACACAGGTCCTTTCCCCTATGTAGGGCTCGCTAAACACGCGACCTTGGGACAAACATCCTGACACCTTATCTTGCTTCAAGGGGAGTGAGCCATGGCTTCCAATAGGAGGGTGTCCTGTGTGCCAGGACTGAAGCTAAATGTTTTCCTTGCTTGCCATGATTAGATGGTGCAGAGTGCATCGTGGGGACACACGCCAGGCTGCCCTGCTCTGGACGCTGCCCTGTGTCCTTGGACTCAGCCTCCTGTGACCTTCAGGCAAGCCTGGGCTGGACAGTGCAGCACCAAGCATGTGGCAGGCTCCTGCAGGACCCCTTGTCCTCTCGTGTTTAGGAAATCTGCCTTAATAGGCTTTGACCCCATCCACCTGTATCTGATGATGGCAGGAGCATGCCCTCCCAACGCGCGTCCCCCAGCCAGGCTCTCCAGGAAATGGCTGCCCGGACGCCACCTCCCCAGGGCTCCACACTCAGGACCCACCTCAATGGTGTCAGGCGCACTGGGTCTGTCCTCCTCTAGGAGGACTCCTGCCCACTGGGACCCACTTCTGTTAATTAGACAAGCAGGTACTTTCCTTGGAGCAGAACCAACCGGGAACCCTGCACTGTTTCACCTCGAGCTGCCTCACACGCCTGGGACAGATGAGCTCCAGACCCACTGTGGGAGAAGAAACAGACATACCAAGAGAGGAAGAAGTCTCCCAGAGTGCACCCTGCGTGAGATGCTAGGATGCACCTGGCAAGGGCCTTTGCTTCTAAAAGTCCTTCTCTTCATAGCTCCATCAATACTGGCTGCCTTAGCACGCTCTTCTTCCCTCCTCAGGGTGGACGCCAACATAGGACTGCAGCCCTCATCAGTTTTAATGGGAAAAACAGACACAGGTTTGTTGTGTCCCCAAAGCCTGAGTTCCGTATTCAGATTCCCACAGTGGAGGCTTCAATTCCCACAGTGGAGGCTTCAGCCAGCCTCGTGTCAAACAAGGAGACGAGATAATTAGGGTTCTTGGGAAGCAGGAGCACACCCGTATTCTCAGCAAACTGGTTATTAAGGATCTTGTAATTGGTTGTTAAACCCACAGGATATTTTAATGATGAAATCAATCACCGGCTTTATGGGTTTTCTTTGGAAGAGGTCACGCCCACTCAGGACTGTGCCACAACCAGCAGGCTCACCTCACAGCACCCTGGGGTGGTCCTGCCTGCGTGTATCCCTGTGTGCGCCCGTGCGTGTCTGTGCCCGTGTGTGCACCCGTCTGTGTCTGTGCCCGTGTGTGCGCCCGTGCGTGTCTGTGCCCGTGTGTGCGCCCGTGCGTGTCTGTGCCCGTGTCCGCCTGTGCGTGTCTGTGCCTGTGTTTATGTGTGTGCACCTGTGTGTCTGTGCCTGTGTGTGTGCCCGTGCGTGTCTGTGCCCGTGTGTGCGCCCATGCGTGTCTGTGCCCGTGTGTGCGCCCGTGCGTGTGTGTCCGTGTGTGCGCCCGTGCGTGTCTGTGCCTGTGTGTGCGCCTGTGCGTGCCTGTGCCTGTGTTCATGTGTGTGCGCCTGTGCGTGCCTGTGCCTGTGTGCGCCTGTGCCTGCCTGTGCCTGTGTTCATGTGTGTGTGCCTGTGCGTGTCTGTGCCTGTGTGTGCGCCCGTGCGTGTCTGTGCCCATGTGTGTGCCCGTGCGTGTCTGTGCCCGTGTCCGCCTGTGCGTGTCTGTGCCTGTGTTGTGTGTGCACCTGTGTCTGTGCCTGTGTGTGCACCCGTGCGTGTCTGTGCCCGTGTGTGCGCCCGTGCGTGTCTGTGCCCATGTGTGCGCCCGTGCGTGTCTGTGCCTGTGTGCGCCTGTGCGTGCGCCCGTGCGTGTCTGTGCCTGTGTGTGCGCCTGTGCGTGTCTGTGCCTGTGTTCATGTGTGTGCGCCTGTGTGTGCCTGTGCCTGTGTGCACCTGTCTGTGCCTGTGTTCATGTGTGTGTGCGCGTGCGTGTCTGTGCCTGTGTGTGCGCCTGTGCGTGTCTGTGCCTGTGTTCATGTGTGTGCGCCTGTGTGTGCCTGTGCCTGTGTGTGCGCCTGTGCGTGTCTGTGCCTGTGTGTGCGCCTGTGCATGTCTGTGCCTGTGTGTGCGCCTGTGTGTGTCTGTGCCTGTGTTCATGTGTGTGTGCCTGTGCGTGCCTGTGCCTGTGTGTGCGCCTGTGCGTGTCTGTGCCCGTGTTCATGTGTGTGCGCCCGTGCGTGTCTGTGCCTGTGTGTGCGCCCGTGCGTGTCTGTGCCCGTGTGTGCGCCCGTGCGTGTCTGTGCCCGTGTCCGCCTGTGCGTGTCTGTGCCTGTGTTCATGTGTGTGCACCTGTGTGTCTGTGCCTGTGTGTGCACCCATGCGTGTCTGTGCCCGTGTGTGCGCCCGTGCGTGTCTGTGCCCGTGTGTGCGCCCGTGCGTGCGCCCGTGCGTGTCTGTGCCTGTGTGTGCGCCTGTGCGTGTCTGTGCCTGTGTTCATGTGTGTGCGCCTGTGTGTGCCTGTGCCTGTGTGTGCACCTGTGTCTGTGCCTGTGTTCATGTGTGTGCGCGCGTGCGTGTCTGTGCCTGTGTGTGCGCCTGTGCGTGTCTGTGCCTGTGTTCATGTGTGTGCGCCCGTGCGTGTCTGTGCCTGTGTGTGTGCCTGTGCGTGTCTGTGCCTGTGTGTGCGCCTGTGCGTGTCTGTGCCTGTGTTCATGTGTGTGCGCCTGTGCGTGCCTGAGCCTGTGTGTGCGCCTGTGCGTGTCTGTGCCTGTGTGTGCACCTGTGCGTGTCTGTGCCTGTGTTCATGTGTGTGCGCCTGTGTGTGTCTGTGCCTGTGTGTGCGCCTGTACGTGTCTGTGCCTGTGTTCCTGTGTGCACCTGTGCGTGCCTGTGCCTGTGTGTGCGCCTGTGCGTGCCTGTGCCTGTGTTCATGTGTGTGCGCCTGTGCGTGCCTGTGCCTGTGTGTGCGCCTGTGCGTGTCTGTGCCTGTGTGTGCGCCTGTGCGTGTCTGTGCCTGTGTTCATGTGTGTGCGCCTGTGCGTGCCTGTGCCTGTGTGTGCGCCTGTGCGTGCCTGTGCCTGTGTGTGCGCCTGTGTCTGTGCCTGTGTTCATGTGTGTGCGCCTGTGCGTGCCTGTGCCTGTGTGTGCGCCTGTGCATGCCTGTGCCTGTGTGTGCGCCTGTGCGTGTCTGTGCCTGTGTTCATGTGTGTGCACCTGTGTGTGCCTGTGCCTGTGTGTGCGCCTGTGCATGCCTGTGCTCATGTGTGCACCTGTGCGTGTCTGTGCCTGTGTGTGCGCCTGTGCGTGTCTGTGCCTGTGTGTGCGCCTGTGTGTGTCTGTGCCTGTGTTCATGTGTGTGCTCATGGGCCTATCTGTAGGTGAGTAAAGGCAGGAGGAGGAGGAGAAATGAGACTTCCAGGTGAGGACACAAAGACTCTTTCCCTCTACTTAGACCAGGAACCCAAGGCCCAGCTGTCTGCAGGCCCCTCTGACACCTCTGCCCCACTCCACGCAGGCTCCCCATGAGGGGAAGGCTCAGGCTCAGGCTCAGTGGCTGCACATGGAGGAACCTGGGCATTTGCAGTTTCTGGAAATGTTCTCTGGACATTCAGCCATGCTTAAGCAGGGCCCAAGTACCCCAGGCACACCTAGCACCTGTTTGTGCCTCTCTCTGAGGCCATCCAGCCCCAGGGCCATACCACTTATGCCAAAAGCAGAGATGGTTTTGCCTATGTAACTGGCTTCCCCAGCCTCTTGCTTGCTCCTCCCAGGAGAGGTGACATGGGACAGCAAGTTTTTCAAATGGGCAACCTAGGCACTGTGAGGGGATGGCACCTGTTGTGTTCATCCACCTTAACAGTCTTTGATCTCAGCTGCCCCAGGACACTAACTTACTACCAGCTGCCCCTTCCTCCCAGACCTCTACTGAGGACTCAAAATTCTGACCCCTCACATCCTTGGCTGGCCAAAATCCCTCTCGTTTTCACCAACTTTCCAGATTTCTCCTTCGTTTCTTTCCATCTTAGCCCACTGTTAACCACTTCCTTCAGTGAATTCTCCAAATTCCACCCCCCCCATTAAAGTAAAAAGCATCAACATCTCGAGTACTTAGCATAGAGCCAGCATACAGCAGGTGCTTCATACGTGAATGAACGAGAAACCTCCTGATGAAGGCCACTGTACTGTCGGCCTGTCCCGGGCGGGGCAATCCCTGGTCTCATCAGCTGTGGATGTGGCAGGGTGAAGCTTTTCAGCGCATGCCCATGGATGGCCTGGGTCATCCCCAGGAGGGCCGAGGGTTTGTAGGCTCTGTTGTCGCTGAGCAGAAGACAAGGAGCTGCGGAGACAGAGGGTCTGCCGGTAACGCCTTCCAGCAATGAAGACCTGCACCAACCTTGCTTCCTTTTCCTTCTTCCCTGGGTGTTCCTGCCCTGTGACGGCCAGCCCCTTTATCTGGGGTGTGGTCTCAGCATCCTCAGCATCCCAGGAATCGTATCCTGCAGGCCAGACCCCCCCGGGCACAGTCTCTAGTTCCCTGAGCCTCACCTGTCCCCTGCACTCACTGCTTCCACAGTAACCAGCTCTGCTTGGCTCCAGCCAGCTTAACGCAGATTCAACCTGGTCATCAGCCCACGTCCTTACTGCAGGCTGCAGCCTCCTCCTGAGATTCTCTGTGGGGCCCTCCATAGGACCCTGCTCAGTGCCTGGGGGAAGAATCATGCTGGGCCCAAGTCACTGACTGGGGGAACCAGATGTCAGAGAGCTCATTCTCGCCCCTCTCTCCTCTCGGGGGTAGTGAGGAGTGGCCACCTGAATGAAGAGACTTCTGATGCCAGGAGCACCCAGACCTAGTTTGTCTCTCAGCAGTTGCATGGCCCTTAGCTTCAAATCTGCCCAATCTGTAACGACGTAATCATTTGAAATGACCTCTTCCAGTAGGAGGGCTGGATTTAGACCATCTCTCCACACTTTCCTTCTGTGGCCCTGACACTGACTGGCCTGTATATGCAGATCTCTCGCTAGTGACTGGTGTACTGCCGAGAGTCTAGGATCCAGCACCACCAGCCATCAGCCTGGTAGGAGTAGAGCTCCTGGCCTCCTCCATCTTGGCAGCATTCATCAGCCTGAGCGTGAGTCCCAACTCATTTGCAATCATTGGCATCAAAGTCAGCACTGCAGAGAGTCACTCAGTGTGTGTCCCAGACCTACCCTTGTGCAGCACCTGTGGGGCTCAGGGCTCTACCCTCCAACCACTGAACTATACACACTTGGCGTAGGGTGGCTATGTACATCCAGGTGCGGAAGGTATGACCTGAATTACCAAAAAGAATGTCTTATAAGTATTGCTCTAAAAACGGTCTGTGAAATGCTGGAGCCAACATGAAGCTTGTACAAGGTCGGCAGGGCAGTGATCTGGAGAGTGGGATAGCATAGGGGGCTGGAGCCACTCCTGGGTGCAGGCAAACCTTGTCAATCCCGGACTTATGACCCAGGGCAATCCTGCTCGTTTGGAGTCTCATCCCCAGGAATCCTGAACGGCAGGGCAGGGAGGAAGGACTGGACATCCCGCTGCCTCAGGCACTGTGGCTGTGTGTCTGTGTATGCATGTGTGCCTAGGTATTATCTGTGTGTGTGTGTGCATTGTGTGTGTGTGCATATGCCTTGATCAGAGATCCTGTGTTAGGCAGATTAAAACTCTACCTGACATTTTCTGTTCCTTTGAGAATATATGTAATTCTCAAATTCTAGAAATGATCATTAGACATTAACAATATGATAAGCTTGAGAAAATAGAACTTGAAATACATTTATGGCTTCTTTAAAACCACACGCACACACACACGCCTTCCGTTGGTTCACATGTACAAACTGGGGTTTGCATCAGGACTCCCATCCAGTTGTATACATTACTTGGCAAACCTGCTCAAGGGGGGAGCTCCAAGACCCTTGCTCTGATCGTGGGCAGGGCCTGCACAATGGCCGAGGTGATTGATGGGGCATCCCATCTGTGATTGCATTACACACCTAAGACTGTCTTGCTAGCAGACTCACTCTAGAGACGCTCCCTCTTGCTGGCTTGGAAGAATAAGTGGCCATGTTGGGAGACCCAGAGGGCAAGGAGCTAAAGGTCACTCATAGTTGCTAAGGACAGCCTCCGTCCGATGCCAGCAAGAAGCTGGGGCCCTCAGTTCTGGATCCATAAGGAAATAAACTCTGCCAATTACCTAGGTGAGCCTAGGAGTAGATCCCTTCCCAGGAGAACCTCAGATGCACACCCAGCCTGGGACCCCTCAGCTACAGCCAAGCAGAAGACTCAACCCACAAACTCTGAAACCATGAAAGCATGTCCTTTTAAGCCACAAAATTTCTGGTAATTTTTCCTGCAACAACAGAATACTAATGCACTGTCATGATTTAAAAATGTGTTAGAATAGATCATTAAAGAAATTGGAATTAAGCGCTCTCATAAACCGAAAAATCTGCTGACCCTACTAATGCATCCACTTTGTAAATCAAAATTTGCAAATACACACTTTTCTTGAAGCAAAATGTTATTTTTTATTGGTGATGTCTATTTCTCATGGGGCTTTGGAATGGTCTTAAAAACTATTTAGGGGCCAGGCGTGGTGGCTCATGCCTGTAATCCCAGTACTTTGGGAGGCCGAGGAAGATGGATCACCTGAGGTCAGGAGTTCGAGACGAGCCTGACCAACATGGTGAAACCCCATCTGTATTAAAAAAATACAAAGTTAGCCGGGTGTGGTGGCACATGCCTGTAATCCCAGCTACTCAGGAGGCTGAGGCAGGAGAATCACTTGAATCTGGGAGGCGGAGGTTGCGGTGAGCCGAGATCGCGGCATTGCACTCCAGCCTGGGCAACAAGAGGAAAACGCCATCTCAAAAACAAACAAACAAACAAACAAAAAACTTTATTTATACTTCTAAAATGTATACAGAATACAATTTCTTCTGGTTATATTTGTAAAGCTCATGCAGAATAAAAGTTATTCCTAAATTAACGGCACAGTTCTGCTGTAAAGGCAGTGACTTGAATGTTTTGTACACAGCCATCATCGCAGAATTGTGGAAAGAAGGAAGAATGGGAGGAGAGGAAGGAGGGAGGGAGGGAGGGAAGAGGGAAGGAAGGAAGGAAGGAATGGAGGGATGGGAGGGAGGGAGGGAGGGAAGAAGGAGGGAGGAATGGAAGAGAAGGGGGAGGAAGGGAAGGGAAAGGAAGGAGGAGGGAGGGAGGGAGGGAGGGAGGAAGGAAGGAAGGAAGGGAGGGAGGAGGAACAGAAGAGAAGGGGGAGGAAGGGAAGGGAAGTGGGCAGGAAGGGAAAGGAAGGTAAGGAAAGGGAAGGGAAGAAGGAGAAGGAGGAGGAAGGGAGGGAGGAAAAAAGGAAGAAAGGAAGGAAGGAAATAAGGGGAAATTAGAAGGAAAATAAGGAAAGAGCCTTTACCTCTAGCCTAGGGCACTGAAGAACTTAACGTCAGGGCGTGTGGATAATTGTGAGTGCACAACAGCGAGAAAAGCAACATTCACATTGTGAAGTCACTAATTCTCTTCCTCCGTTCAAGTTCAAGAGCGGCAAGCCTAGAGGTTTTCCTCAGAGCATGTAGGCACTTAGGAACAATTACACATCCCACAGTTTATTTGTATGTGCTTCTACCTTCTGCAGCGTTATCTAATATGAAAACTAAATTGAGAAAACCAACTAAATTAAAGCTAATCAGAGTTTCATCGCGGCCCACAGCACAGCAGATAATATTCCAGCGCTCCATGCAATTAAATTCTTCAATTATTCTAAGTGTTATTATGCTAATTTAAAAGGCTAGGATTGTTAGAAAAATGTATAAAGAATTATGCTCAGTTATAGCATTTTATTTATGTGATTTCACATTAAATTATTTAAGGTATGGAAATTATAAGAGTTATCAGTATGTGACTTCAGCCTGTCCCACTGGGCAGTCGGCAAAGCTGAAGGGAAAATTTGTCCCATTTTATCCTCCCAGCGGGGATAATCTCGCAGCTGGAAGGATGGCCTGGCCTGCTCCCTGCAAGAGGACTCAGACTGCATGCAGGGGCTGTCCCCACCTCTGCTGGCTCTGAGAGGCACTTCCTCTCCCCGGGAGCACACGTCTCTTTGTTGTGGGATCACTGTTGTGGAATCACTTTGCATATCCTCCTTAATTAAAAAAAAAAAAAGAACAAGCAAAAGGCTTCGAAGGGGGACCCCCAAGGCTTCGAAAGCTGCACCCACAGCCCACAGTGAGCCCTGAGAAACACCTGCCCTCTCACAGCCTCCATTAATGTGCCTGCCTGTTAGGGTTTTGCAGGAAAATTATCTCAAGCTTAAATGAGAACTGACAGGTTTTAAATACGGGGATAATTCCCTATTAAATCCAGACTTATTGTACTTTTCTTTTTACCTGCCTCTCTCTCTTCTGCTCTTATCCTTAAAACACCTTCTCTCACTCAGCTCTGCTTCCCTTCTCCTCCTCAATCCTCCCCTCCCCTCCCTTCTCATCTCCTCCCCTTCCCCTCTCTTTCCCTCTCCTTCCCTCCCCCTCCCTCCCCTTCCCTCCCCCTCTCTTTCCCTCTCCTTCCCTCCCCCTCCCTCCCCTTCCCTCCCCCTCCCCTCTCCTCTCTTCCCCTCCCCTCCCCTCTTCTCCCCTCCCTCCCCTCTCCTCCCCTCCCCTTCCCTCCTCTCTCCTTCACTCCCCTTCCCTGCCCTGACCTTCCCTCCACTCTCATTTCCTACCCTTTCTCTCCCCCGACTCTTCCTTTTATTTCCTATCTTTGCCTTGCCTTTTTCTCCAAGTTTTGGCCCCAGAATGATTATCTCTTTTTTAAAAAATTTATTAAACACACAGGGGCCAGTCTTTTTTCCTCTCTATTCCTCCAGCCTGCACCCCCCGGCCCTGCTCCCCATGTCTGTCTGAGCAGCATGCAGCGCCAGGCAGTCCTGCCTGGAACAGTCCCTTCAAACAGGCCAGCAGACAAGCCCTGCTCTTCCGCCTCCCTGTCTCTTTCTCAGAGTTCTGCTAGTGCCTCCCCTCACCCCCACCTCCCACAGCCTCCTAGCTTCAGTGGTTTCTCCTGGATCCCTGGAGTTCCACGTGGTCAGAGTCCCTTCAACACAGGAATGAGCTCAGAGCAGAGGCCCAGTGGAAGCCACCTGCTGTCCTCAGCCTGAGCCCTTGTCTCCTCGGCACCCTCAGGTCACACCAGAGGCCCCAGAGCCCCGGATCCCACACCCAGGAGGCTGAGCACAGCGGGGAGGCTCAGGGTGGCTCTGGGCATTGTGTCAGTGCCATTGAGTTGATGGCAGGAGGAAGGCCTTGGCCTTTGCCCAACAAAAAAGTCAGATCAGGGAAAGGAAGGAACTTCAAGATGGGAGGAAGCTTCCCCTGTTGCCCTGCAGGGCCGCGTAAGAACGGTGTGGGTCCCACCCCCAATTCTGCACTGCACCATCTCAGGAAGTCCACGTGTGCCCAACACTCTACCAAGCCCAGCAAACATGATGCTGTGGCGTGGTGAGGAGGCCCCATGCAGGATCCAAGGGTGGGGTCAAGCTGCCCGGGGCTCTTTGTACCAAAGTCTGAACCCCACCACTGTCTTGCTGCTGAGGCCGCCCTAACCCCAGGCTACTCTCAGCTCAAGACTTGGCAGGGCACGGACACTGAGGCAGATGCAGGCCTGGGACACCTGAAGATGGTCTCTGACACATCTGCTAACCTTCCTTCCTCCCCTCCCTCCATCCTCTCCCTCCTTCCTCCCCTCCCTCCTTCATCCTCTCCCTCCTTCCTCCCCTCCCTCCTTCATCCTCTCCCTCCTTCATCCTCTCCCTCCTTCCTCCCCTCCCTCCTTCATCCTCTCCCTCCTTCCTCCCCTCCCTCCTTCATCCTCTCCCTCCTTCATCCTCTCCCTCCTTCCTCCCCTCCCTCCTTCCTCCCCTCCCTCCTTCCTCCCCTCCCTCCTTCCTCCCCTCCCTCCTTCATCCTCTCCCTCCTTCCTCCCCTCCCTCCTTCATCCTCTCCCTCCTTCCTCCCCTCCCTCCTTCATTTGGGGTCAGACTTGCATGGTGGTCTGGGGTTCTTGAAGCCATTCCTGGCTCTGTGAGCATTTCTCCTGATAACATCAGAAAACATCTTCTTGATTTTAGCACCTGCTTCTCCGAGGGCCTGGACTAAGACCGTTGCCATTGCCCTGCAGGGGCTGACACACCGGACCCTTTCAGAATTGTGCAAGTTTCTTTGTGCTCCTTTCCCTCTCATCTAAGGCCAATCTTGCAACACCAGGAACAAGATAATAGATTCCAGGCGTGATCTAACAAGGGCCTCAGTGTAGATGAGGTAGCTAGTCACAGATTCACCGTTAACTTCTCTCAGCAGATGGGACGGGTTCTCGGAATAGGTAACATTTTGTATGTTTGAACTTTATGGGCACATTTGCCCTGAATTATAAGCCATTTGAGGTTAAATAGAAATTTCTGGAAACTAGCACTTAATGAAGCAGCGGAGTTTAAGTGAATGTTTCTTCCTTGCCCCTGTGTTAGCCTCATCATTATCAGAATGTCCAAAAATGTAACACAGCCTGACCCAGCTCACCTGGAAAGGCAGGAGCCCCACGAGTGCAGGTGACAGGGCGATGGGGAAACAAACAGACCGAGCGTTCCCTGCACGGCCTCGCCCTGTGGGGAGGGACTGCTAATTCCACAGGGGGTTGGCACGGCTGGGCACATCATGCACAGGTGTCAGTGTCTTCATTTTCCAGACCGACCATGCCAAAGAATTGGGTGAGAGCTAATGCCAAGCAAAAGAAATGACCACGAGCTCCCCAAGCAGCCTGGCGAGAATCCAGTGAAGAGACCCAGAAAGATGTGGGGCTGGACAGTGAGGGACGAGGGCAGGCCTTACCTGCACAAGGTCGGGAGGGAGGAGATGGAGACAGGCACCCACCCACTCCAGAAATAACTGTCTGGGCTGCTCATCAGGGAGTTTCCAGAGACACATAAAGGCAGAGGAAGCTGTGGAGTGGGCAGCCCAGGGCAGGACAGGCCCAGCCTTGATAAAGAGGAGGGGGAGGCAGAGGACTCTGGACCACACCCTGTAGCTCACGTAGGGGCCGAGCAACAAGGACGGACTTCCAAATCCAGCTCACGGCAGGAGCCAATGGCCCCGTCTGGACAGCTGGTCCCCCTGTGTGGCAGAATACAGGGCCAGCTTAGGCCCGGCAGGGTCCAGGCTCCACAGAGCCAGCTGCCTCCCTTCATCTTTTTGGGAGGAGTCAGTCTATAGCAAGGGAAGGCTCATCTCTGCACAAAAGAAGGTTGAGAGGTTTGAAAAATAACTTGAGAACACGGAAAGAGATCTAGGGAGGTGGGTAAAGGGGCACTGATGTCAAATGATAGGTGTGAAAGAATGTGGCCTGTAAAGATAGAGGTGACAGTGGGACCATGCTATTAGGTGATAAAAAAGGGAAGAGATTCTTCTCATATTGGTGGGCATAATTTTTTTTAAAGCACATATGGCATGGAGCATTAGAAAGAACCCAGGGAAGGACCTCATTTCTGCACACTGTGGAGCTGCAGATTCGGGCTTTGCTAACTAACTCGTGAATTCTGCCATCGGGCTTTGCTAACTCGTGAATTCTGCCAGTGTTTCTCAGGTGCTGCTACCTCCCAGTAGGCCAGGGAAGGAGAGCTGGGGGGACACAGTCTTCACTCTCAACAGGGGCACTGTCTGGTGGGGAGACCGCTGCATGGTAGCCACATAGGGTGAGGCAGGGCAGGGATGGACATTTGGAGAGATGCACTCAGCACCATGGACTCCTTGAGGGCAGGTCCGCAACCCCTCATGGCTTCCCATGACCTCTGGAGTTAAATGGGGAGATAGGGGTGTGGGTGAAGCTGTATTAGACCTGGCTGGAAATTTGTCATCTGCTTTTCTTGGGAAGTTGTGTTGAAAATAATAGCTCCTGTATGAAGACCCATGGATTCCACCCAAAGATGGTCCCCTGCTGTGCCTGGGAATAAGTGCCATTAGGGGAAGAGATTTGCAGGAATGAATGAACAGAAACAGAAGAAGGATGTATATAAAAGTCATATTTGGCTTCCACATTGCACGTTTCTGAGCGAGAGTGATACTTTTGAGCACAAAGCCAGCAGCGCAGAATTCAAACATAGAATGATTTGCAGTGTATTATGCTACGGGCAGAGCAGTAAAGGGGGTTTCAATTGTTATTTTTGGAAAGAGAAGCTTTTAAGAACTATGACAGATGGTGTTGGATACTTGGTGGGCTAAAAATGGGGGAGGGAGTGTCCTGGAATAGTGATTCTGCAGGCCCAGGCTTCTGTCTAAGATGTGGATGCCACAGAGAGCTGGGGCCATGTGCAGGACCTGGTGGGTGAGGACATGTGTTTATACAAATGCATCTGCCTCAGAAGGGAAGGATGCAGGCTAGACCTTGGGAGGTACACATGTCCACCTTGACGGCAGTTTCAAGCATTTGTCAGGAACGCTGTCGGATGAGCATGTTGAATGACAACTAAGATTCCTCCTCAGTTTCGAGCTTCTACATTCTGTTTGCAAGACTTTCACTCCAGGAAGACCATGCATCCTGCCTCCTTACTCATGCATGCTCTTCCAAGAGAATGCATCTTGCAAATTTGAGCTAGAACATGGGAGACTAACTTTCCTTCTTCACGATGTGAGTATGCATGACCTTAGCTGTAGACATGTGCATTATTTGGAAGACAGATACTACCATCTGCAGAAATATTCCACATTCATCCTTTTACTAAAGGATTTAAAAAAATTCTGATGAAAGTGTTGACTAGATAATTCTGGGAGTGTATGTTGGACTTGAGAAAACAATGCATGCCACAGTACGCCCTGACTGATGATGTGAACCCAAACGGGATAAACTGTGGCCATGCCTGTTGCAGACAGAGCCTCAGCACGCAGCCTACCCCGGCTCTGCACAGCAAACCTGAGTGCGCTCCTACCCTCTGAGGTTCAGGAGCCATTTATATCCATGCTTAGTGTAGTTTTATTACTGTGTTTTTGGAGGGACTGGTTTATCGGTTTTTTTGGTTTTTGTTTTTCGTTTTCAGAAATTGAACCAAAAAAAGTATTCTGTGAGGTCTTGCCACATGGGCGCCATACAACTCAGCATGGTCCAGTGCTCTCCCGCCAAGGCCCTTGGCCCCCGTTGGATTCAGGGTCTGTGCGAGAAGGTCTGGTTATAACTCCTAATGGAGAGATGACCATGAAAATTCGCCCCAAAAGGTCATAAATCTGACCCTGTGTTGCAGCCTCAGCAGAAAATCTAAGCGCGGAGTGGGCTGGAGAAGTGATTTATCCTCCCCGCAAGAGGGGCAGCTCTGCCTGCGGGTGGCTGTTTTCTGGGCATGCAGCTCCGACTGTGTCAACAGCGGACACTGAGGCAGCCCCACGGGGCACTGGGGCTGAACAAGCCGCTGAATCTCAGTCAGTGTGGGAGTCAGGCGGAAGCCCACGGAGCTCTCCTAGCAGAGAAGGCTGGAGATGCCGTCACGCTCTTAAAAACTGTCAGAGTACTGTGAGCTTCGTGTCTCCGCTTTAAATAAGTCATGGCAGGGGACCCCACGAAGGGGGACTTAGATGAAACACGGGACACCCAGTCACCTGTGAATTCCAGAGAAACAGGAGCGATTGCTTAGTGTCAGCATCTCCAAATACTGCCTGGGACACACTTGTTCTAAAAGTTACTCATTGATGGCCGGGCGTGGTGGCTCACGCCTGTAATCCCAGCACTTTGGGAGGCGGAGGCGGGCGGATCACCTAAGGTCAGGAGTTCAAGACCAGACTGACCAACATGGAGAAACCCCATCTCTATTAAAAATACAGAATTAGCTGGGCGTGGCAGTGCATGCCTGTAATCTCAGCTACTTGAGAGGCTGAGGCACGAGAATCGCTTGAACCCGAGAGGCGGAAGTTGCGGTGAGCGGAGATTGTGCCATTGCATTCCAGCCTGGGCAACAAGAGTGAAACGCTGTCTCAAGAAAAAAAAAAGTTACTCATTGTTTGTCTGAAGTTCAAATGTAGCCAGGGTCTTCCCCGTGTACTTGCTGAATCTGGCAATCCTACCCTGGACGGGTATCTCGCGCCTGTGCTACCTCTCCCTCTACTTAAGGTATAGACTGGGGCTTTGTGCACAGATGGACCCCAGGTAGAATGTTTGCATTTTGTGACATTTGAAAGTGCCAGGTTCACCAAAGGAAAAGGCGTTTACATTTTTCTCTAGGTGGGTATGTTTGTTTGCTAGGGCTGCCTTCATGAAGTCCTGCAGAATGGGTGCCTTAAACACAGACTCTTGTTTCCTCACAGTCCTGGGGGCTGGAAGCTTGAGATCAAGGTGTGGGCGGGGCTGGTTCCTCCCAAGGCTGTGGGAGGACCTGCTGCAGCCTCGGCGGTGGCTCCTCACGGCCTGCTGGCAGTCTTTGGTGTTCGTGCCTTGTGGAAGCATCACCCCGTCTCTGCCTTCATCTTCACACAGCCTTCCCCTCTGCGTGAGTGGGTGTCTAATTTCTCCTTTTTGTAAGGAGACCAGTTATCTTGGATTGAGACCTTCCTCATGGCCTCACTTCTCTGAGTAACCTCTATAAAGACTCTATCTCCAAATACAGTCACATTCTCTATTAGGGGAACAAGGGATTAGGACTCAAGCATATAAATGTGGTCACAGCTCAATCCACAGTGATGGGTTCTACCTGTCCCAGGGTGGGGGGCACAGATGTCCTTATGAGATGTCCTCACAGGTAGAACTGGGACAGGTAGAACAGGAAATTTCTGAGCGTCTTCCCCTCTGACTCAGGAGCATGGATGGATCTTTTGCTTTAGCTGAACCATTGTTAAATAGTCTTTAAAAATGGAAGTGCTCTGGATGAACGAAGTGTGTGGGTCCCCTGTGTTGGCAGAGATTTCCATTTTGCCTGGTGCTAAGCAGTGTCCAGTCCTCTTGTTTGTTCTTGAAAGTCATCTGAGTCTCCAGAAGTGCTTGAAGGGAGGGAAGGAGGCTGCTGGGCAAGCACAGGGGCCCTTCCCTGGCTGTGCTGGGCGGCCACTGTGCTGGGTCCCATGTCAGCAGCCTGCACGGTGAACGGTGTGCAGCCCGCAGCCCAGTCTCTGTCTCTGACCCCCTTTCCCACACTGGTTGCCTGAATCAAGCAAGTCCAGAAGGAAGTGAGAAACACTGTGGCCACAAGCCTGTTATCCGTCGTGGGCAGCTCAACCCAGCGTGCGCAAGATGACACACTTAAAAATCATGTGTCTTGAAGATGACAACTCATTGCCAAGAAAATGATAATAGAGAACGGAGGAAACTCCATCTTACTCTGCAAAAAGGAATCAGCAATCGATTCAGGACAGAAATCCAGCTAAGCAGGCAGAGGACAGGCCAGTCCTTACTTGGGCAGCTTTACAATTGATATGACCACCCAGCCCAGCAGAGCAAAAGTGGGGCCAGGTGCTCAAGACTGGAGCTTCCGTGTAAAATAAGACTGGTAATTGGCCAGGCGTGGTGGCTCATGCCGGTAATCCCAGCACTTTGGGACGCCAAGGCGGGTGGATCATGAGGTCAGGAGATCGAGACCATCCCGGCTAACACGGCGAAACCCCATCTCTACTAAAAATACAAAAAATTAGCTGGGCGAGGTGGCGGGCGCCTGTAGTCCCAGCTACTCGGGAGGCTGAGGCAGGAGAATGGCATGAACCCCCAGGGGGCAAAGCCTGCAGTGAGCTGAGATCACGCCACTGTACTCCAGCCTGGGCAGCAGTGAGACTCCGTCTCAAAAAAAAAAAAAAAAAAGACTGGTAATTATGCTTCCAGCACAGAATTATCAAGTGGACTAAATAAGATAGCCCATGTGAGTGTGAATGTGTGCACAGCAGCACACCTCGAATGTCAATTTTTGTTGAATTTGGTTAAGTATTATTTTCCAATAGTTTCCCTTTTTCATTATGATCTTGAATTTAAATGAATGTCGTGGCAAGCACACACCTGCGGGAAGCGGATGGCCCGGCTGATGGGTGCGAAGCTGCCTTCCCCACACAGTGCCCTCCCTGAAACTCTCACTAAGTACTGCAGAGGGAAACAAAGACCTAGCACCAGCTCTGAAGGTCAATGACGTCTGAGTCCTGCCACCAACTCCAGATAATCCCGAGTCTTCACTGGCCTTCTGCAGAAGTTTCAGGTCCTAGAGAACAACAAAGCTCAGGCAGGCTCAGCTGGGCAGTGACTGCATCTTCATGGGGAGGAGGTGGCCGGCTCAGTGCATCCTGAAACAGCAACGCCAGGGCCTCCTCCTCCAGAATAAAACGCCGTGAACCAGCTGCTAGCTGCAGAAATTAAATGGAGACAAAATCCTGGAAAGAACAGAAAAGAAGCAGAGGCACCCTATGGAAGGGATTTCCCTTCTACAAAATGGAGCGATCCACACAGAAGCTCTCCTGCGACGCCCTTCTGACGTCTCACAGCCACATTGCCAAAGGCGGTGACATTTGAGCAGCGCGTCCTCCGTGCGCCCAGCCAGCCTGGTAGTGCACACCGCGAGGGCTTATCCGTGTTAACATAAACCCTCATTAGAGGGGATTAGGAGAGAAACAGTGAGAAACAGGATGGACACTCACCCTCCGAGGACCCCAGGAAGATGCTGCGTACTAATTACCCTTTTAAATGACTTGGAAATACTGCGGACACGTATCAGCGTCTGTGCACAGGATGCATGGGGAATTGTGCTTTGCAGATGACAACCTGTTTGTATTTTGCAACAGTTCTATGTTCTGCACCCCCGCCCCCCCCCCACACACACACACGCACGCTCCCACCCTGGACACAGAAGTCAACAGAGACGCTGAGGGGGCGTAAGGGGACGTGACTCCCCTCTTGCCTCTCTTCACTAACCTTGAGCGTGAGGGCCTCCTGTGGGTTTCTTCCCTCGAGTCCCCTGCAGTCCCCTGCAGTCCCCTGCACAGCCTTGGAAAGCTCAAGGTGCTGGGGACATTCTCAGGACCCTGTGGGTCTGGGGCTGCCCCTGGTTGGGACTCTGCATCAGTTCCACCTGTAGGGAAATGGGTTTCTTAAAGCACAGAGGGTGTCTCCAGCTGCCTTCATACCACATGTACAGATGCAGACGGGCAGCATTGTGTGAACTCATGTGTGAGCTAAGTGGGCTGTGTTGGCCTCACGTGTGTCTCCTGGGGAGAGGGCCCAGGCCAGATGTTGTCAGAGCGTGGTGGATGCGCCCCTGAAAGGGTGCCTTCCTGTCTTCACCTTCCATGACCCAGCTTCTCCCTGGAAACCACCCCTCTTTACTAACTTCTGAAATGCATGGGTGCTGGAGTCCACTTCTGGAGCCCTCTCTGGCAGGTCTGGGGTACAGAGCTGGAATGTGGGTCTTTCCACACCCCTCAAGGAGTTCCTCTAAGGGGGAAGGTGGGGATGTGGCCTTGCACACTCAGCTGTTGGTGTTTGCTGCTGAGACAGCACAAGACAGAGCCTCCTCCGCACCCTAGATGGTTTGAGAGCAAAAGCAGACGGCAGGCTCCACACCGGATCCCACGACAGGCAGGGTGGCCACCAGAGGTGAAAAGGGCTTCTAAGATTCATGGCCTGGAGCCATAAAGTCAGTGTAAACATGCCGAGCAGAGGAGCGTGTGTGGAGGACTGGAGGTGGCCAATGTGGCCCAAGTACCCTGTGTGTGTGGCCATGTGTGTGCATGTGTGTGCATATGTGTGTGTGCACGTGTTATGAATTCTCACATGAAATGGTCAGTCAGGTGCAGCCACACAGTAGACACAGAAAAGGCTCAGGAAAACACAGTTTGCCGTGTTCACAGGTCCTAGAGGCCGGAGGCCGGGTGCTCCACACGGGCCCTATGGGAGAGAACCAAGGGGTCAGGAGGCAGGGCTGGAGAGAGGGGAAGGCTTCAGACATCGGTGCTGTTGGGGCTCCTGGGGGAAAGGCAGGCAGAGCAAGGCAGCTCTAAGCCACTAGGCTGTCCCCAGTTGCCTGGCACCTGCCCCCCAGATCATGAAGGCAGAGGAAGGTGGTCTCCTGGGTGTCCTGCCACATCCAGAGGCGGCTCTGGATGGGTGAGCTTGAACATCAAGAAAGCTGTCTTCTCATTTTCCCACCATCTTAGAGTCCACGGGAAAGAACTCAGCCTTATTTGGCACTGAGCGGCAGACACAGAGGCATCAGATGGCTGAGGCCAGGGCTATGGGATGCAGTGTGGGAGGAGGCTCTGGAGGGCAGTGGGGCCGTTGCATTGCTTCTGTTAGAGGTGCACAGATGGCTTGAGTGCAGAAGTTTGAGACCAGCCTGAGAAAAATGGTGAAACCCCTTCTCTACAAATATATATATATATATACACACACACACACACACACATTATATACCATATTTTTATATTACATATATATATTATATATAGATTAGCAGAGTGTGGTGGCACACACCTGCAGTCCCAGCTACTTAGGAGGCAGAGGCAGGATGATCACCTGAGGCCTGGAGCTTGAGGCTGCAGGGAGTTGAGATCGTGCCACTGCACACCAGCCAGGGCAACAGAGTGAGTCCTCGTCTCTTTAAATAAATAAATAAATGCCGTGTACTATAGAAGGAGAGCCAGAGCCAAACCATTTTGACTGGAGGAGCCCCGGGGTGAGAGGCTGGGTGATAAGAATGAAATAGCGCCTTTCCCAGAGGCCCCGCCCAGGTGCTGTGGGACCCCTCCTTGAACAGAGAGCCCCTGGATGAGATGGGCTTCCCACGGGCCCTGCGAGGCAGCAGAGCAGGGCAGGATGAGAACCTCAAGCCGAGCAACCCAGTTGAACTTCCCTTACCTCGGTCATCAGGGTCAAGTCCCCATGGCCACCACGGTGTGGAAGCTCTGCTTCCTGGGAGCACAGCGGAGGTCCATGTGTCCTTTGGGGATTGTTGCTGCACTGGGGGATGGACCAGCCCCTCCCTTTCCTCCACTCACAGCCATCTACACAGGTGTGGGCCTCCCAGGAAGGACCAGGGAGACCCAGGAGAATCCCCCGGCAGCCCACCCTCCCTTTCAGGGAGACTGCGTCTGATGGCACTCAGATGAGTGGACATGCACTTCACTGCTTGTTCTTGGGCTCAGCTCAGGTTGGCATTATGGTTGTCATTCCCTTTGGGGTCCTCTCGCCTGCAGACACCAGGGACAGGTGGGGGGTTGGCTTTATTATTTGTACTGAGCATTTTGAGGCAAACAATCCCAGCTGTTGACACAGCCACACCGGAAGGCGTGACACACAGAGCTCTGCTCTTGTCCACTGGCTCCTGCACCTTCTGCTGTGTGTGCCCAGAGCGTGTGTCTCCAGCACTGCTGTTGGCTGGACAGCCACGGGGCATTTTCTTTAAGCTGATGGTGCATTTGATCTTAAGAACTAGAGCACTGAAGTTTCAAGAGATGGGGGTTAACAGGCCACGCAGGAGGCAGGGACGTTTGCAGAGTTAGCCATGAGGCAGGGACAGGGCAACATAGTCCATGCTATTAAGAGAGTCTTTGCAGCCCTTCAGAATCAGCACTGTCGATATCTTCATTTTATCAATGAGAAACTGAGGCCCAGATTTGCTATGTAGCAGGCCAGAGATCATCCAACCAACACGCAGAAGAGTGGGAACCTTAATCCTGGGGTCTGGTCCCAGCCCAGGTACACTTTGTCCCTGAATGGGGCTCCTTGCTCCCTACTGGAGAAGGCACTGAGCATGCTCATGGATTTGCTACCAGCAATGCCATCCCCATCTCCATCACCTGTAATACCTTGATGCAATAGAGACTGACAATTAGTCAAGACACAAATCTATCAAGAAACCTATTCAAATTTGAAAAGAAAAACCAACCAAGCACTCAGAAGGGCTGTCTTCCATAGGTCCAGTGGTCATCTCTGGCTGTACATTAGGCTAGCCTAAGTGTTCAAAAACATTTCCAATCCCTGGGTGGTACATCAGGCAAATTATGTCAGTGCCACTGAGGCTGAGTCTTGGGCCTTGGTGTGTTTCAAATCTCCCTCAGGATTCCGCTACCTTGCCAGGGTGGAAGACGGCTGAGCCAGCTCTGTCAGAGGCACCGAAGCCTAATGTCTTGCTCTAGGACAGTAGGTTTCCTCACTCCTTCACCCTTGCAAGATGCCTATAGGAAGGGATGCAGCCCCACCTCTGCCCCAGTTTTACCAATGCAGAGACACACATGGTTAAAACTGGTCCAGTAATGTTCTGCTGTGATGTACTTTGCAGGGGAGAACTTATGCTAATTAGTTGGTATATACCTTTGGTATTCTGTTGCTTCCTTGATGGTCTTAACATGTCATTTGCATTTTTCAACTATACTTAGCTGCCTCTTACGAAGGGAATTATATTACATAGTGATATTTGCGAATCTGGGAATTCACAAAGGTTTTAGAATCTATCTGTTGCAAATATAAAGAGTGTGCTATGTCTGAAAAGCTATTGTCTGAGGACAGAACCAAAAGAAACAGAGCACAGCAGAGCTCGGATTGAAGACAAAGAGGAAGTGTTACTACAAATCAGAGAGAGAGCTTCTGGAGGGTACTAATTGCCAGGCATAGCTACAAAGAAGATGCATATTTTATTTCACTGGAAGGCTTAAAAGTGAGAAGATTCTGACTTGATTTGTCTTAGGAGACCTGTAAGCAGGACCTGAGTGGTAGACTTCACATGGATCTTGGCAAGGGCATTGCTTCTGAGGCTGGAAAACAGAGGTGGGCTGGGGCTGTAAAGGGAAGGGCCATTTGTTTCACCCATTCCTAGAGTTACCATGATACATTTTTCAAGGTTATGAATCAAAGAAGAACTGAGTAATACCAATGTGGACAAGATGAACAAATATGACCCGAAATGTGACCAGAATGAGCAATAAACATCACAAAATTACCGAAGTGATGGGGCAATTTTGGTTAAGACAACAAGATTTCGAATCACTCAACTCTCTGGGATGCCACAGGCAAATTAAGTTTGTAAATAATCAGGTGGACTCGTGGACTTTCAGCTTCTCCGTGCCTGCTTCTGCTCTAGGGCCAGCCCTTCCAGAGCCTGTCTGCAAACCCCGCTTGCACCAACTTACACAGCAAATGCATTGACACACTTCCCACAGAGGCCAAACATACCCCACATCTTGAAACTGTCAATTGCAAATATAGGTGGCTTTTTAGCATTGTCATATTGGATATAATTTTTGCCCTAGGAACTGGAAAACATTCCTTCACAGGATCAAAGGATAGTTATGTCATTTTGCGAGCCCTCCATTAGCTTTCCCATTAAAAATGAATGCTGCTAATAATTTCATTTATATGCATTAGTATTTTGGAAAAAAAAAAACCTTCACTGAATTTGCCTTGAAATTCAAAATGCTATCAGAAAGCACCATGACAAGTCATCATATCATGGTATTTTCCTGATTTATCTCTATTTCTTGATTGTAATATGTTCTTATTATGTGTCAAAGAATTGCCCTAGGAAAAGTATCATTTTTTTAAGTTGAGCTCATCTGTTTCTTTTAGTTTTAAGCTTAAACCCGTGGGCATTTTTATGTCTACCTTACAATGCATGCCATACTTTCATGCTTCTTTCCTTGGGTGAGATATTTATTTAATGCCAAGGTAACAAAATTTAGAATTAGATGGATAAGCAATACGGGTTGTGATGTGGTGGTTTTCTTCCTGTTATCAGCCCAGCAATGTATGTAAACAATGCGTAGGCTCTGAATGCATATGGCAATCCCACCTGCTACCCTTTGCCCATCATATCATGCCCCTAAAGGCATTGTGGGCCAACAGCGATTCAATCCCCCCATGCATGCATAATCTGACAAACTTTGCATAAATAATAATAAATAATTGGTATGTATAAATAATTTATCATTTATTTTTGCAGGAGAAGAAGAATTCTTAGACATATTTTAAACAAAGGGAACAGCAAACATGATCTCAATCAGAAAAGGGGTTAAGTCTCTTTAAAACACAACTTTCAAAGCTCATATGCATTCAGTGTATATTTGTGATTTCTACTGAGAGGGTGTGTGATATCACCAAAATCTGTGAAGCACGGCAGGATACCTATGTCAGTGTCAGAAAATGATTCAAAATAAATTCTAACTTGGAGAATTATTTTCAAAACAAGCCAAATAATATTTCTTATTAAGAAAATGATTTCTTTTTTCCTGAGAGTGAATCAAGTCTAAACCTTTCCAGTTAAATATATTATTATATGTGAAGATTTTATATTTAGTTTGGTAAATATCTCAGATTAAATGTAGGTTTCTAAATCCAAGTATACGCAAAAAATATTGAGAAAAAATAGTAATAAAATAAAAACTAATCCCTAGTCAAATTGGAGAGATAAATGAAGTGGATAGAAGATTGAATTATTGCACAAATAAGAAAGAAAGAGTGAGCTTCTCCCTCCCCTGCTTCTATGGACACAGAAGTGTCCCTGTGGACGGCAGAGCCTGATTCATGCCACAGGCGGGTGTGGTGGCACCACCAGGGAGATCCCAGGAAGGTGGAGGGATTTCTGCCCATTGACTCTGGGTTTCCTGGATCTCAGTTTTTTCTTAATTTTCCTTCTCCAATTATATGTTGGAAATTTGTTTTGTTTTGTTTTTTTGAGACAAGGTCTCACTCTGCAGCTCAGGCTGAAGTGCGGTGGTTTGATCACGGCTCACTGAAGCCTCGACCTCCCTAGACCCCGGTGATCCTCCCACCTCAGCCCCAAATAACTGCGACTGCAGGCATGTGCCACCACACCCAGCTAATTTTTTTTTTTTCAGACACGGGGTCTCACTATGTTGCCCAGGCTGGTCTCAAACCCCTGGGCTCAAGTGATCCTCCCACCTAGGCCTCCCAAAGTGTTGAGATTACAAGCGTGAGCCGTTGCGCCTGGCCTATATGTACTTTTTAATCCTCGTAAAATTCAATCCAGCAGGAACAATTGGTTTCAGTGAAAAACGAGTTTCTAATAAAAGACTGGGAGTCGTGCACATGTCCCAGGGAGGCGGGTCAGGTCTGCAGAAGTTCTGGTCCTGGCCCCTTCCTGGCCTCTCCCAACCCCAGACAATCCCAGGGTCCCTCACAGGGGCCCACCCTCCTCCTAAGTCCACACAGAAGGCTTTTAGTTACATTGCATCTAATCTTTGAACAAAGCACAACATATTTTCTCATTGGGTCTTACAATCTCTGTAACTTATAGCTCAAAACAGTTGTTTCTGCATTTAATTAGTAAACATGGGTTTGGCCCCAGGTTGACTTGGCCAATCCTGGTGCTACCGTTAATCCATGAAGAGATTTGGGGTGAGGAATTTTACCTCTGTGTCACATTCTTTCCATCAGTGAAAGGGTGGTACTGCTTGCCTGGTAGAAATGTCACGACAGTTGATGACTATTGTATGTCACATGCTTCAGTCCTGCTCGAGGTCTCCGGCCCACAGCTCCTCTGACTGTCCCTGAATCTTGTCTTTGGTGGCCCTCCTTTGTCCCTGGCCTCCAGGCTCCAGACCATCCCAGCCCGGTTTCCTCCCACCGCCCACTTGCTCCCCTCCTGTGCTTCTCCTCCGCAGCTGCCCTCCCCTCGCAGAAGCTTGGGGCCTCACTGGCCAGCATGGCCCTTTCCTGAGCACTTTTCTTCATGCACTTACACAACTGCATATATAAAACAGTTTTAGCAAGTTGCTCATAAACAAAAAATAAATTTGTTTTTGCATATTAAAAAACAGTAACAGGAACAAAAATATAAAAGTGCAAGTACCAATAGCTTCATCCTCTCCTGGTTTATTAGTCTGTTCTCACACTGCTATAAAGAATACTATCTGAGACTAGGTAATTTATAAAGAAAAGAGGTTTAATTGGCTCACAGTTCCGCATGCTGTACAAGAAGCATGGCCAGGAGGCCTCGGGAAGCTTCCAATCATGGCAGAAGGTGAAGGGGAAGTAAGCACATCTTCAAAAGGCAACAGGAGGGAGAAGGGTGGAGTGAAGGAGAAAGAGCCCCTTATAAAAGTATCAGATCTTGTGAGAACTCACTCACTGCCATGAGAACAGCATGGGAGAAACCGCCCCCATGGTCAAACCACCTCCCTCCCTTGACACGTGGGGATTTCAATTTGAGATGAGATTGATTTGGGTGGGGACACAGAGCCAAGCCATATCACCTGCCCTTCAGTGAGCTTCTCAGTGGTCCCATGGTTGACTGTGGCATGGAAAGAGATGATAGTGAGCATAGACCAGTAGAGACCCAGTGGGGGCAACCAGAGGAAGGAGACCCTCTGGGAAGTGGATGAGGGGGCAAAGGACATGTGGTTGGAGGTTGGGGTGTTTGCATGAGAGGTGTGCTGAGCACAGCCAGGTGGCAGAAGTCTCACCTAGTATTGTGCACTTTAGCACTGTCTTCTCACCATACCTCCCCCCTTCTCTCCATATTGCCTCCTGAGAAAACACTCATGCTTTGCAGTGTTGTAAGAAAGGATTAGAATCGTGGGCTTTGGAAGACCTCCAAACACAAGACTGGTGCTGAGACTCAGGTTGCAAGCTCTGCACGCCCATGAGAACCTGTAATCAGACATCCTTGCAGGAAGAGTCAACCTGCCAGGCTGGAGCTCTTCCAGATCCTGGACGCCAACTGAGGGCACAGGGAGCCCCAGGGTGATAACCGGGAGATCAGAAGCACAGAATAGGAGGGGAGAGAAGCTGATGATGGAAACGCCAAAGCCCCTTCACACAGATGACCAGAGTGGGCTTGGGGAGATTACCTGTGAGATAAATGCGCAACTTTCCTTCACAGTGTGTGTGGTGGGTGGAACTGTGTCCCCCAGAAAGATATGTTGGAGGCCCAGCCCTTGCACCTGCCAATGTGCCCTTATCTGGAAATAGGGTCTTTGTGTCTATAATCAAGGCAAGGTGGCATCACACGGGGTTAGGGTGGACCTTAATCCAGTGACTGGTGTCCCTATAAAATGATGAAATGTGGACACAAAGACACACAAAGGAGAACACACAGAAGAGACACACAAAGAAGAGACACACAGAGGGAGTGTGGCCAGGTGAAGAAAAGACAGGATTGGAGAGATGCAGCCACAAGCCGAGGAGCACCCACGGTCCTAGAAGCAAGGAGAAACACAAGAAGCAGACTCTTCCCTGGAGCCTTCAGAGCAAGCACCACACTCCAGCACCTTGATTCCAGACTTCTGGCCTCCAGCACTGTGAGATAATAAAGTTCTGTAATTTTAAGCCACCAACTGTGTGGCAATTTGTCATGGCAGCCCTAAGAAATGGACGCCATGTGCATTTCTCAGAATGGGAAAGGGACACTGTTGTACTAACGCTTTGGCATTAACCAGACTGCCCTGACCTCACTTTGAGCTGGGATTTCAGTTTACAACACCACAGGCTTCTGCCTCTGGATTTGTTCATGCATATAATCTCTCATCATTTTTTTAAGACACCTTGATTTTTTCTTTTAATGGAAGATGTTGTTCATTGATCAAATGTTGGCCAGTGTGTGTTTTAGCTTCCTGGAATGAGATGCTCCCTGCAACCAACACCATCCATTTCCTTTATGAGACTTCGTTGCCCTGAGGAGGGAAGTACATTGGATAAAACTTCAGGAAAGCATGTTCTGTGGGAAGAATGAAACAACCAGATTAAACTTCTCATCAAAGTTGAATTTTCCTGTAATGGCTCTCAAAGAAAGGGTGGCGTGAGTGCTTTGCAGGAAGACAGGACTGTGCCACGGTAATGTCTTTTCAACAAGGTCAAGAACCCAAGCATCCAATGACGAGCGTGTCTATTGGTCCCTCTCTTAGAGCAGCTCCCTTGTGCAGACGCTTAAGGAACCCAATCCAATCACTGGTGCCATTCCTGACCCCACTAGAGGAATTAGAGCCCCTCAGAGAAAGCATTTTTGACCCACCAGGACTGCTCCTTCAACTTTGGTGCGACATGATATTTCTTTTGGCAGGGTCACTGGTGCTCAACACCCGTCATCACTAACTTATTAGATCTTGAGGCAATTAGCTGAAAACAAACAGAAGAGACAAGCCTGGTATTGAAACATAGAAACCAGAAGAAAATAGCCCATGGCAGTCCATTATTTCAAAGCTGCTTCAAAGGCAGGGGAGGGGCTTCCTCATGAAGAAAGGAGCGTATTGTTTTCATGTAATGTCTATACAGTAGAAGGGCTTACTGCATTATTTTTCTACTGATTCGGGTTACATTCAAGCCTGCCTTGCAATAATAGGTTGGTGGAAAGCACTTTTCAGTTTCCACCTAAACCCAGCATGCCATGTGTAGCATGATTAGCCAAGGATTAAAAATCCAATTAGACTCTCCCTTGACATGAGAAATCAGAACAGGAATTTTGAGAAATGCATTGAAAACCACTTCTTAATATGATTGAGGGTGATAACACGCACTAAATGGAGGACTGATATCCAAGGGACCCCTTGAATTTCCACAACAAATTGACTTTCGCCATCTTCAATATAAATATGCGCTCCTTGCTATTAATTATATTGATTGAGAACAGTAGATGTGTTTAAAGGAAAGTCCATGGGAACCCAGTGATTTGTTCTTTATAACTGAGAACTCACTCATGGCAGTGGGGCACTGCGCTCGGAGCAAGCACCTGTTATGGTTAGATTCTTAGGCTTTTGAGAATATCATGTATAACAACATATGTAAAAATCTTACATGGAAACAGAATAACGTGCTGTCTGCTTCCACATACCTTGCCAGTGTAAGTGCTATGAACACGGCAAATATTATCTCACCAAATGCAATTTTTATTTAGTCATGTGTAGTAAACATTACCAGTTTTATGATGTGAGAGAGTCTTTGATTTTTATCACTCAAAAACCTAAATGGAAAAATTTAAAATAACTATTTAATCAGTCTGCTTAGATTTAGTTAATCAGTCTGCTTAGATTTACCTATTCCTTTTTATTCCTCTGTGATTTAATGCACAATTTGATTTACACAGATATGCATTTCGCAATTGTTTCTCTACCATGCTCATCTTTGTCAGTCAGAATAAAATGCTTAATTATTTGATCTGCATAGAGTAGTGCACAAATCAAACATTTTAAGACCACTCATGGATCTCATTGTGGTACATAGAAACCTTCTTATTTTTATTATGGAATCTGTAGCATTTACTTGGCAAATAATATACAGATAAACATTTTAATGTAAAAAAATGAAAAATTTTATTTTCACGAAAACATACTGCTGAAGTTGCATCAGAACCTCACTTTTTTCCTGCTTTGTGACATGTTTATTAGCCTGTTGTCTATGGCTAGTTGTTTTTTGAACCTTCCTGAAAACAGTGATACACTTGCTTGCTTGTATTTCTTTTTTCTTTTTAATTTTTAGGAGTGCATGGTAGGTGTATAGTAGTATGGGGTCAGTGAACTATTTTGATCTAGGTATACAATGCGTAACAATCACATAAAGGCAAACAGGGTGTCCATCACCTCAAGCGTTTGTCATTTCTTTGTGCTACAAACATTCCACTTAAATACTCTTTTAGTTATTTTTAACATCTGCAGTAAATTATTGTTGACCGTCACCATCCTGTTGAGCTATCATAGACTAGATTTGTCTTCTCCTCTTTTAATTAGACTTCAAGTTTCCTTTTTACAGTCTTTCTATTCTAATAAATGTCTTCATGAGCATTACGGAGCTGGGTTAGAACAGCATTACCAACACGTGGGCTGCTGCGTGAAATGCTAAGATTTGGTCAAACTCTTTCCCACACAGAGGTTCCCATGTGTTTGGCGGCCCTCTTGGGATCTGATTTCAAGACACGATGTGCTGAATCACCTCCAATGCAAGTTCAGCAGTCACAATGCCTCCACTCAGCAGATGAGACACAATTCTTCCAGATCAGATGTGCGGCTGTTGGTGGCTCTGTCAGGGTGTCAGATGACCGGAGAGCAGCTACTGGGAAAGGCCGCCATGGCTTCAGAGGAGAGCTCTCCCTTCGTCTGCCTGGACAGAAGGGCAGCAGGGGCACCGGGCGCTGCTACCACAGAGACAAACCCACCTTGTTTTCTCACTGCTATTTTGACAAACAATTTTGAACACAAAAATAAACAGGAATGCTCGAAGACTGGACCTACGCAAGTTAGATGAGCCCAAGCCATCTCATTCTGCTTTATTCTCAAAAGATTGCAATTCGTCCTAGTACAGACGGCTCTCTTTTTCAGCAATGGGTGCCTTGTTTTAATGACCAGTATAGGTAACCTATTTACCAAGCAAAACATGGTTTTGTTTTTTCATATATGAGTACCTCAAGATGCATTAGGAATGCATACACCACCAACGCATAGAGCTATGTTTGTTTGTTTAACTCCGGCCAGTGAAATGGTGATGATGAATTTGTCCACCTGGCTCCATTTTACGGACAAACAAACTAAAGCCCGGGAAGGTGAGAGGAATTTTCCAGGTCGCAGAGCAAGCTGGGAGCAGAGCCAGAGGAAGACCTGGGCTTCCTGGTTTGTCTTCCAAGGTTGTTTTTGGGGCACCTGTTAGCAGCAAAACTTGGATTTCTCTTTAGTCAATTTTATAGATAGCAAGGAAATAAAATGTGAGTGCTTAGAGTGTTCTTTTTACTTTATTTTATTTTATTTTATTTTATTATACTTTAAGTTTTAGGGTACATGTGCACAATGTGCAGGTTAGCTGCATACGTATACATTTGCCATGCTGGTGTGCTGCACCCATTAACTCGTCATTTAGCGTTAGATATATCTCCTAATGCTATCCCTCCCCCCTCTCCCCACCCCACAACAGTCCCCAGAGTGTTATGTTCCCCTTCCTGTGTCCATGTGTTCTCATTGTTCAATACCCACCTGTGAGTGAGAACATGTGTTTGGTTTTTTGTCCTTGAGATAGTTTACTGAGAATGATGATTTCCAATTTCATCCATGTCCCTACAAAGGACATGAACTCATCATTTTTTATGGCTGCATAGTATTGCATGGTGTATATGTGCCACATTTTCTTAATTCAGTCTATCATTGTTGGACATTTGGGTTGGTTCCAAGTCTTTGCTATTGTGAAGAGTGCCGCAATAAACATACGTGTGCATGTGTCTTTATAGCAGCATGATTTATAATCCTTTGGGTATATACCCAGTAATGGGATGGCTGGGTCAAATGGTATTTCTAGTTCTAGATCCCTGAGGAATCGCCACACTGACTTCCACAGTGGTTGAACTAGTTCACAGTCCCACCAACAGTGTAAAAGTGTTCCTATTTCTCCACATCCTTTCCAGCACCTGTTGTTTCCTGACTTTTTACTGATCGCCATTCTAACTGGTGTGAGATGGTATCTCATTGTGGTTTTGATTTGCATTTCTCTGATGGCCAGTGATGATGAGCATTTTTTCATATGTTTTTTGGCTGCATAGATGTCTTCTTTTGAGAAGTGTCTGTTCATGTCCTTCTCCCACTTTTTGATGGGGTTGTTTGTTTTTTCTTGTAAATTTGTTTGAGTTCATTGTAGATTCTGGATATTAGCCCTTTGTCAGATAAGTAGGTTGCGAAAATTTTCCCCCATTTTGTAGGTTGCCTGTTCACTCTGATGGTAGTTTCTTTTGCTGTGCAGAAGCTCTTTAGTTTAATGAGATCCCATTTGTCAATTTTGGCTTTTGTTGCCATTGCTTTTGGTGTTTTAGACATGAAGTCCTTGCCCATGCCTATGTCCTGAATGGTAATGCCTAGGTTTTCTTCTAGGGTTTTTATGGTTTTAGGTATAACTTTTAAGTCTTTAATCCACCTTGAATTAATTTTTGTATAAGGTGTAAGGAAGGGATCCAGTTTCAGCTTTCTACATATGGCTAGCCAGTTTTCCCAGCACCATTTATTAAATAGGGAATCTTTTCCCCATTGCTTGTTTTTCTCAGGTTTGTCAAAGATCAGATAGTTGTAGATATGTGGCGTTGTTTCTGAGGGCTCTGTTCTGTTCCATTGATCTATATCTCTGTTTTGGTACCAGTACCATGCTGTTTTGGTTACTGTAGCCTTTTAGTATAGTTTGAAGTCAGGTAGCGTGATGCCTTCAGCTTTGTTCTTTTGGCTTAGGATTGACTTGGTGATGCGGGCTCTTTTTTGGTTCCATATGAACTTTAAAGTAGTTTTTTCTAATTCTGTGAAGAATGTCATTGGTAGCTTGATGGGGATGGCATTGAATCTATAAATTACCTTGGGCAGTATGGCCATTTTCACGATATTGATTCTTCCTACCCATGAGCATGGAATGTTCTTCCATTTCTTTGTATCCTCTTTTATTTCATTGAGCAGTGGTTTGTAGTTCTTGAAGAGGTCCTTCATGTCCCTTGTAAGTTGGATTCCTAGGTATTTTATTCTCTCTGAAGCAATTGTGAATGGGAGTTCACTCATGATTTGGCTCTCTGTTTGTCTGTTATTGGTGTATAAGAATGCTTGTGATTTTTGTACATTGATTTTGTATCCTGAGACTTTACTTAAGTTGCTTATCAGCTTAAGGAGATTTTGGGCTGAGACAATGGGGTTTTCTAGATATACAATCATGTCATCTGCAAACAGGGACACTAAATCAAACGCTTTACAGAGCCCCTGGATGACAGGAGGATTCTGCAGGTTCCTGCATCATAACTTTTTCCAGTCCTGAGCTGAACTAACTCATGCAGCTGAAGAAGCACGCGATTCTCACCATTCTGTGCTTATAACATCAGTACCAACCCCCGGACACACTGGACACCTTATTTCCTCAAAGTTGTTCTTTCATCACACCCCCGAGAAAAGGTTGCTATGAGGATAGAAGAGGGTTGCTACAGCCATAAAAATCAATTGTGCCACCCTCCAATTTTAAATTATGGTGAAACGTGCAGGAAAATCTTCCATCCTGCCAACCTCTGTTACGTTTACTTCCCTCCAAACTCATATCATGATTAACCTTGAAGGGGCCTTTGAGTTAGTCTGGCCCAATCCCCATATTTTGCAGGTGAGATACAGAGACTTCAGTGAATTCTCCAGTGCCCTGAGTCTCCCCTGGCTTTTGGAATCCGGGCTAATGGTGCTTCCACCGTGCCACAGTGCTATGATTTCCTCCTGTTGCTCCCACCTGCTGGAAATATGTCCAGATGCACTCTTTAAGGGCAACAACAAGCAAGCAAAAACTAAAAATAAAATGCCTTTCATCCTCTACCAGGCACACAGCTGCTTCTTGGAATATTTCAAGTGTAAACCCAATATTCACACTACATCATCCCCCAGAATGGGCTTCTGAGGTGAGCAGACAGGTGTGAGCACCTCACTCTTATAGTATTTTTGTCTCCAGAGCCAGATTAATGAGGCTAAAGGAATATTTTATTTTAATGCACGTGTCCATGGAAAACTTTGCAGAGCATGCATGGATCTGGGGTGAAGAAGATCATAGTTTCTGCTCAAACCACTTCCTGCCTTATTCTTAACTTTTAATTCAACCATTCAACCACGGGTATTGGTCGGATGTTTTAGGTCCTGCTATCCATGGCAGGTGAATCAGGAAGGAAGGGCAGAAGCATTCATCAGCCCTGAGCACTGACCCATCTGATTGTAAAGCCAGCACCCCCAATGGGAGAGAGAGCCCCAAGCCGCCACCTCAACGCATGTACCCAGTTAGTTACTGGGAGGCCTCTGCAGGCTGAAGCAGCAAGTGGCCATGCATAGGCAATGCATGCCCGGCTGCGTTGTAACCAGTCTTTTTGCCTTTTATTAAAAATCCTGCAGCTAATTGCACATATAGTGTATCTTGTACACTGACATTTCCTTTGAATCAACAGTCAAGGAGTTGAAGGCCTGGTGAAGCATTAGTCTTCTTGCAAGCTTTGCTCCTTCTTGTGAATCTGGAGAAAAATTAGCCACTATCCTCTCTCTCTCCAGCCAGACACTCTCTTCTTCCAAATTAAGTGGAATATTTGTGTTCTTCAAGAATCATACACTTGTTTAGCAAAGTAACTAACTGACATTGAACATTGAATATGGTTTCAAAAGTAAAAGCTGAAAACTGGAGACTTTCACATCTGAGTGGGTATTGCTGTTCATTTAATTTTGACATTGGCTAGAAATAAATCATAATTTTTAATCACCCATTAAGGTTTATAATCTTGGGAGTTTAAAACGTCCTTACTGATACCTACAAGCTCATTGGGTTTTGTGGATTCCAGAGTGTTTTATTCCTGTGTAGCTTTCCTAGCTTGGGGTTCCAAGTGTTTTATTGCTTTGTAGTTTTCCTAGCTTGCAACTTTTATCATCTTCATTGGCTTCTGTGCATGATCCCACGGAGAGATCCTCTCTGCTGGGCTCTGTGCGATACACAGAGGATAAACTGCTAGAGAGTCAGATGGGCTTTCTGTGGTTTTCCTCAGTTTCCTGAACTTGAAGAACATCCTTCTAAAACCATATCGTGTTTGACCTTGAAAGGGATTATGAGTCCATTGGTCGAATCTCCACCAATGCAGGTGACACACAGACTTCAATAAATTTTCTAGTGACCCACAGCTGTTCAAACTCCCTAATCCATGCTAGTGGTTCTCCCACTGTGCCACCATGGAATGGAAGGAATAAACCACCCATCATTTCCAACTTAGGTGGCCTCTCCCAAGTCAACCAATTTCTCTATTTAACAGGCTTTGGGAAATGGTCAAGGTGAGTAAAACAGAAATTTCCCAGCCCCTTCCAATCACATCCATGAACAGTACTGACAAACACACGTGTTTTTCCTAGATGGAAACCTATCTGTGGACTCCAAGCCAAGTTGCCTGTAAGAAGTTGTCAAGTCCCAAAACTCTATTGTTGCTAATGCCCTAATAGAAAGGATACTAGCAGTGTGTCTTCTGAGCAGAGAAGCGGAGGAGGAACAGAGGACTTAGCCTCTGTGGGGATTGTGACAAAACAGAGGGTGGGGAGATGGTGATATGGAAGCCTTTGAATCTTTACCAAATAATTGTTTGAGGGTAGAAACCATTTTTTAGGATGCCTGCTATGGCCTCTTTTCCCTCCTGTCTCAGTTTAGGAAACCCTATCAAGCCCCATCACTAGACCCCAGGTATTCTATAGTGCCTCATGTCCCCAGATTACTTCTCTTGTCTGACCTCAGTTTGTACCAACAGGCCCCTCTCTTCCGTGTCCTGACCTAGCACCCTAAGAATCAATGTTCTGCTTATAAAAGTTCTAATCTTTCTCTCCTCTTTTCTTTCCAGTATGTAAGATTTCACCTCTGTTCTTAACAGTGGCGTCTTCTGATCATAGAATATCATGTAGAATTTGCCTGTGTTCTTCACGATGGTGGCTTCTGATGGTGTGGCTCTCCATTATTTAGTTCTTTTTAAATTCCTCACTACAGCATTCTGCAGTTTTCAGTGTACAGATATTACATATATTGTTTTATATTTATCTCTAAATATTGCATTTTTGGTGCCACTGTAACGAGTATCTTGTCATTTCCATTTTGAAATTTTTATTGCCCATTTTTTTAAGTTCTCATCCTCCTCCCCACTGGCTTCTCTCTGGATTCTGATGTCTGGGCTGACCTTCAGATTCTGTTGAAGTTGCCTTTCACTGCCCAAGACAGGGTCATCCCTGGATCAGGCAGCACATCAGCCCAGAGTCTCACTGCCATCAGGAGAAGAACTCACAGTTCTCCAGAAAGGGCAGTGATGGGGGCTGAGGACCTCTCCTCCCAGAGAAAGGTGAGGCCTCCTGCTCTGATAACAGTGGGAAAGTTGCTTCTCCTTCCTTGGTAAGTCCCAAGCATGTTCTGTCTGTGTTAAAAGGATATCAGTTGAGGCTGCTGCTCATGCCCAGTGATTTACCTCACATGTGACTCAAGGTAGACAATTACTTTAATAATTGCTCTGAGTTAAAGTAGTTAACATTCTTCACACCTCCAGGCTCTCTAAGTCTTCACAGTAGGGGATTCATGCCGTTGTATCCAGGAGTAATTCTCCAAACCGAATACCTGAGGGGCCACAGTTCTGGACTTCCTCGCTTGTGTCTGAAGTCCAGCCCACATGGGACAACTGTGTAAACAGCCACAGGACAGTGCTCTGGGGGTACCTCAGGGAGGAGAGCCCCGGGCCAAAGCAGGCAGCACATCAAGGAAGGCAACAGCCCAAACTTACCTCCTGCAGGAAGGTGTGCGGTCCTTCCCAGAGGGGACACAGGGAATGGAGGGAGGGGCCGTGTCATCTGGTGCTGGCATCTGGGTCTGCTCATACATAACAAAGGGGAAAGCCCTAACACCAAAGAAAGGCAGATAAAAAGAGATACTTAGCATAAGAACAAAAATCAACAAAATAGAAAACAGGAAATCGATATAGAAAATCAAATAAACCGAAGGCTGTTTCCTTGAGAAGATCAATAAAACTGATAAATCTCTAGCCAGGCTGATTAGGAAAAACAGAGCAAAGGTACAAATTACTACTATCATAAATGACAGCAGGTACATTTCTACTCATGCAGCAAATAGTTAAAAGATGTAATGGCATATTATAAAAGATTGCATAAAAATGAATTTCATGACTTAGTGAAATGGACATATTCACTGAAAAATACAATATAAGTAAGCTCACCTGAAACAAAATTGATAATATCAAAAGCCCTATATCTTTTAAAGAAATTGAACCTGTATTTAAAGATTTTCTCACAAAGACACCTCCAGATCCAAATGGCTTTACTAGTGAATTTTAGAAAATATTAAAAGAAGAATTAATACCTATTCTACATAAACTAATTCGGCATGAGGGCAACATTATCTTGATAAAAATATTAGGAAGAAAAAAATCAACTATGGGTCAATGCCTTTCAAGAAAACAGGGGCAACGATTTTTAACACAACAGTATAATATAAAGTCTAAAAATATATAAAAATGTTGACACATCTTAACTAAATAGGCTTCATCTCATGAATGCAGTGTTGCTTTTTATTTTAAAAATTAATCATTGTGTGAAAGGAAAATAAAATATTGGGACCCCACATTCACTATCCCAGAGAGAAAGTTTAACTTGGGAACTGAGTCATGCCAAAATAGTAAGAAGAAGAATAATAAAACTGCTTTCTTGTTTGTTCCCAGATAGCTGTGACATAGAAGGCCACGTCTCTCTCCAGGTGGTCCTCACAAATTGCTCACAAGGGAATTTCTTGTGGGCCCCCAAATCTTTCAGAATATATATCCCCCTCATAAACTAACCCTAAAGCAAAGGTCTATTGAATCTCACTCGGACAGCGTAAATTAAGAGTTTGTCTTCACAGATATGGGACAAAGACAAGACTAGAAATCATCCACCTGACCACCCTGAGACTACTGCGTATTCGACTTCTTCCTCTACACTATACTGACCTTATCTTATGTAAAATGTAGAGCTACTGCACACAGGATGAATGCATAACAATTTTTTTCTACTCCCCTCTTCTCACATGTAAAATGTGGATTCAGTGAGCACTAATCAAAGCTTCACAAGAGTGTAACCATTTCATCGTCTATATCCCCCTTTCTCTGTTTATTTCTTTTTTTTAATTCCTCCTTCCCCACCTGCCTGCTCTTTTTCCTTTAAATGTAAGGTCCTCAAAAACCTTCTTGGAAAAAGCACGGATCGCAGATCCTGCTGGAACTTGTGTGTCTTTTCCTGAGCACATCCTCAACCTTGGCAAAATAAACCTCTAAATAGATTGAAATCTGTCTCAGACATTTTCTGGTTTATCAATGAAGTTAACTTTAAAAATGTCGACTCATCTAAACTTTTCTTTATCAGTTCTGCATGTAAGAAGCTTGGAAATACAACTCCATCCTCACCACAGGTGAAAAGCTGAACAGACTGAAAACTTAAACCCCTTCTTGGATCCATAAAGAGGTGAAGACAAAGGGCAAACTGCTAAGCTCTAGAGTGAAGAGACAGGCAAATACAGGGAGTCACGTACTGCAGGAGCAGAAACACAGGAGCAGAAACCACCACCACGGGAGCCAGGGCCATGGTAGTAGAACCTAAGTTGTAATGAGCAAACTGCTGGAGGCTAAGAAAAGACAAGCCTGAGAACACCAAACTCCAGGAAGACCCAATTATGCAGTGCACTCATGTGCCCACACTTCATGAGTTTCACCTCCAGGAGCTAGACCAGGTTCTCACAGTAAACACTGGACAAAAATCTCCTCTTGCTCCTGGCAGGGGTAGGTCAAAACATATCAGTTTAAAATAGTTCAGAACACTCCATTCTTCCTCAGAAGCTCTCCCCTCTGAAGAAGTAATACAACCAGTGCTTAATCTGCTGCAGTTTTATCAAAGCCTAACTGATGTTGAGGAGGTGGAAGTACTCAACTCCAGCTCTAGTCTTCTGCATGAGAGAAGACAAATATCCAACTCTAGCCACTGATCCCATCCTGTCTCATTTAGAAGGGGAGGAGGACTAATGAGCAATTGTGAAGTTTAAAGTCCAGAGACACAGACTTATGAAAACATGAACAACTAACCACAGGACTATAGAATTCTCCTCCCCCACACCTCACTGCTGCATTACTAAGGGCCTTTTTGCAGCAGTTTCTTTTACCCAGTACGTTATGTCTAGTCATCAAGAAAAATAACAAGGCATACTAAAAGGCAACACACACACACACACACACACACACACACACACACACAATTTGAAGAGACAGAGAAAGCATCAGGATCAGACATGGCAAAGATATTGGAATTATCAGACTGAGAATTTAAAACAACAAGGATTAATATGTTAAGGGCTCTAATAGATAAAGTAGACAACATGCTAGAATAGATAGGCAATATAAGCAGAGAGATAAAAATCTTAAGAAAGAACAAAAAATAAATGTTAGAGATCAAAAACACTGGAACAGAAAAGAATGCCTTTGATGGGCTTATTAATAGACAGGACATGACTGAGGAAGGAATCTCTAAGCTTCAGGATTTATCAATAAAATCCTCTAAAACTGAGAAGCAAAGAAAACAAAGACAAGGAAAAAAAAAGAACAACATATCCAAGGACTGTGGGACAAGTATAAAAGATGTAACACACACATAATAGGAATACCATAAGGAGAGAGAAGAGAGAAAAGAAGAAATATTTGAAACAATATTATCTTTAGAAGTCTCCAAATTCAAAAATTAATTCAAGATGGATTAAAGACTTAAATGTAAGACCTAGAACCATAAAAACCCTAGAAGAAAACCTAGGCAATACCGTTCAGGACATAGGCATAGGTGAAGACTTCATGACTAAAACACCAAAAGCAATGGCAACAAAAGCCAAAATTGACAAATGGGATCTAATTAAACTAAAGAGCTTCTGCACAGCAAAAGAAACTATCATCAGTGTGAGCAGGCAACCTACAGAATGGGAGAAAATTTTTGCAATCTATCCATCGGACAAAGGGCTCATATGCAGAATCTACAAGGGACTTAAACAAATTTGCAAGAAAAAAAACAAACAACCCCATCAAAAGGTAGGCGAAAGATATGAACAGACACTTCCCAAAAGAAGACATTTATGCGGCCAGAAACATGAAAAAAGGCTCATCGTTGGTCGTTAGAGAAATGCAAATCAAAACCACAATGAGATACCATCTCAAGCCAATTAGAATGGAGATCATTAAAAAGTCAGGAAACAACAGATGCTGGAAAGAGTGTGGAGAAATAGGAACACTTTTCACAGTTGGTGGGAGTGTAAATTAGTTCAATCATTGTGGAAGACAGTGTGGTGATTCCTCAAGGATCTAGAACCAGAAATACTATTTTGACCCAGCCATCCCATTACTGGGTAGATACCCAAAGGATTATAAATCATTCTACTATAAAGACATATGCACACGTATGTTTATTGCAGCACTATTCACAATAGCAAAGACTTGGAACCAACCCAAATGCCCATCAGTGGTAGACTGGATAAAGAAAATATGGCACATATATACCACGGAATACTATTCAGCCATAAGAAAGCATGAGTTCATGCACTTTGCAGGGATACGGATGAAGCTGGAAACCATTATCCTCAGCAAACTAACACAGGAACAGAAAACCAAACACCACATGTTCTCACTCATAAGTGGGAGTTGAACAATGAGAACACATGGGCACAGGGAGGGGAACATCACAAACTGGACCTGTCGGGGGATGGGGGGCTAGGGGAGGGATAGCATGAGGAGAAATACCCAATGTAGATAATGGGTTGATGAGTGCAGCAAACCACCATGGCATATGTATAGCTATGTAACAAACCTTCATGTTCTGCACATGTATCCCAGAACTTAAAGTATAACAAAAATAAATACACAAATAATTTTTTTTAAAGTATCCAAATTAAAATCAGACACTAAATCATAGATCCAGAATTCTTAGAGCACACCAAGCAGATTATATTTAAAGTGCTGAGAGAGCAAAAACGCAAAACAAAACAAAACACCAAGTTATGATTTTATATCCTGAAAAATTATTCTTTAAAAGTAAAGGAGAAAAAAGTATAAATTTCTCAGGCAAACAAAAATTAAGGGAATGTGTTGCCAGTGGACCTGCCTCCAAGGAACATTAAAAGAAGTTCTTTAGAGAAAAGAAAAATAATATAGGTCAGAAACTCAGCTTTTTATAGATAAAGAAAGAACATCAAAAATGGTATAAATGAAGGTAACATGAAAACTTTTATTGTTCTTATTCTCAATTGATTTAACAGATAACAGTGCCTAAAATAATAATAGTAGCAATGCATTTGATTACATATGCTTATGTATATATAATATGTATACATATATGTTTATGTATGTTTATATACAAGAAATGAATGCTTATACATAAGCTTATATTCTCATATACAAGAAAGGAATAAAAGCGATGATAAAGAAGGAAAGAGAAAGTGATTGAGATTAATTTGTTATTATAATATACTCACACTATCAGTGAATAGTATAATTTTACCTGAAAGAGGGTTTAGATTAGGTTGAATGAATATTACAAAATCTAGGGGAACCGCAAGAAAATTAATAAAGGTGTAACTGTTACTCTAAGAAAGGAGACAAAAGGGAATCATATAAAACATTTAATTAAAACCACAAAAAGCAGAAAAGTGAAAAATAAAAATAGGAATAAAAAGCAATGGCAACAAATGGAAAACAGTAAGAAATACGGCAGATACTAATTCAACTATACATTCATTTTGAACTTCAATAGACTAAATTCCCAAAATCAAAAACTGAGACTGAGTGCATATATATTCAGGGCAACTTGAATCTATGCTCCAAGAAAAAAACATACAGATACTGCCAGAGTGAATCAAAAAATAAGACCCAACTCCATATTGTCTGGAAAAAGCAACTTTAAAAATAAAGACACGTAGATTAAAAGCAAACGAATGAAGAAAAATATATCATACTAAGACTAATCTAAAAAAGATGGAATAGGTACATTAATTTCAGGCGGAAAAGACTTCCAAGCAGGGACAGTTATCAGGGATAAAGAAAGGCATTACATAACGATAAAGAGTCAGTTCTCTAAGAAGACATAATGATCCTTAACATGTATGCACCTAACAACAGACTGTTAAACTACATTTGGCAAAAACTGATAGAACTGAAAGAAGAAATAAATAAATAAAATATCATAGTAGATTATTTCAAACATCCTCTATAAAACATGGACAGATTCAGCAGGCAGAAAATCAGTGAGGACCTAGTTGAACTCAACAACAAATTAAACTAGAAATCAATAACAGAAAGACAACTGGAAAATCTCGAAATCTGAAGAAATTAAACAACACACTTCCAAATAACAAATGGTTCAAAGAAGAAACCTCAAGAAAAAATAAAAATTATTTTTAACTAAAGATGAAATAACAACTTACCAAAATTTGTTGGATGCAGCAAAACCAGTGAATAAAGGGAAATTTATAGCATTGAATGCATGTATTTGAAAATAAGAAATACATAAAATCAATAATCTAAGTTTCCACCTTAGGGAACTAGAAAAAGAATAACAAATTAAATTCAAAGTAAGCAGAAGGAAAAAGAAAAAAGCAGTACAATAGAAATCGATAAAATTGAAAACAGGAAATAAATTTTTAAAAACTAGCAAAACTAAAAGTTGATTACTGGAAAAGATCAATAAAATTGATAAGTCTCTAGCTAGTGTAACTAAGAAAAAAAGAAAGGTAATACAAATTATGGACATCAGAAATGAAAAAGAGGATATCACTGCAGATTCCATAGATATTAAAATAAAAATCAAGCCATGATATGCATAACTTTATGCCCGCAATTATGATAACCTAGATGAAATAGACAAATTATTGAAAGACACAATCTGCCAAAGCTCATATAAGAAGAAATAACCAATCTAAATAGAACTGTATATATTAAATAAATTGAACAAGTAATCTGAAAGCACCAGACTCAGATATGTTCACTGGTAAACTGTACCAGTCATGTAAGAAAAATACTATACCAAGTCTTTATAATCTCTTTAAGAAGGTAGAATGCAGAGGGAATATTTTCTAACTCTTTGAGACCGGTATCACTCTAATGCCAATATAAAACAAAGACATTACAAGAAAAGAAAACACAGACCACTATCTCTTATGAGCTTAGATGCAAAAATTCTCAACAAAATATTAGCAAATCAAATCTATAAATGTATAAAATTGATTATATACCATGACCATGTAGGATTTATGTTAAATATGCAAGGCTGGTTCAAAATTCAAATGCCAGTTAATATAATTCATCATATCAATAGGCTAAAAAAATAAAAACATGATCATATTAATTGATACCAAAAAAGCACAGAAAAAAAAAAGAAAAAAACTAACACTCAGCCCTGATAAGATCTCTCAGTAAGCCAGGAATAGAGGAGAACTAGCTCAGCTTGACAATAGATGTCTACAAAAAGCCTACAGCTAACATCATACCTAATGGTGAGAAACTTAAGCTTTCTCACTAAGGTTGAAAACAATGCAAGGATGTTTCCTATTTCTGCTCCTTTTCAACATTGTACTGAAAGTTTTAGCTAATGCAATAAGACAAGAAATAAAAAAAAGTTACACTATTAGGAAAGAGGAAATAAAACTCTTTTTGCCGATTACATGGTCATTATATAGAAAATCCAAGTAAATCAAACAAAAGTTTCCTGGAACAATGGGCAATTACGGCAAGTTTTCAGTATATAAAGTTAGTATACAATCATCACTAGCTTTCTTACATACCAGCAATGAACAAGCAGAATTTTAAAATTTAAAATGCAATACTATTTACATTAGCACCCCAAAAAATAAATACATTGATGTTTTGGTGTGGATGTTTGGCCCTCCACTCCTCATTTTGGAATTTGGTCCTAGTGTTTGGAGTGGGGCCTTGTGAAAGGTGTTTGGTCATAGGGTAGGTGGTTCCCTGGTAAATGGCTTGGTGCTATCCTTGAGGTCACAGTTGAGTTCTCACTCTGTTGGTTCCTGCCAGAGCTGGTTGTTGAAGGAAGCCGAGCACCTCCTACTCCTCTCTCTTGCTTCTGCTCTCGTTATATGATCTCTGCACATCAGCTCCCTTTTGCCTTCCTGGTGAGTGGAAGCAGCATGAGTTCTCATCAGAAGCCAAGCAGATGCTTGTGCCGTGCTTCTACAGCCTGCAGAACAGAGCCAAATAAACCTCTTTTCTTTAAAAATTACTCAGCTATCCCTGTATAGCAACATGAACAGAACTAAGACAGAAATTCGGTACTAAGAGTGGGGAGGTTAGGCCGGGCGCAGTGGCTCACGCCTGTAATCCTAGCACTTTGGGAGGCTGAGGCAGGTGGATCATGAGGTCAGGAGATCGAGACCATCCTGGCTAACACGGTGAAACCCCGTCTGTACTAAAAATACAAAAAAAAGTACCCGGGCTTGGTGGTGGGCGCCTGTAGTCCCAGCTACTCAGGAGGCTGAGGCAGGAGAATGGCGTGAACCCCAGGAGGCGGAGTTTGCAGTGAGCGGAGATCACGCCACTGTACTCCAGCCTGGGCTACAGAGAGAGACCCATCTCAAAAAAAAAAAAAAAAAAAAAAAGAATAAAGAAAAGGAGTTGGGAGGTTATTCTGGACTGTCTAAATAAGCCCAATGTAATCACAAAGATTCTTATAAGAGAAAGATTAAGGGTGTGATGAGACAAGCAGAGAACAGAGACTAAGGCAAAGATTTTAAGATGCTCCACTGCTGGCCTAGAGTTCCAGAGGGAGGAATGCTTCTACCAGGAGACGCAACCATGATTTTACTAAACTGGAAGTTAGGATTGCCACCCAGCCACTTTGGGCTCCTCATGCCTCTTAGTCAAAAGTCTAAGAAGGGAGTTACAGTGTTGGCTGGGATGATTAATCCAAACTACCAAAAGGAAATTGGACTACATGGAAGTAAGAAAGATTATGTCTGGAATACACAAGGTCCCTAGGGCTTCTTTTAATATTACTGTGCCCTGTAATTAAGGTCAATTGGAAACTACAACAACCAATCCAAGAGGGATTATGAATGGCCCAGGCCCTTCAGGAACAAAGGTTTGGGTCACCTCACTAGGTGAAGAACCATGATCAGTTGGAGGGCCTGCTGAAGGCCAAGGGAATACACAATGAGTAGTAGATGAAGATAGTTACAAATACCAGCTACAACCGCATGACAGATTATAGTAATAAAGACTGAAATTGTGATGAGTATTTTCTCCTTATTTTGTTAGGAATATGTGCTATATACACTCATATTAAGAAAATATCTTTGTTTTATTTTCTGTTATTCCTTTATCACGTAACGTAATGTTAATTAACTTTATGTCAGCATTTAAGTATTATAAATTTTGCGTCATAGTGTTTAAGTTATTGGATATCAGAAATTAACATTACTCAATAATTTACTTCCTCTTCTGGGGATAGGATTAGTGTGTTTTCAGTTGTATATCAGGTGGAATGATGACCTTCCTATTGTCTTTGTTTGGAAATTAAGTATACCTTAAGGAGACACATATGGATGTCAAGTTGACGCAGGGCGAACTTGGGATGATTATTATTAGGTGTCAACTTGACTGGATTGAGATATGCCTAGACGACTGATGAAGTGTTGTTTCTGGGTGTGTCTGTGAAGGTGCTTCCATAAGAGATTTACCTGTGAGCCAGTGGACTGAGAGAGAAAGGTGCTTCCTAATGAGGTTGGGTACTACCTAATCAGCTGCAGACGTGACTAAAACAAAGCAGGTGGAAGAGGGGGTATGCCAGGTGCTTAACTCTCATTTGCCTGTTCTCTTTCTCTCTCTCTGCCTCTCACCCTGTACTTTCTCTTCTGGAGCAGGATAGTTTTTCTCCTCCAGCCCTTGGACATCAGACTCCAGGTTGTTTCTTTGGCTTTCAAACTCTGCATCTTGCACCAGCAGCCACCCAGGGGATCTCAGGCCATTGGCCTCGGACCAGGGGCTACACTGTCAGCTTCTATGGTTTTGAGGCTTTTGGAATTAAACTGTGCCATGCTACCACCTTCCCTGGAAGCCACACTACTCGCTTTTCTCTTTCTCCAGCTTGCAGACAGCCTGTCATGGGACTTCACCTTTGTAATCGTTTGAGTTAATTCTCCCTAATAGAATCACTTTCATATGTAGATGAATTTTTATTCCAATCAAAATTTCAGCTGTGATTTTATAGGTGTCAAAAAATGATTCTAAAGTTTATAGGGAAAACCAAAAGGGCCAGGATGACCAATGAAATATTGACAGAGAAGAACATTGCAGGACTGATACTACCCAACTTCCAGACTTACCATAAAGCTACCATAATAAAATACAGTGGGGTATTAACAAATAGATCAGTGGAACAGAACAGAAAGCCCACGAATACCCACGTAAATATAATCAGTTGATTTTTGAGACAGAGAAAGATAAATACAATGAAGAAAAGAGAATCTTTTTTCAGCAAATGGTGCTGGAACAACTGGACTGCCACCTGTAAAAATGGATTCAGACACAGACCTTAAACTCTTCACAAAAAATTAACTCAAAATGGATCACAGATTTGAATGTAACATGCAAAACTATAAAACCCTAGAAGAAATATAGGAGAAAACCTAGATTACCTTGGATGGTGATAACTTTTTTTGATATATGCCAAAGGCATAATCCTTGAGAAAAGTAATTGATAAGCTAGGCTTCAATAAAATGTAAAAGTTCTGCTCTATGAAAGACAATGTCAGGAGAATGAGAAGACAAGCCACAGACTAAAAGAAGCTATTTGCAAAGGAAACATTGAATAAATGACTAATATCCAAAATTTAAAAACTCAATGACAAAACAAACAACCAGATTTCAAAATTAGCCGGACCTTAAGAGACATCTTACCAAGAAAGATATACACACGGCAAGTAAGCATAGGAAAAGATGCTCCACTTCATATGTCATCAGAGAAGTGCAAATGAAAACATCAATAAGGCCGGGCACAGTGGCTCACGCCTGTAATCCCAGCACTTTGGGAGGCTGAGGTGAGTGGATGACCTGAGGTCAGGAGTTCGAAACCAGCCTGGCCAACATGGTGAAACCCCATCTCTACTAAAAATACAAAAATTAGCCAGTTGAGGTGGCAGGCGTCGGTAATCCCAGCTACTCAGGAGGCTGAGGCATGAGAATCTCTTGAAGCCGAGAGGCAGAGGTTGCAGTGAGCTGAGACCGTGCCTGGGGGATAAGAGTGAGACTTGGTCTAAAAAAAAAAAAAATCAATAAAATGAGACCACTTACCTATCAGAATGGCCAAAATCTAGACCACTGACAACATCAAATGTTGGTGAGGATGGGGAGCAACAGGAACTCTCCTTTATTGCTGGTAGAAATGCACGATGGTACAGCCACTCTGGGGAACAGTTTGGCAGTTTCTTACAAAACTAAACACACTGTTGCCATGTGATACAGAAATCATACTTCTGGATATCTACCCAAAAGAGATGAGAACTTAGTTCTGTACAAAAACTTGCACATAGATGTTTATAAAAGCTTTATTCATAATTGCCAAAACTTGGAGTCAACCAAGATGTCACTCCCTGTGTGATGAAATAAATTAACCATGATTCTTCAAAAAAATATGATATTATTCAGAACTAAAAGGAAATGAGCTATCAAGCATGTTACTAAGTGAAAAAAAGCCAATCTGAAAGGGCTACATCCTGTGTGATTCCATCAGTATGACATTCTCAAAAAGGCAAAAGAGAAAAATATAAATGGTTGTCAGGAATTGGAAGTGAGAAGAAAAAGGAATAGTTGAAATGCAGAGGATTTTAAGGGCAGTGAAAAATACTCTGTATTATCCTACAATGTTGGATACATGTCATTACAGCAAGAGTGAACCCTAAGGTAAACTATAGACTTTGGATGATTATGATGTGTTAATGCAGGTTCATCAAGTGTAACAAATGTTCCACTCTGGTAGGAGATGCTGATAATGGGAGAAGCTCTGCATGTGTGAGAGCATACATAGCTTCCTTCATGGAATCTCTGTAACTTTCACTTAATTTTATATGAAACGAAAATTGCTCTAAAATAAAATTGTATAAGATCAGGAAAAGGAAAAGATGTCCTGTATTCAACATATTCTAGAGGTTGTAGTAGTGAAATAGGATGAGAAAAAGAAACAAAATCATATGGATTTGGGTGGGAAATGAAGCAAATCCTTTTCTACTTACAAATTTAATACTTTTTTATAAAATTCAAAGGGATATACAAAATGATATTAGAACTTATGAGTTTACTAAGGGTGTAGGATACAGAGCAGCAACAAAAATAAGAAATTAAAAATTTTAAACAATTATTATTTAAAACAGTATCAAAATTTTTCTAAAGAATAAAGGTAAATTTGCAAAATAATGTGTGGCCCGGCGCGGTAGCTCACGCCTGTAATCCTAGCACTTTGGGAGGCCGAGGTGGGCGGATCATGAGGTCAGGAGATGGAGACCATCCTGTCTAACATGGCGAAACGCTGTCTGTACTAAAAATACAAAAAATTAGCCAGGTGTGGTGGCGGGTGCCTGTGGTCCCAGCTACTCAGGAGGCTGAGGCAGCAGAATGGCATGAACCCGGGAGGCAGAGCTTGCAGTGAGCTGAGATCGTGCCACTGCACTCCAGCCTGGGCAACAGAGCGAGACTCTGTCTCAAAATAAATAAATAAGTAAATAAATTTTTAAAAATAATAAGGTGCAAAACCTGTAAGCAGAACACTGTAAAACATTGCTGGGGAAAATTTTAAAATATCTCAATAAATAGAGAGATATACCATGCTCGTGTATCAGAAGACTCAATATATGAAAATGTCATTCCCTCTCTAATTTGTTAGATTTAACACAATGGTGTAATAAAGACTTAAGTTTTCCTAGAACTATCAAAGCTCTGAGAAATTTCCAACTCCATCTTTTATTTTAAGGCTGAGATTTATATTTCTGTTAATTTTACAAATGGTGAAACACTCAAAATAATAAATTATTTGTCCTCAAGTAAATTTTGTTCTGTATATTTTTTGTTCGCTTTTGAACGTTCCCTCCTGTGTGTGTTCCATTATCAACGATAACACTGACATCATCTCTTCTTTGGGCATGCCCAGTTTGGCCTATGCAGTTGTTTCTCTATACAAATAACTGTAGAGACTTTATAGAGAATTCTAAACAGATGACTAACTCTATACAGATAACTCCATATGTGATTGCAACAATACCTCTGTTAGGAATCCTTCAGAATCAATACAAAATTTAGCCAGGCGTGGTGGTGCACGCCTGTAATCCCAGCTACTCCGGAGGCTGAGGCAGGAGAATCACTTAAACCCGGGAGGCGGAGGTTGCAGTGAGCCGAGATTGCGCCACTGCACTTCAGCCTGGGCAACATAGCAAGACTCTGTCTCAAAAAAAAAAATCCCTGAGTCTCTTTCTAGTAAAGATGAAAGGATCCTGCATTGAAACCATGAAGGGATGTGACTTGTCAGATGCTGGGATTCGGACAGGAGGGTCTCTGGGACCCTGCCCATCGTTACCAGGCATCTCTGAGTCAGCCAGCAGATGTTCTGCTGGAATGCAGGGAGAGAATATGCATCTGTCTAGAGGGCCCCAAGAGGTCACACCTGCATTCTAAGCCAGGGGTAAGTGAAGAAGCAGAGATGGGAATGCACCACGGCTGGAGGGCAGGGCTTGTTGAGAGGAGAGCAATACAGGGCATGGGCTGTGTGCCAGTGGATTCAGAAATGGCCCATGAAGCCTAGAGAATATTCTTTCCTGGGATGTTTATGCTGGGTTAAAGGTAGCTGGTATAGGGCTGAGCAGACAATCTTCCCGGGGTCGCAGCCTATGAAATTATAAGTCCCCTGCTTAATGTAGGCTCTGCTGCCACTATTTTGAAATTCTCCATAATTTCCGAACAGCAGCAGAGCATGTCTGGGGTAGGGAGAGAGGTTTCCCACTTTCTCCCCATGCCATTCCTACGCTCCCCTGCTGGGCTAAGCACAGGAGTTGTTGTTGCCAATGCTGGTGGTCTTAGCAGCTTAGCTGTCTAGCATCAATGATCCTATACCGCTTCCTCAACCTCTCATGTCTGTACAGGGACTCTGCTGTTTACAAAATGGCAAAAATGGACTGTCCATCAGAGAGGTTGGTGACTTTAGCCATGCAAAGGGTGGCTGCCAAGGTTTTGTGGGCAACAGCTGTGTGGCCAAGTGTAACTGGTTGGCTTTGTGGAAGATTGTCTCTCCTGACAGGGCTGGTGTGAGGCTGTGCTCAGTTGCTCGCCGGGCAAAGCCTATCTCAAAGGTCTCCCTCAGTGTCACAGAGTTCAGATAAGTTGTCATCCATCAAGCCTGGTGAAGCAAAGGATACAGGAAATGCTGAGGCCGATGCGGCTCCCCGGAGACAGTGGTCCTTGGGCAGGGTGCATTTATGGGAAAGTGCCCAGTCCTGTGCTGGCTGGGAAGAGGCCTGGAAAACTTCTCTGGAAACCTCTTGAAAGTTTTATCTGGTCAGGGTCCGGAACTGGTAGGTGTGGACAAAGTGAATTAACATCTCAAATGTCTTAAATGTCTTCTCCAAAGTGGGAACCTACCTCATGAAACAGATCATCATGCAGACACCTCCCATGGGAATGAGGCCAGTAGACTGAGGAAAATGTCCAATTCCAGAAGCAAAACGAGCCATTTTACTAACAAGACAAGAGAGTTATGGTCTCAGAGGAGGCAATTTCGAGAAAAAAAACCTGGCCCTCCCCTCCCCTGCCCCATGCTGTGAGTGCTGACACTGAGCATAGGCACAGAATTCCCAACTCTGCCCTAGGACGCTGTGGCTCCCTCAACGCCTCTCCCCAAACCCAAGCTCTGTGCAGCAATGCAGCTCAGGACCCCAGGAGCTTAGCAGACTTAGTGCAGAATAAGGCAGAGGCCCCTGCATGGTGTGAGTACTGCCATGGCGAACCAGCAGGTACCCACCTCCATGGCGAACCAGCAGGTACCTACCTCCATAAAGAACCAGCAGGACTTGGTGTCAGACCCAGACTGCTTGAAGGTACCTTGGGCTAGGAGCATGAGAATGCCTCTCGCTGGAGCGGTTCTTCAGCCACCTTGAATCTGTGGATGGTACCTGTGACTGATTGGAACACGATCCACCTAATCAAGGTAAGCCAACAAGTCAATGAAGTTCTCCAGGCAAGGAGGTCCCCAGGGTCAGTGCTCTGTGGTGCTGCACAGACACATGGAATGGGGGCCAGCTCGGCGGTGAGGCCATTGCATACATGGACAGCCTAGAGACAAAGGCATTGGAAACAGTTCCACCCTTCTGCTGCCTGCTTCCATGGGGCTGCACTTGCTCCAGACGGTGGCGGCCAAACCCCATGGTTGCAGCAGATAGGCAGGCCACCCCAAGGGAGTGTTTTTGTGCCTCTCGGGACCATTTTTTTTGGAATGAGCTCCTGCTTCCAATTTGAGAGATGTATCCAGTGAACACCACGACATAGCACTTGGCCTTGGAATCAATGGTGTGGCTCCCCTTCCCCATGTGTCTGTTTCTGACTAGAGCTCACTGCTGATGGTGGCCGTCGCTGACCGCACCCAGTGTGGACCGTGAATCATGCTTTATCTAGTGCATGTACTCTCCTATACGATGAATCCACCCACAGATCAAGCCTACCTGAATTAAGAAACTGATCAGTAAGTGCTTGGTCATTGTGCCAGGTGGACACAGAGGCCACCAGCATGGGGGACACTTTTCTGCCAGCACCTCAGGCCCCATCCACTCTGGGATCCTGGCAGGTGAGGCTGGCCCTGAATCACCTACCTGGTCACTCTTCCCAGCACCTCACATAGGGCCAGATCATAGGACAGAGGGTGCGGTTGTCTCCTCACATTTCGGTTGTAAAGACTGTGGGAGGTGTGGCCGGGCACCACAGGGTGGCAGGGAGGAAGCCATTGGCGCACCATGAACAGAGAGGGCCACCTGACCAAGGCTCTTCCACCTTGATGGGGCCCCAACACCTGTATTTTGCTTGTTTTCTAACAAACTAGGTTTTGTCCAGCTTCAAGCTGAAAGAGGCTTTTCATCACAGAAACTGATGCATTCATCAGGGCAGCCATTCACATCAGTTTCTGTACAGAAAGTGTCAATTTGCCAACATAATGGCTGACCCTCCTCTTCGAACAGAGGAGGCAAGGATTTCATGTGTTCCTTCATCCCCTGGGAATAGGCAGGTGAGACAAAGCGGGGGAGGTGGCGAATGGAGGGTCACGCCAGTCCTGCGGAGCTCCTCACGGTCCTCTCAGGGACACTTTGGAGGAGCAGATGTGGAGCACCCTTTCCCGCCACCGTGCATGAATGACATTCCCACTCGTGAAGGCTCCCTCTCCGTCTTGCAGCCAAGGGAGCATGTGTGGTACTGGCCATATGGTGAGGTATCAGATGGCAGGTAAGAATTCCTGTGGTTGCCCAGAGGCTCCACTCACTGGGAACTGGGCCTCGGGCATAAGGTTTCAGAAGGGAAGACAGGGAGCAGGGAAGACAGGGAGAAGGGAAGACAGGGAGCCGGGTTGTGATTCCAGGGCCACACTGCTTCAGTCCTTGTTCCTACAGTTGGCCATGAGGTCTGAGTTTAGCAAACCATGCATCAAATTTCTTCTTAGGCATCAACATTAGGTCCCTGTGGACTCTACAAAGTCCACTAAGTGTAAGCCCTGGGACCTGAGACCCAGGAAGATCAGGCCAATGGGGAGCATGGCCCCTCCCAGGAAGGCTCTTGGGAAGCAGGGTGCCAGGGCTAGGCCAAGATGTGGGGTGTACTGATGCGGGTCCTTGAGCTAGTTGCCTGGATGAACTGGAACAGTGACATTCTGGAGGAAGCTCACTTGTACCAGGAGTGAGGAAGGTGTGCATCCAACATGGCAGGAGAGAAGACACCATAACAGCCAGGTGGGCTCTGAGTTCAATGGCCAACGAACGGAGAAAGGGCGAGCATAAGATGCCTCTTGATGGTGAATGCCTGGCATCCATTTCCGTGGGAGAAAGTCTTTTCTAGTTTGAAGCTGGGCAGAGCCCAGCTTGCTAGAAAACAGGCAAAATATAGGCCCCATGAAGGTGGAAGAGCCTTGGTCAGGTGGCCCTTTCTGTTCATGGTGTGTCTATGGCTTCCTCCCTGTCACCCTGTGGTGCCCGGCCACACCTCCCACAGTCATCACAACCAAATGCACCTGTATGCAGGTGCTGGGTGAGATGCTCTTTTGACCCTTGGACTGATAGCTGCAAAGAATAACTGGGACAACCTGTTATGATTCAGATGGACACCTTCCGATACAAAAGTCTGAGATTGCCATTTCTGTCAGTGTCAGCAGTGGCATGATGTAGGGGATGTCTGGCCTTTTGTTCTTCTAGAACTCTCCCTTGAAAAGGGTCACATAGGGAAAAAGAAGCAAGTAATGTTCTCCCCTGACTTGTGCTACAGTTTATACGATGTGGAGGTACGGTGACTTGGATATTTACATGGTCTCTCTCTGTCCTCTAATTATGCACCAGTGAAAGAGTGAGTGAGTGCTGGCCGGCCTGTTCTAATTCTTGAGTTGGATGTGCAGCTCATCGTCTCTGGACTAAGTTTTTAAAAAGTGAATTCTTTTAATACCACATCTCATGTTTCTCCATTGTAAGACTGAGTCAGTTCCTGTCCCAAACAGGTGAAGAGTAGTGTGGATTATTCCATTACTCATACAAAAGGCTTATGCACCCTCATTGGAGTCTGAGAGCCCCCAAGGGTCACAACCGGGTGTCCTTGTTCCTTAGACACCCCCGGCAGATATCTCAGCTGTGACTTTGACTCAGGATTCCTTCCAACAAGTTTTAACATGCTGCTTCACATTTTCCTTTAGGCAAGTGGGCAATTAGCTGAGCCAACCGTACTGCACACAGGCCTGCTGGCCTCCGCAGGTGGCGGGGACAAAACACACGTCCAGACATGGGGCAGGTTGGGTTTCCACACCATAAGAAAACACATGGAGCTCAGGATTGAACAACTTTTGCCCCATTTATCCACAGGGAAAGGTCTCTTCTCATCGCAATGGTGGAGAAGGTGCATGACTCGGCCTCTTGCTCCAAAGGCAGAAGCACTCTGCCTGCCAGTGCGGGGCCACACCCATGTGTGCTGAAAGTGCAACCACAGTGGTCAATGTCTTCTTCTATTCCACCTAAATAAGGCTCAAGTACAAATTGAAATCTTATTGCAATTGGTAGACAATAGGATTTTTAAAGGTCTGAGAAGAGGATTACCATATCGTTACGATATTACAGTCTGATTTAAGCAATTCTGTTTTCTTGTAAGGCTTGCTCATGAAATATCTATTTTACATGTGGTACAAACCCCAACTGGGATTGAAAAACAACAACAACAAGAATTTGACATTCCTCAAACAGTACTTTCTTATTAACCAACAACAACAATTAGGAAATGTTTCAAGTAACTTTAATCTCTGTGCTTGAATACACATTGTTCATTTTCCTATGTCAACAAATATAGGCTGATGTTTTAGAACAGATTTCCATATGCTAATTTATCTCTTTCCTTTTCTGAAAGATTGTCTTTCCTGACTGTTAATTCCAGCTGATGGAATGGTTTTGCTTTTTATTCTCTGCAAAATATGCACTGTTGCAAAATGATTTCTAATAAACAATATCTAGGAAAGAGCTACAATACTGATTGTTTTTGACAACCAAAAATGCATTATTAATGAAATAATGCCACTGGCAGCATCCTGGCCACAAGCTGATTATTTACAGTGTATTTTTCTGTTCAGAGTTGTGGTCCTATAGTACAGCCACTATGGAAAACAGTGTGATCATCTCCCAAAAAACTAAAAATAGAACTACCACACAATCCAGCAATCCCACTACTGAATATTTATTCAAAGAAAAGGGAACCCATATGGCATCTTCCTATTTATCACAGACTGTTCACAAGAGTAAAGATAAGAAATCAACCAAAGTGCCTATCCATAGATGAGTGGATAAAGAAACTGTATATATATATATATGTACACACACACACGTATATGTACACACACACACATATATATATAGAGAGAGAGAGTTATATATATATATATATATATCTCCTTTCCTTTGAATAAATATTCAGTAGTGGGATTGCTGGATTGTGTGGTAGTTCTATTTTTAGTTTTTTGGGAGATCATCACACATATATATATATTATATTATATATATAGTGGAATACTATGCAGCCATAAAAAAGAAGAATCATATCATTTGCAGCAACACGGATGGAACTGAAAGTCATTATGTTAAGTGACATAAGCCACTCACAGAAAGACAAATATCGCACTTTTATTCATATGTGGGAGCTAAAAAAAAAAAAAGTCTCACAGAGTTAGACAGTAGAATAATAGATTCCAGAGACTGGAAAAGGTGTGTGGGTGGGAGGGGGGACTATAGTTTTATGTTTTTTTTTTTCCTATTGATCACTGGGAGAGGAGGTGACTATAGTTAACAAGGATGTATTATATATTTCAAACTAGCTAAAGGGAGGACTTGTAATGTTTCCAATACATAGAAATGATACATACTCAAGGTGACGAATATCCTAAATGCCTTAACTTAATCATTCCGCCTTCTATGCATGTAACAAAATATATGTACCCAATAAGTATATACAAATATTATGTTTCAATTTTTAAAAAGAACCTAGATCCTTGCTTTCCATTTAGAGCTTCACTGGAATGGATGACATTATTGGGAAGATTCTGGAGATGCAAATATACTCCATAGAGTTCCAATGAGTCTACAGTGAACAGTGGCAGTGACCAATGTGTTTAAAATTGTGGCTCCTACCGTATTTCATTAACATTACTTTTCAGCTTTAACTTAGTCAATCTTGATTATCCTAGACCAGAGGTCCCTCAAGTTACACAATCTATAACTAATAAAGGTAATTCTTAAAAGAAATATTATTTCTAGAATCAGAAGTAGAATGTCAGCGGTCAATACAGAATGCACTCTTTTCATCCAGAGTTGGCTCTAAATTGTAGCTACAAAAAAAAAAAAAAAAGAATAATACAAGACCTAAAGTAAAACTCGACATTATTTTAATTTGTGTGATGGAAGCAGGGAGAAATCAGTAATGTATCCCAACAACGCAGCAAAATCTATAGCTCACACCATAATTACAGTGGTACAAAAGGTCCAGAAGACCCTTCTGATTGCATTTGGTAGTAAACTGTTCCACATTTGAAGCTTACTAATTTTACAAAACATAACGTTTTGTTTCATTGATTCACTCCAGTTTCTGCTACTTAATTCACTAAAATATTGGTGCTTCTAGTCAAATTATGATGCTGCTCATAGAGGACTGGGTCCCCACAGTTACTGGGTCCCATATTAATTGTAGTATGAACTTTATTGAATTTACTGAAGTGCTTTGCTGGAGAGTCTCCAAACACTAACAGGCAAATGAAATTAAATAAAAAGGGTCAGCTCTATTTAAGAGCATCATGTAAGTGCTTTAGAGAACGGGTATAATTAAAGAGGCTGTAAACCAAAACCTCAAGTGCCAATGTCACCCCTCACCTGAGCACACCCATCATGCAGGGAAGCCGAGCAGGATTCATCAGAGAACAGGGCATCTGAAGCCAAAATGAAGGGTGTTTGATAGAAGATGGGCTTTCTCACAAGTTCTAACAGATGCCCATAGAATTTTGATTGTGCTTGCAAAGATTGTGCGGAGAGCCCAACTCTTTTCACACCAAGGTAAACCCCCTCTCTGAAGAAAAGAATTCTCTATCACTTAGGCCATCTGTGGACACGTTGCCCAATGGCTTTGGCAATGGGGCCTGATTTGTAAAATATTAGTTCCCGAAAAGACTGCAGATGCATCCCCTTTAAAATATCACCTACTTCAAAATGCCATCACCTAGAGAAGTGCTTGAGGGCAGAGATGCTGTCTTGTTTATCCAGGTCCCAGCTCCAGACAAGTGCCCGGAACATGGTGAACAATGGAAAAATTAGCGAACAGCCACATTAACAAAGAAATAATGAAGAAACTACATGAACAAGCATTTTCACAAAATGGAAAATCCTTTGGTAATTACAAAGTTACCCCCTAGACATCCAGTTTGTCTCCCTACATGTGCCTAGCCAAGGATTCTTTGTGGATCTCAACCCAGTCCATTTTGGGGCTTGCTTCAGACATCACATATGGACCGGAGGGGGCCAGTCATTTGTTTCTGAGTGGCAGCGAGGATGTTGTGACCACCAGCTGGTCGGGACAGACATCCGCGTAGTAATGCTCCCCTATGACGTGTCCACAGTGCTCAGCCACAGACAACAGGGAGCTGGTGTGAGCCTCACAGGCTGACACACGCCTGACCTACTGCTGAGAAGGTCACAGGCCCTCTGCCCATGGCCCCTGGGCCTCCAAAAACCGCTGTCCATTGGAACTTGGACTTCCACGGATAAGAGCACGGAGCAGTTCCTCAACACTCCCAGGTTCTGGGGTCCCTGGAGCAGGTGAGACAGGACTCTGAGGGGCAAGCGTTTCTGTCTGACCAGGCCTCTGGAACATCTGCAGAACATGTGCCCAGAAGCACCACAGAGCGGGTGTTAACAAAGCAATGAAGCCAGTGTGAATCTGAGAAGCATGAACGCAGACCAAACCTCCTGCGGACACCAGATGGGATGGCCAAGTTTCCTTTTCACTTGGGATTCAAATTCTCTTTATTTTTTTTTCAAAAAAATTTATAAAACATACATAAACATCATAGCTGAGGTACACATTTTATACTTACATAGTTTTAAATGCTGGAACATAACATTTGAGGAAAATCCTGAATTCTGTTTGGGCCTGAAGCTCGTTTGGTTGATTGGGTCAACACAGATGGGTCAATGTGAGCAGGAGGGCAGGAAACTTGGACGCAGTTGGGGCTGCGCGGGTTGGGGTGTGAGGGCAGAGAGCGCAATCTCAGGTCAGTAGAATACTGTCCTTGCACGACTCACAGCTGCCAAGTGCACTTTCACGTGCTTGTGAAATGTGCTATGATCCTTGCAGACAGCATTGAAGTAAACGTTAGAAAATGCAAAGAGGAGCAAGTATCAGATTCATCTGCTCACTCAGGGCAACAGGTGCCTCCCTGCTGGTAAAGACCGAATGAGCCCAGAGTGTTTTCTGAGCAGTCATTGTTGGCCTACTGGGGACCAGTCATACTGCTATGTGTGGGGACTCATGGCCTTCCTGAGTGGCCAGGGAGACAGAGGGGCAGGGGACAGACCACAGGGTGGCTTCCAGAAGCAGGGCTGCCTAGGGTGCAGGGAATGCAGTGTGGTGGGACATGCCTCATGATACTTGTGCAGTTTCTTTTCTTTTTTTTTGTTTTTGTTTTTGCTTGTTTGTTTGTTGGCACAGAGTCTCTGTCACCCAGGCTGGAGTGTAATGGAGCGATCTTAGCTCACTGCAACTTCTGCCTCCCGGGTTCAAGCCATTCTCCTGCCTCAGCCTCCCAAGTAGCTGGGACTACAGATGCACTCCACGACGCCTGGCTAATTTTTTGTATTTTTAGTAGGGACGGGGTTTCACCGTGTTGGCCAGGCTGTTCTCAAACTCTTGACCTCAAATGATCTGCCCACCTTGGCCTCCCAAAGTGCTGGGATTACAGATAGCTTGTGCTGTTTCTAAAGCTGACTGGGCTTCCCTAAGCTGGTGGTTCTCCGACCTGAGGGGTTTAGAAAACATCATTGCCCAGGTCCCAATCTAGACTAGTGGAATCACCATTGCTGCAGGTGAAACAGAGGCATCCGTGATTTTCAAAATTTCTCTGGACAATCCTGATGGACTTGTGAGGTGGAGAAAATGCTCTCGGTGCACTAGAGGGATATGATTCCAGGCATTGCTCTGAACAAAGGCAGGGCATCCACAAACCACACGGCCTCCTAGGAAGCTGCCCTTGTTTGGGCTGGGGCAGAGGTGGGCATGTCTTGCCCTGTGAGTGGTGAAGCTGAGAGTTTGCAAGAACCATGCCAAGAACCAGGGGCAGGGAGCCCTTCCCTCTATCCAGCAATGCCAGGCCGCACAGGAATATACTGAGTAACATGGTGGAGTGTGGATTCGGGTAGGAGTAGGTTAGAGAACCGGAGGCTGGGAGGCCAGGTAGGTGCTGTGAACACAATGCATGCATGCGGGAGCAGGGAGAGAAGACTTTGTATGAGACTTTAGAGACGATCAGGTTCAATCCCTTGGTGGTTAAGATAAGGAAATCAGGGTTAAGCGATTTGCTGGAGAACCCCAAAAATGTGTCAATAAAAGAAGAAAGTGTAAAATAATATGCCACTAACATAGCTCATACATTGTACAAGCAAATTCCTCCCAGAAGATACTGAGCTATTTCATGTAATAATGTAGTCCACTAGTGTAATCATCCTAGTAAAGAAGAAGATGAAATAGCGTGAGGAGAAAATAGTGGGTTCCCCTAACCAGCAGTTGAAAGCAAAACACCCATTGGCCAACTGACAAAAGAGGACCACAGCAGGCAGGCCACAGTATGGATGAAGGGAAAATTACACTTCGTGGCCTCTCATTCCAGAGTCTTCAGGATTCTCTCCCCTCAAGAAACTCCAGAAGATTCTAGGTCTATCAGGAGAGAGTCAGACCTAATCTTCCTGAGGTCTGAGGTGTCATTTTTATATCTGCATTAATTCCAAACTGTCCAACCCTAAAGAAAGGCCCTAACACTACCACCAACCTGACCCAGCAACTTCAAATCAAGCCAGACCCAGATTATAGGATCTAGGTGTGGTGAGCTCATTCTGCAGTCAGCTAGAACGCCAGTGTCAACAGTCATTGTAAAGTTAGCCTAGCTACATGCTTGGAAGTCCACCCTCCTTTTTTCAGTTTTGTATTTAACATCACATTTTCATGTATGATTTGTATATAATTTGTCTATTCTTTCCACGTTCTCGCTTACATCAAAATGGATATTATGTTAGGAATAACCATCTAAAAACCATTTGTAGAATTACAAGAAATTGTGTCTTCCACTGGTTGATCCATCCAGGCTATTGTGGATGATTCTCTCAGGCAATTACCTGGGAGGCATGAAAAATGAAGAATGTCAATGAGTATAGCTCAGCAGCTCCAAAGTCATTCCCTGGCGGGATCACATTCCCTAGAGTTCCCTGTCACCTACAGCAGTGGGCTGTGCTGTGGTTGCATCCTGGGAATGTCCATGACCAAAACCTCCACAGAATCCAGAATTGCATGAGTCAAAACATGGCTGGAAAGATGCTCATCTCGTGTTGTTTCTTGGAAGGAACACCTGCAGAAGGGCAGGTATAATGTATTCCTGTTTTTCATGACTGGAGAGATGCTTGCACATTCATAGAATTTTCTGCAAAGATAAGCAAGACCTTTAGTCAGGGGCCAGGAAGAAGTTCTTTGCTTTCACGATACATTCTTTGTCTTTGGGCTTTTACCAACAGCATTTGTTACCCCCTAAAATAAAAATCAATTAATAAAAAACAATTTCAGATTTGCTGCCTCACAACAAACAAGGTCATGTGCCTTTGGTCCCATTGCCCCAGTCCTCTTGGAAGACATCGACGACGGCACTCCTGCTCCTGGTTTGTACCCAGAGACCTTCATACTCACTGCCTTGCCCTTGAATTTCCACACCCGCCACAGCCAGTTCTCTCTTCTCGACCCTTCGGTGAACCAGGAACCAGCACAGGACTCCAAGCTGTTTGACAGATGAAGCACCGCCTAGGATTATGTGCTATTCCAATAACATCAAACAGAAGGGAACTTGGTCTAACTTCACTCCCCCATGCCGTCATGCCCAATAGATTGCAACCATCTTATTAAAATAGGGGCCATGGTTATGATTTACTCCAGGCAGGCCTGATGGGTTAGTCACTTGCGGTACATGAGGTCCTGTTCAACTGGAGAAAATTCAGAGGGTAGCTCTCTGGAAGACAGATATGATGTGGAGAGGCAGAGGTATTACCTCATATCCCTGATAAATTGATACTGGAAACAAATTGTTATTCCCTTCTACTAATAACATAAACACTTATTTGTGTATCTTTCCAACTGCTCTGCGAATACCCTTTCCGATGTGGTATAAATAATAGATATTGCATGACCGTGGTTAGTTGAATGGCATTTTTAACTTTCATTCCTTTGGAATGATCACTGGTTTTGAATTATGTTATCATTTATTACAAGGCCCCATGGCATACAATCTCTAGGCCTTTTCCTGGCTCTCAAATTGTATGTACTTAGCATAGATAGTGCGGGACACTTTTAATTATACATTTAAAAAATTCGTGTGGCGTGCGTGTACTCAAATGGACACACGGTTCTGGATAATGCGTGGTAACCACGGTTGCAGGAATGAGAATGCCTCAATGTCGCCAAGTCAAATGCATTTTGCGATTGACCTGTTTTGAGGAAAGATGAATTACTGAGCGGTAGCTAACTCCATCAATGGGTTAATAATTTTACGTGCTATTCTTTTTTGAAAAGGCTTATTTAAATGTTTATCAGTTGTGCAAAGTGGAGCCGTGCGGGGGATTCACTAGGGATGGCTCATCATTGCCTATGCATGGGAGCGTTGTAGGAAGATTAAAATAACATTGAGTAGATTCTGTAAATGAAGGAGAGAACTAACAGAAGCCTCCAGAGTCCATTATACATTTTAATAATACATCAAGGTAATGTAACTGAATAACCGATCTCTAAGGGAAGAAACACAACATTTGGCTAATATTACAATTTAAATTATGAAAACAAAAAGAGCTTTTAGTTAATCTTGTCTTTCGGCTTTTATTCTTCAGGCTCTTTTTTATTTTCCCTGAATCCAAAACACCATGTAAACAAATAAAAGTACGGGGGAAAATAAACAGTTTGGCATCTCGGTAGATTAATTAATGCGCTTCAGCCTTGGCACCAGTAGGCGAAAATTATGTGCATAAATAATATCACTAATTAAAAAGATGCAGATTAACATGCAAATAATGCTAATGAGGATCTGCAATTCCAGAGTGGGCTCGCATAACATCAACAATTTAATGGGTTGGAAGGCTCGTGTTTGCATTACATTAATAAATTTCAAAGACCTTGCATAAAACAGTTCTGTCGGAGCCTCTGTTTTCCACTTGTGAGTTGTAAATTCTGTGGGCAGTCACAAGCACTCATCAGCAGATGCCAAAGTCATTATCTCAGAGACTGTTGAGAGGAGCCTCGTGCCAGCGTGACCAGCTGCTGGGAACTGGGCAGTAGGCACGATCCCGTGCCAATTATTCATATTATTTGGGTAGTCTTGATATTTATTTAAACTGATTAATATTTTGTGCTCTGCATCTTGATCTGGAGGGAAATCATTTTAAGCAAGCAAAGTTTAAAAAAAATAAAAACCTTATCAGCCTTTGACGTGTCATGGAAGTTGAATGCATAATGGAATTGATTAAGCAGACATAATTCCAAACCACAGACAAAAACAACATAAAGTGTCTTTAATGATGTCATATCATGTTGAAATAAAGTATTATGGCATTGCAGGCTGAGTGGGCCATAATCCATCGGGCTCTATTGCAGAATCAAAAGGCTGGTCGGCGGCAAAACGCTGTTTGCTTTGCTCTTGGCTGCATGCACGATGATGCTTCTGTGGATGGATTTTTAAGGAGAAAAGCAAAGACTGAGAAAGACCACATCGAATTCCTTTCTAAAACACCAAATTACCTTCCTCCGTCTCCCCGGCCGCTCCTCATCCTCACACAATCCTGAGCCGGGGCCTCCCCAGGCCAATCCTCAACATCACAACATGCGGGAACAGAGTACCCGGCAGTTGGCCTCGCGGGTTACCAAAATGCCGATCTTCTGCCAGTGAGTTGTCTGCACTCAGATTCTCCAGAGGGCTGAAAAATGTCCTTTCCCTGGAAGCTAGCGGTGAGTTCCAGGATTCCTGAGAGCAGCCCAGTTGCAATCTACAGGGCCAGAATCGACGTGGTCAAATCAGGAGACAACCAGCAACTTTGTGCCAAATTAAAGCTCGACCTCAAGTGGCTGTGGGAGGAGAAGCAGGCTGGCAACTTCCGGAACACAGCTCCCCATGCCAGCGAGGCATTCCTTCTCTATGAAAGGCAAGAAGAGCAACTGTTCCTTGCACACCAGCCCGTGTGCCTCAAGTTGACACTCTGCCCTTCCCAGGTCCCTGCATTTACAGACGTCCTGGTTCCTGGAGCAACACCCCCATGCTCGCATCTACCAAGCATGCTTGGTTTAGGATGCTTAGACATGTGTCTCCTGACCTAAGGCTCCCCCGCTGTGGGGAGAGCTCGGCTCTCTCCTCCTGCTGCCAGCACCACCCCATGCAGTGTTGACCATGTGGAGGGTTAGGAGACCAGGGGAAAAACCTCAATAGTTGCAGATTTCAAGTGCGCTTGCAGTCCTGCCAATTCAGATAACCTCAGGGAGAAACAAAACAAAAACTAGAGCTTCTAAAGCTTCAAACACAGATGCCAAGTGGCAGCTCCCCCAGGACGCTTCAGGCTCTTCCTCAGGCTCCACAGTCTCCCCTGTGGTCCTCGAGTTCTGGCTGTGTGAGTCGGTGGAAACCCTTCTTTCCTCACTCCCTATCACTACCTTCTCTTCCAAACATTCAGAGTGCTGGGGGAGAGGGTGTTTTTGAGTCTTACCCAGGGAGATCCTGGCCTCCCAACCCAGACTGGAGGCAATAGGAGGGCCCCACTCTGGGACTCCTGATGCTTAGATGATGGGTAAGTATGGAGGGGATCACACCAGAGAGAGGTATGTTCAGCACTTTTGAAGTTGCTTCTAGAAGGAAAGGATGCTTGGGGAACTGGCCATCTCGTTCACATCTCCGCAACTTCGTGTTCTACGTGCATTGTTATCTCTGCAATGTTGTGTTCTACTTGCGTTGTTATCTCTGCAACGTCATGTTCTACTTGCATTGTTATGTCTCCCTGACCACACCTCACTAGTAGTGGGTGTTGCAGGGATGCGTGTGATTCACCTTTGCTTCCACAGCATCCAACAGGTGCCAGGCTCATGGCATGTGTTCTGCACGGGACTGATGGGTGGAGAGGGTGGGCCAGCCAATCAGGACACTCTCTGAATAACACTGAGCCAACAACTTTAAGTCACTGCCATCTCAGCCACCACGCACTGAGTGTCTGCCGCGTGCCAGGCACTGCACAGAGCACTTTCCACACATTATTGTGTAAATCCTCCCTGGCGCCCTAGAAGCCAGGGCACACACTTTCCCCAGGACGCATTCAAAGACTTTCTGACCCTGAAAATCCCACTTTTCCCTCCAAGCCACACTGCTTGCCACAGTGTGATGCATGGTATTCAAAGCAAGAAAAATTCAAAGCTAACAGAAAGAACACCATACATGCTAATCATTTGCAAACATTTTCATCATGATTAACTGAGCCATATACAGTCAGCTGTTCCTTAAACTTTTCTACACAGAGGAATGCATACAGAGCTGTGCACCTACCTCACAGGTCCCTCAACAACAAAATTGGGTTTATAGTTCTCATAGGTAATGATGAGAAACTAATGGGATTTTTATTGTTGGTAAGTTGGTATATATATATATATATATATGGAGAGAGAGAGTAATATGTACATATACCTATATATAACAATAATATATAGCTATACACACATATATACCATAATTATGAAATGTATGCTTTAAAATATGCAAATTGCATTCTGGTGAAAGGTTGCTGTAGACACTTTCCCCAGTGCTGTCTGCAAGCTTGCAGTAATGGTTTAGGGTGTCCTTTTGCAGGTAGAAAAGATGTAAATGAAGAATCAAGGCTGGCTCACACACTTCACAGTCCCTCAGAAGACTTAGTGGATGGTGCACTTCTGAAATTGCACATCTAGCCATGCATTCAAATAGCTTTCTACTATATTTTGGGAGTGTCTAGGCAGATGCTAGAAGGCATGTAACCCTTGTTGAAATTTCCAAGAAATATTTGCATGAAGAGAGAGAAGACAGAAACGGGGGATGAGGGCAGACTAAAAAGAAACCTCTAGGCCCAGAGGGAACACGGGCATGGAGAATAGCAAAAACTGTCCAAGGAATTCCGCTTCCGGCTCAGAACTCATGGAGTACATATTAGTTGAATGAATGAAAGATGATCTCTCTCTTTGGCCCCAAGCATTTCTTAAGTTTATAACTCTATGAAGTTACCTGATGATATATGGCTTTTCCCCCACCTGCATCTGACTCTAAGGTTGTTGTGGGCAAGTGAAGTTCTCTGGCTGTTTCACCTTCGGCACCTCACGAAGTGGGCCTAGCAAGTGGAGCAGGATGAGGATGGGGACAGCAGCCCCAGTCAAGGTGCCTCTGGCCACAGCCCACAGAGCACTGAACTGGTCTAATGGCCCCTGGCTGGACCCAGGCCTTCCCAGCTGAATGTGGCCATAACTCCCACTCCAGTTATCACTGGAGTTTGTACAAACAGGTGCAAGAGAGGTCAGGCACCAGGACGCTTCCATTCCCCAGGTGGTCCTAGGCTGTCCTGCAGGGGTCCAAGGCCTCGCCTGGGTGAACACTCTATGTCCAGGGTGTGCCTGGCCCTCAGGCCAATGGAGCTTCAAGCAGAATTTATTCACAGACACACCCTCCTGGGCATTTGGGAGGGCAATCCTATTCCTCTGCTGTCCAGAACAGGGCACCCTGCGAGTGGAGAGATGCTGCCCCAAGAAGCCTGGCTTGCTGAACCCTGGCCCTTTAACCAGCTTTCCCTTCTCAGATTTTCCTACAAAAGTTCAGGAACCAGCTCATCAAACCCTCAGACTGCAGCCTGTGGACACTTCTCTCTTTCTTGCTGACCTTTCACGGTTTGGAACGTGTGTTTCATTTTAATCCAGAGAATGCAAGCAGCAGCAACAACAACCCACAGCAGCCAAAGAATTGCAGATTTGGGAGTGCACTCCCCTCTAAGTGAGAAAAAGGAAAAGAGATGATCTTCCTCTTGCTTCAGTGAGAGGCGGATGTGGTGCAGTCCTCAACTAGCCTCATGGTCTTTACCCTTCGTGAGTTATGGCGATGTACCCTGCCATGTCTTTCCGCATTGCCCTTGCCCTGGAGCAGTTGAGGCTGTGGGTCCCATCCCTCTCCGCATGCTTCCCAGGACTGGAAAAGTGATCTCCAAGGAACATCTTTCAGCCATTTGCCACTTTGCAGAATCTAATCTTTTCCACACACATTTCTAAAAATAAAGACAGAGGCCAGGCGCGGTGGCTCAAGCCTGTAATCCCAGCACTTTGGGAGGCCGAGGCGGGCGGATCACAAGGTCGGGAGATCGAGACCATCCTGGCTAACACGGTGAAACCCCGTCTCTACTAAAAATACAAAAAGTTAGCCAGGCCTGGTGGCGGGCTCCTGTAGTCCCAGCTGCTCGGGAGGCTGAGGCAGGAGAATGGCGTGAACCTGGGAGGCGGAGCTTGCAGTGAGCTGAGATCACGCCACTGCACTCCAGCCTGGGCGACAGAGCAAGACTCCATCTCAAAAAATAAAAATAAAAAATAAATAAATAAATAAATAAATAAATAAATAAATAAAGACAGAAAAAAACCTCTGTTTTAAATTCTGCCTACTTTATAGTTATTACTGCACTTCCACCTATGCAAAGGGGGAAAAAATTGAGAATTATTTGTTGAACTTGAATATAAAGTGATTCAACGTAATTAGGGACCAAAATTTTCCTTAAGGATTTAAATTATCTCAATTGGCCACCAATACGTCCCAAGTTAGTGAGATAATTCGCAACACTTCATTTTGCTAACTACCTTCCAATCGGGCTTAATAGGGTTGGAACTCTACAAAACCAAGCACAGCCCAGATGCCAGCCGCCAGGCAGTGCTTCTGGGCATGGGGCCCTGCGCTCCCACCCACCCATCCCTCTGCCCTGCTCTTCCTGGGTACCGCCCCACGTGAGCTGCTGAAAAGCCACTGCCAGCATCCACAACGTCCTGAAGCCTGGGGATCTTGTCCCCAAGGAGAGCTCCTCCTCAAGCTTCCCTGGGTGTCTGCTTTCTGGAAAACCAAAGGAGCAATAAGACCGACAATTGGAGACAGTATCAATTCCTACTCCAAGAAAATGGTCCCAGGCCCCAGGCACAATGAGGGATACTCGGCTGTTGACATTCTCCGTGGTCTCTTCCTTCTGCTGAACATATTTTTCTACCTCCTGCCTCTGCTGAAACATCGGAGGTGCTGGCAGCTTATTTATCTTTCAAATGAGATGCTCCTGAGTTTATCATAAGTTGCCCTTGAAGTCAATATTTCTAATGATCGTAAAGAGTAACGACCATGTATCAACGCTTCCTAAGTCCCAAATTGCACACCGCACGCCCGACAGCTATTGACAGCAGATCCAGGTGGGCGGGGCAGGTGTGCTTTAGAGGCACAAGCAGAGTGAAGGCGCCCGAGCGCTCCTGGTGACAGAGCTATCATGCGGAAGGGCTGGCATTGGAAGTGACATCTGGAAGCAGCCAGGGGCTCGGTCTCAGCACCGCAAGACGCTGCCTCCTTATGAATGATGCCACGCATTTGCCTGGAGCAGTTCTGAAGCCAGAGAGCTTGGGGTTCCATGGAGCCCTAGCGCCGGGCAGGCTGGAAAGGAGATGCTCGCGCCAGGACCGGGAGCACAGTGCGCCGGCCTGCATCTGCCCAGACGCCTGCCTGGCAAAGGGCTGGTTCTTCCCCTTGCTCTGCTTGTGGCGTTTCCGCATCAGAAACTCCCCTGCTCCAGCTCCTCGGTCAAAAACTCTTCCCATCCATAGGCTGTCATCCAAAGCAAACTCTCACGAGACCTTGAGGGCAGCCAGATAGGACCTTTGTCCCCTCTAAGCTCACAGAGCCCTCTCCTGCACACTAGGGCGCCTGTGCCACATTGGCTGACGTTGGCATTGGTGGCTGGCCATTCAGTTCAGGTCAACAAGCAGGTCTTGGGCCTTACTGTGTGCAGGCACTGGGGATCCACTGTGGGGAGGAAGAGGCCTGGCTGTGTACCCCCTGGTCTGTGGAGCAGTCGGCTCAGAGACAAACGACTCTATTACGGAGAGGCACAGCCTCAGAGCGAGCCCCACAGGGAACATCTGGCTCAGCCTGGGGCTTCAGGAAAGGACTCTGGCGCCGCAGCCCCCTCACCTGGGGAAACCTCCTGCAGCCGTCAACCAGGTGTGCGGCGGGGAGGGGCTTTCCCAGAACAGCAAGCAGCACCAGGGAGCACTGGCCTGGAGCCGCACCGGCTGGAGCCACGAGGGTGGTGGGGGCGGAGGACAGAACCTGGGGTCTTCTGCCGAGGCGAGGGCTCCAATTTTGCCCTGCAGGTGATAAAAGCCACTGAAGATGTTTGACTGGACTTACAAAATCCAGTTTCTATTGAAATGGATCAATCGGGTGATGATGATGGCAGGGAATGGATGGGGGATGGAGGAGGGAGAGGAGCAGGGTGAGACGTCAAGGGGCGTCAGGGTTCGGTGTTGTCCAGCACAGCTGGATGGCCGGGGTCTGACATCTGCCCCCACTTCCTAACCACGAGGTCACCTTCTCTCTGCGCCTCGATTTCTTTGCTTGTTAAGTGTCATTTTCCTCTCTTGAGCAGTTGATGCAAAGGTGAGATGGGTGAGCACAGCACAGCGTCTGCTGCAGCCCACCCTGGCCATGCTCAGGTCCAGCCCCTCCAAGCAGTGACATCAGCTCCCTCGGGAGCAGTTCTGCCCCAGTGCTGATTAGGCTTTGCCTGGCAAATCCGGGAAGAGAAAGCTTAGGAGGGGAAACACAGCCTTTCCGCTACAACCAGACTTTATTCTACCACCCGTTGAAGAGTCTCTTCCTCCTCTGTTGACACCCCTGAAAGTCTAGTGGGGGCCCAGGGCTAAGAGGTGTCATCTCCTCGTGACCAAGGTGTCCTCACCCTGTCACCGCATAGGTCCACCTACTGTGTGGTTTATCCAGGCGACTGTGAAGAGGAACCTGTGGCATGGCCCAGTGCAGAAGGATGGTCTCCGGCTCCCATGGGGTAGCCGCAGTCCCACCTCCTCCTGCTCATCAGGAACAATGGCCCCTGACCAGGGGTGACTCCTTCCTCGCTTGGTGGTGCCTCGCCATGAGGACCCCAAAGTGCACAGGGCAGCCCTTAAACCTTAATGCTGGATGGTCCTCCTGCCGTGGAAGCAGCTCCCGCTGTGGACCAGGAGCTCCAGACCTACACAACGCACAGGTGTCGAGCAACATATACAGAACCCCCAAGTTGGCTACCAGGACTGAAGGTGGGAAGGGCCACCTGCCTTCCTCCCCGCAGATTCCAGGCCCCTGAGGCCTCATTATGGAGGATGAGACTCCACGTGCTCCTCAGCGATGAGCGTGCACTGTCCTGGAGGCAGGGCGTCCCCCACAGGGCATCTCAGAGCTGGGGTCTCAGTGCACCTGTGGAGGGTTGCTCCCCCTCTGTCGGGTGGCAGCAGGTAGACTGTGAGGAGACCAGGGGTTCCCATGCCGCAGCCCAAGCTGCATTTTGCTGTAAGTCAGGCCCTTTGTCTGATGCAATGTTACTGGGATGCCCAGACAATGGATAGAGCTGGGAAGGCCCAGCTCGCAGTGCTGGTTCATGTCCTGCAAGTGGGAAAAGCAGGTCCCCACTGAGAAGATGCCTTAACCCCAGGCGAGGAGAATCTCTGTCCCAAGGCTGGAAGGGCTCCCATGCCATCGCCTAGACACCAAGCATGCAGTTGGTCTCCTGGAGGGATGATGCTGTGTCAGTGGCTCAGTGTTGGTCTCTTATTGGCAGATTGGACATGGGAAGCAGGGGTAACCCCATGGGCCTTAGTGAGCGAGAGCACAGGCTGTTAAGCCCTGTGTAGATCGACCCTCCAAATGCCTGAGTCTTTTCCTTCCCTCAAGGACGGCTCTTCAGGTCTCCCGGCAAGATCTGGGGAACCGCTGGATCCTGCATCCGTGGAGTCCTGCAGGGCTTGCCCTGGGGGCACTCACCTCTCCCTCAATGTGTTCTGGGCCTAAAAATAGCCACAAGCCCAGAATCCGAGCAAGGGATGATGACTTTGTCCTGGGGCAGTGGCTGCAGCTCTGGGCTCACTCTGCCTTTCCTTCTCATGGTGCAGAGTGAGCCATGCCCTTGTTGCCTGCCCTTCTGTCCTGCCCTGCATGCCAGCCGGTGCACTCACCATCCCCGCGGCTATCTGCAGCTTAGGCCCTCCTGACCCTGGCTCCAGCCTGGCCCCACCTGCGCTAAGTGCATCCAGCAGGCTGCTGAGTTAAGCCCCATCGCCCGGCTCCTCACCTGGGGTTATCGGGGTCCCAGCTGGGCAACACCACAGCCTCCTGAAAGCGGCCTGGTGTGGAGCAGACAGTGACGGGGAGCTTCTCCATGGAGACTTCTCTCCTGGGACATCCCGTATCCCACCAGTGCAGTGTCCCAGACCCCTCCCGGGGAGCTGCCCCCTCCCTGGATGGGTCGTCAGACGGGGCTGTGTCGACTCTAATGTGCCCGCTTCTCTCAGCCTTTGATCCTTCCTCCGCCATCTGCCCTGGAGACTGTCATTTCTACTCCACTAAGCATGGACCATTGCTTTCGCAAGCCTTCCATAGCCCATATGGCAGCATATTAGCACGGTCCCCTGGGGTCTTTGCCAGGGCATTCAGTGCGACTTCCTGGGACAGGGCTCCTATTTAGATGAAATCTTGCCCATATCTAAGTTGAGATTCCAACCCCCCTGCCCCCACACCCCTGGGATCTGGTCCCGTGTGCAGGCCAGTGCATGCTGGCTGGTCCTGCAGCTCCTTGTTGGGGATCCACTTTCCTCTCTGAGCAGGCTCAGCACCCCGGGACAAGTTAGAGGGGGGAGGGGTGTGTGTGTGTGAACATGCAGGTGTGTACATATGTGTGTGACTGTGTGTGTTCCCTTCAAAGCAGAGAAACCTCTGCACCAGCCTAGATCAAGATGAGAGTGCTGGCTTTGAACAGAACAGAGGGGCTCCTTCTGGAGCCCCAAAGGGCTCAGAGGATGTGGGAATTCAAGGTTTTCAAGTGCGTTGACCCAAATATCCCCTTCTGAGTCTTGGCGCCTGATTTCATAGACCAGGCCCTGTTGTGGAGTGTTCAGCCTTTTCTGAAACTCTGATTCTGCTACGTCCTGAACCTGCACCTGAACCTCCATTTTTCTGCCTGCTGAGCATAGGGGAGGAGAGTCCCTTCGTATGAGCTGGAGCCCCTCTGGCCTTCACACTTGGCTGCCAACTGTGCAGCCTGTCCCTGTCTTTCTCCCAAGCATTGAAGCCCCTGGGGAATCTGCATCCAGGCCCAGGGTCTGGGTCCTGAAGGTGGTCTGGGCAGCATCTGCTCCATCCTCTCCCCTCCTCAGGATCCGTGATGAGGCTGAGCATTGAGACTCACTCGGAAGGGCGGAGGGATGGCAAAGGCTGGATGCAGGGCACGAAGGCAGTTTCTCCCTGCCTCTCCGAAATGTGAATTTCAAAGTGACTCCCTCGGGGTTCTAGGTGGGCCCTCCTTGGCCTCTTCCGCCTGGTATCTTCCCGTGTGTGTATCACATTTAGAGATATTCTAGACTGTCTCTGCTCTAGGTCTTTGTAGAACATTGCCAAATTTTCTCATAGATTTCTTTGAGTGGTGAAATAATCTCTTTTCTTTTGTATCAAAGAGCTGGCCCTGTTTTTGTTGTCAGTAACGTTTCCTGACTCGATTTTCATTGTGGAATTAGCACAAGCAAGGGGAGCTTGCTCAGGCTGGGAAGGTGCTTGTGCATGTCGGTTGGTTTTGAAATATGTGGAACTGGTGTTTCTCATTATTTTGTTTTGTCTTTTTTTTTTTTTTTTTTTTGATAGCACTTAGCAGAGCTTCCCTACCCTCCCAGCCCAAATGTAGATACCTGGCCAAGGATTTCCCTGTCACCCTCTCTGTCCTCACTGCCTCTGGCACAGCCGCCCGCTGCCAGGCGTGGGTGGCACGGGTTTTGCATCCACGGCTGCGGGGCTGCCCTTTTTATCTAATTTCCAGGCCTTTCCCAGGCTGATCCTGCTGAGTAGATCTGCCTTCCCATCTCCAAATGGCCAGAGATCTCCCTCCTCCACCCTCAATAATTACAGTAAAACTATCCCAGCTCTTCCCATGATCTTTTAATATTTGCTTTTTTCTTCTTTCTTTTTTTTTAATTTTTGAGGGTTCATAGTAGGTGTATTTATGTATGAGGTATATGGGATATTTTGATGTAGGCATACAATGTGCACAATCACGTCAGGGCAGATAAGGTATCCATGGCCTCAAGCATTTATCTTTTGTGTGACGAACAATCCAGCTGTACTCTTAGTTATTTTTAAATGTACAATTGAATTAGTATTGACTCTAGTCACCTTGCTATGCTATCAAGTACTACAACAAGAGGTTCCTTGTTTTCTTGTTCCTTCTTTCTGTCTTTTGTACGATTAAGCATTCCCACTTCCCCTCTATCCCCCACCCACTACCCTTTCCGGCCTCTGGGAACCATCCTTCTACTCTCTGTCTCCATGAGTTCAACTGTTTTAATTTTTTGCTCCCACGAATAAGTGAGAACATGCAAAGTTTTTCTTTCTGTGCCTGGCTTATTTTACTTAACATAATGTCCTCCAGTTCCATCTATGTTGTTGCCAGTGACGGGATCCCATTCCTTTTACGGCTGAATAGTACTCCACTAGGTACACACACCACACTTTGGCATGATATTAACTAATAACGTAAGCTTATTAACCCAGCACTGCATGTGATCTAGCAAATGTGTTGTTTTGGATTCTCAGTTGGTGGGGTTAAAATATCATCTGAACTTGGTCAAATATAAGGCAGGGGGCAGGGACCCTTGGGCCTCCACAGGACTCTTCTCCAGAACTGCTACCCAGAAGTTCCTGAACGCAAGGGAGGAGCAGTGAGCTCTTGTTCCAGCCAGTGGCTCAGGCCAGGGGTCACTGATGCAAGGACATTTTGTGACTTGAGGTGAGAGCTCCAAGTGGAGCCAGTCCCCCAGGTGTCCTGAGCAGCCTGCCCATGCCCAGTGTGGTCCCTGCGCTGAGCCTGTGCATGTGAGCAGGATGGGGTTTACATTCTAGTCCAGGCCCGAGGAGGGCATCTCAGAACCGTCCCTCCTGGGGCCCTCTGGGGAACTGCTGGTCACATTTGTAGGGACTCTTGGCCTGCGTGGGTTGAAGGAGGGATTTCATCTCCTCCGTGAGGTCGAGGGAGAAGTAGAGGAGGACAGAGAGGGGGTGACCTGCTCAACAAGCAGAGAGTGCCATGCTGCCTAGCAGGGTCCCTGCACTGGACCCCGTGGGTCACACTTTGGCAGGTGCTGGGGGCTCGTTCCCATCTCTTGGCCAAGGCCTCCGGTCCTGCTGTCCCTAGCCTGCCTCTGCTCTGTTTTGCCCATCAGGGTGGCAACCTGTGCAGACTGTCCCTCCCAGGTGCCTCATCCACTGGCCCCCTGTGAGGCTTGGCTGATGGGCGGCACAGAAGGGGGGCATGGGAGAGTCCAGGCTGTGTCTCTGCCCCTCATGAGTGGCGTTCCCAGGAGTGGCTCCATCTGCTCTGTGGTCGCAGCTCACACCAGGCTCCTCACTAAGAGGAATCCTCTCCGTGGCCCTTCTGTTGGCTGCAGGGCACGGCTCCTGGGCTCTGGTGATACGTCTTTGTCTCCGCGGCTGGTGGTGGCTCACAGTCGGTCATCCCAGAGCTGTCCAGCTTCCCCTGTCTGCAGTGCTCTCGTCACCTGCCCCATAACTTGCACCCTCTGGTGCAGGCTGCCCTTTCCTAACTGGACCCTGGCTGGCTTCCATCTTAGTCTGCTCAGCTGCCATAACAAATGTCTCAGACTGGGTAATTTGGAAACTGCGGAAATTGATTGTTCACCCTTCTGGAGGCTAGAAGTCCAAGTTCACAGCGCATGCAGATTCGGTGTCTGATAAGGACGGCTTCCTGGCTCGCAGACGGCACCTTCTCCCTGTGGCATCATAGAGGAAGGGGCAAGGGAGCTCTCTGCAGCTGTTTTATAGGGTCATGAATCCCATTCCAGAGAGCTCCTTCTCCATGGCCTCATCACCCGGCAAAGGCTCCACCTCCTAACGCCAGCACCTTGGCTGTGAGCTTCCAATGTATGAGTCCGGGGGAGATGCCAGCATGCAGACCTCACACCTCTCGGAGTTGAAGATGAAGCTCTGGGCCAGGCATGGTGGCTCATGCCTGTAATCCCAGCACTTTGGGAGGCTGAGGCGGGCAGATCACCTGAGGTCGAGAGTTTGAGACCAGCCTGACCAACATGGAAAAACCCCATCTCTACTAAAAATACAAAATTAGCCAGGCATGTTGGTGCATGCCTGTAATCCCAGCTACTCGGGAGGCTGAGGCAGGAGAATCGCTTGAACCCGGGAGGTGGAGGTTGTGTTGAGCCAGGATCATGCCATTGCACTCCAGCCTGGGCAACAAAAGCAAAACTCCGTTTCAAAAAATAAAAAGGAAGAAGCTCTGGTGCAACCCTGGCGTGACTTCTTAGTTCACGGGGCTGACAGATCTGTGACAATCTGTCAGGCAAAGTCCAGCACACTGCCCAACAGCCCTGGGACTCTGTGTGCCCTGGCAGGAGAGTGTGCTGGGCTTCGCTGGAGAGGTCTGTTCGCACAAGCACAGTGGCTGCAGGGCCTTCCTCTTCCTCAGGGAGAATGTGTCACGCTGGTTCTCAGAGCCCTCCTCATACTTTACACATTTTTTTTATTTTTGAGACAGAATCTGTGTCTGTTACCCAGGCTGGAGTGCAGTGGCATGATCTCTGCTCACTACAACCTCCACCTCCCGGGTTTAAGAGATTCTCCTGCCTCAGCCTCCCAAGTAGCTGGGATTACAAGCGCCTGCCACCACGCCTGGCTAATTTTTGTGTTTTTAGTAGTGATGGAGTTTCACCCTGTTGGCCAGGGTGGTCTCGAACTCCTGACCTCAAGTGATCCGCCTGCCTCTGCCTCCCAAAGTGCTGGGATGACAGGCGTGAGCCATCACACCCAGACCTTAACACATTTTTTAACTTGGAAAAGAAAAAGAGAAAAACTTCGAGATGCAGTGATTGTTCCAATCCCAGGCCTGACCTGATTCCTAGGCTCCCAGAAAAGCAGAAGGTTGGAAAAGGCCCTTGGAACCGTCACAACTCCCTTCACCCCGGACACTGCACCTTCTCTTCCTATAAGGATGAGTGGGTTTGAATCACAGACCGAGAGCCTGTGGGGGCGTGGATCAACCTCTGGATCTACAAACTGCGTCTAAAAGGACCCGGGAACGTCTCATTAAAGACTTGCTGCAGAGAAGTTCACTTTGCCCTGGGGAGATGAGACAGAAATGAGCCTTGGACGCACCAGCCAGTGTCAGAATGGGAGGAGCATTGAGGAGGGCACAGGAAGCCACCAAGACCATTTCTTCCATGATTCTTCCAGGAACCAACACTAAAAAGAAGAGGAAGGTGTGACCGACCCGCCGAACCAGCTTTCCCGCGATCTCGCTGTCTTGGGGCCTGAGCCGCAACCGTTGCGTTAATTTGAATGACGAGAAGCTGCTGCTGGAGAGTGAGTTAGGACAAAAAATAGAGTAGCCACATTTAATTTGTTCACACGTGCTTTTCTGAGAACTTTTGTTTAAATTATGCATAATTTGCTTGAGGGACTCCTAATTACATGTCAGGAGGTAAATTAATCCTTTTGTCATATTTGTTTCCCAAGGTTGTTGACATTTTTGGGTGCTCATGAGATGTACAATAGAGGCTGTGAGGGTTTCTCATGTTGTTCAGCAGCCACGGAGGTGTGCACAGACTGGTATCCGGGGAGGGAAGTGGGCGTGCAGCTGGGACACATCCAGGGGGACACATTCTCACAGGGATGTCTCGCTCCCCAAAACTGAAGAGTCAGCACCACCTTCCTCCACCTGGGTACTGCCTCTCGGCACCCTTCCTTCTGCGATGCCTCAAGCCCTCCCTTCCCATGGACTTTTAGGAACTCTGCTTCTCCACGCACACACACTCACACACACATGCACACTGACCACACGCAGGCAATATACCCAGGCACAGTCATGCACTCACACACACATGCACACTGACCACACACAGGCAATATACCCAGGCACAGTCATGCACGCAGACACACACGCACCCATGCACACACACCTCTATACCCAAGTGCACACATGCACACACCTATGCCTACATGCACCCACTCACATACACGCATGCACACACCTATACACACGTGCACACCTGTGCACATACACACCTATTTCCAAGTGCACACACCTACACCTGAACATTCTCCCACATACACACCACCTGTACACCCATCTGCACACACATAGACACCTGTGCACCTTCACAACTGCACTCAAGTCCACACACCTATGCCTACATGCACCCTCCCACATGCACACACACCCATCCATGCTTCTGTACACACACATACACGTGCACATACACAGCTACTACCAAGTGCACACACCTATGGCTACACACACACTTCCACAGGGACACACGCCCATCCATGTATCTACACACACACGCACACATACACACATACACACACCCCCATATGCACACATGCCCATGCACACATCTACACAGACATGCATCCTCTACACATACACACCTACACTCACGTGCACACACCTACACCCAAATGCACACACACACCTGTACACCCATCTACACACACATACACATGTGTACACACACACTTAAACCTCAGTGCACATACCTATGCCGGCATAACCCTCCCACACGCACACACATTCCACACCCACCTCCACACACATATACATATGTGCACACACAATTACACGCAAGTGCACACACCTATGCCTGCATTCATCCTCCCACATGCATGCACACCCATACACACATCTACACACACACACTCACAATGCACACACACGTTCTCATACCCACATGCGCACACATACTTGCAGAAGCCTACAGCCACACATAACGCACACACATGCACACATGGAAAGCCAGATAAGTATTACTCCTTTGACATTTCTGACACTCCCACTTGGTCAGAGAACTTTTCTCATGTAGCTGTTAGCCAGGAATTTGGCTGGAAGACCCCTGGACCAGGGATTATTCTGTGCCTTCTCTACCTCACTCAAAGCTGAATCTCCACTTTGCTCCTATAAGTGGTGTTCAAGTTGCAGAAAGAAAAAGGAAGAGGGGGCTTGGAGGGCCTGTGGCACCAGGAGAGGAAGTCTGTAAAAGTTAAGGCCATGGGTGCCAATGATGGTGACACAAATGGCAGCTTGTTAGGGGTGTCGGAGAGATGGCATCTCTATCTCCACCAAATTCCCTGCAAGTAGGGAAAAAGCTGTTACCTGCCTTGGCGCATAGCTGAGGGTTGGGGAAGAAGACTTCTCAGAAGGCTAGGAAAAGAGGGGCTTGCTCCTAAGCACACACCGTGCTGTGTTCCTGGCCTGGCCAGTGCCCCGGTGGGTGCTGTCCCCAAGAGCTGGCGAGGAGATATGAAAAGGCTGCCAGCCTCTGAGTTCTCAGCAGGATACCCAGTAGGACCGCACCAGTGGATGGCTGAGGTTACCAAAGCCAGTCACTGGGAGGTCTAGAACCAGTCTTCTCCAGAGAGGAAGCCATCGTCAGCTGCCCCCAGGGAGAATCACACGGCCCACAAGCTTGGTGGTGAATGTGGTTGACAAGAGCACCTGGCTGACCTTCTCACCAGAGCCCTGGCACCCCGAAAACCAAGTGGCTCCCCAAGTGGAGTTCTCGGCCAGCAGTGTTAGTTAACTAGCACTTGTTACAAATACACACTGTCCAGCCCCACCCAGACCAACGGACACAGAAGCTGGGATTGGGTCGGGGAGGCCCCCAGCCATCTGTGCTTACCAGGCCCTCCAGGGGAGCCTGCTGCAGATGCAGATCGAGGCCCCAGCCTCATCCTCCCCCACCACCCTCGACCCCCTTCCATGGGAACCAGCTTCGGCCTGCACTGTCTGGCCACACACCTGGCACTGCGCACTCTCCTGCCCCAGTCCTTTTCTTCATCTTGCCTTACAGGTGCCCAGGTGTGTCTCGTCCCTCTTACAGAACACAGGCTCAGAAGGCCACAGAGAGCATCTTGTTTCTCTCCCAGCTCAAAGCCTCACATGCTCAACACTATATACTCATTAGACAGAATTAAAATAAAACTTTGGAAATCTGAGAGAACAGGTGCGTCTTCTGAGTATGAGCATGCCTTAGTGAAATAATCTTTATAGATGGGAAAAACAAAACAAAGACAAAAACCATCTGAGTGTCCTAAATAGTATCACAGGCAAAGAAGAAAGCCAGTTTCCTCATAGCATCCATGCCAGTAAAAACAAGGAGTGCAAAGGAAAAACAAAATAACACACCTGGTTCCATCACCTGGGCCCATGCTCACTGCATTCCTCTGCAAAGCTGGCTTAACCTGGACCACCATGAAATAGAGTTTATTTAAAACGTGAAGTTGGGTCACTTGATGAACTTTAATAGGTGTCACGTTAAAGTTAATGAAACCTCACCATCCAATGACACCAGGGAATGGAGAACCAGGGAAGTGGTTCTCACTGCTTTGCTTAAGGGGTAGTCTGACCATGAGCCCTTGAGGAAGGTGGAGCTCTATGTGGCCCAGGACATCCAGTCCAGGGTTCCCCAGACACCCTGTGCACCCAGGATAACAGCCAGCACCCCAGGGAAATCTTTCTGCCCTTGCACCAAGGCCACGAGTGCTGAATAGAAACCTCAGGGGACTGAACTCTCAGGAGCCTGGCATGGAAGGAGTATCCACGGAAGGTTCTCACGGAAGAGGCGCCAAGGAGCAGGACAGCACAGCCCCTTTGTCCAGCCACCGGCATGACACGATCTGCTTTTATTCCAGCTCTGGGACCAATATGCTTCTTTCAGTGACCCAGGATAAGAAATTGTCTCCAAGTCTTTCATTTAAAAACAATCCTAGAAGACCGTTTTTTATAGCCTGTGCAGAATTTCAAACTGCGGTTATACAGCTCTACAAGAACAAGTGGCCCCAAAGACCTTCAGGCTCTTAAGGAAGAATACAAGTAGGATAAAGGACTTGTCCAAGGGAGCATGGTGCAGGCAAACAAGAATAATAATATTAGCCTTTAAAATAAGAATAAACACGAGAGGTACACATAAAGCAAAGTTTGCCATGTGGAAATGGAGAAAGCACTGAAAGTCAGAATCTTAATTTATGCTCTCGGTGTTTCAAGGACCAGTTCTGTGACTTCCTGCAAGCCAAGTTGATCATTTGATAAACACAGTTGATATGGTCCCCACCCAAATCTCATCTTGTAGCTCCCAGAATTCCTGCATGTTGTGGGAGAGACCTGGTGAGAGGTAACTGAATCATGGGGGTGGGTCTTTCCCATTCTGGTCTTGTGATAGTGAATCTGTCTCACAAGATGTGATGGTTTTAGCAGGGGGAGTCTCTCTGCACAAGCTCTCTGTCTGTGCCTGCTGCCATCCATGTAAGACTTGCTCCTCTTTGCCTTCCACCATGATTATGAGGCTTCCCCAGCCAGGTGGAAGCATAAGTCCATTAAACCTCTTTCTTTTGTAAATTTTCCAGTCTCGGGTATGTCTTTATCAGCATCATGAAAAAGGACTAATACAACATTTAAAAATAAATAAAATGTGGCCTGGTGCAGTGGCTAATGCCTCTAATCCCAGCCCTTTGGAAGGCCAAGGCGGGCAGATTGCTCGAGCTCAGGAATTGGAGATGGGCCTGTCCAAAATGGTAAAACCCCATCTCTACTAAAAATTAAAAATTAAAAATTAAAAAAAATAGCCAGATGTGGTGGCTGGCATATGTAATCCCAGCTACTTGGGAGGCTGAGGCAGGAGAATCACTTAAACCTGGGAGGGGGAGATTGCAGTGAAGTGAGACCGCACCACGGCACTCCAGCCTGGGTAACAGAGAGAGACTCCACCTCAAAAAACAAAAAAACAAACAAAAATAAATAAATGAACAAATAAAATCCATTTATTCATTTATTTATAGCTTACAAATGACATTAATATTTGAAAAAGTTTTCGTAAAACTCAAGTTTTCTCTTCTTTAGTTTTGTAAAATGATGTCCTGTGCTCATCCTCTTTCCAATTTATGCCAAACTAGTCACCACATTTTACTTGAAAGTGGAGAAAATAATCTAAATCATGATGAAGTCTGTTTTTATCTCTTTGTAAATGGATGAAATCTGAGACTTATTCTAGATGAATGTGCTCCATGCGCACTTTACGTAGGACTCAATCTCAGCCCCTTTGGACTGGAATTGACACTTTGAACTGGAATTTTCCTAAAGATTTGCTCCTACATCCAACATTGGGAAATCAATATTTAGCTGGCCAGTGTTGGTGGCACTCTGCTGTGTCCGCAGGCTGCACGCCAGCCACTCACCTTTGAGGTGCACCAGCGTCCTTGCTTAAACTCGGGAGAGATGAGTGTCTGGATGAGGCCAGTTGGGTCATGGCCTTTTCCCCTCTGCTGTTGATTACACCGACTTAAAAAGTGACTTCCAGGCTAAGATTGCTGTGGCTCTGTCCGTGTGTTGGAACACTGAAGCTTGCTCTCTGATTTCCTTGCACTACAGGTTGTGAAGAAAAGGGAATGCTTACACACTGTTGATGGGAGTGTAAACTAGTTCAGCCATCATGGAAGACACTGTGGCAACTCCTCAAAGACCTAGAACCAGAAATACCATTTGACCCAGCCATCCCATTACTGGGTATATACCCAAAGGAATGTAAATCATTTTATTCTAACAAAAGGAATATAAATCATTTGATTATAAAGACACATGCACACTGTGTTCATTGCAGCACTGTTCACAATGGCAAAGGCATGAAATCAACCTAAGTGCCCATCAGTGACATCCTGGATAAGGAAAAGGTGGTTCGTTTATACCACGGAATACTATACAACCATATAAAAGAAAGAGGTTATGTCCTTTGCTGGAACATGGTTGGAGTTGGGGGCCATTATCCTTGGCAAACTAATGCAAGAAGAGAAAACTAAATACGGCATGTTCTTACTTATAAGTGAGAGCCAAATGATAAGAACACATGGGCACATAGAGAGGGGAACAGCAGACCCTGGGGCCTATTGAAGAGTGGAGGGGGGAGAAGGGAGAGGAGCATGAAAAATAACTAATGAGTACTAGGCTTGGTACCCAGGTGATAAAATAATCTGTACAGCAAATCCCATGACACTAGTTTATCTAGATGACAATCCTGCACACAGGTACCTGTGAACTTAAAATAAAAGTTAAAATCTCTTTTAAAAAATTAATTCTGAAGCTAAAAATAACACTTAAAATGTCTATCTTGCATGTCCCTGAAAAGAAGAGATTATTGTGCAAAACTCTGTCTCTGGGCAGCCATGGCATTGTCATTTAAACCACACTGAGTTTTATTTTATTTTGTTTTAGTTTTTATTTATTTATTTATCATTTTTGAGATGGAGTTTTGCTCTTGTTGCCCAGGTTGGAATGCAATGGTGTGATCTTGGCTCACTGCAACCTCTGCCTCCCAGGTATCAAGGATTCTCCTGCCTCAGCCTCCCAAGTAGCTGGGATTACAGGCACCTGCCACCAAGCCCAGCTAATTTTTGTATTTTTAGTACAGATGGGGTTTCACCATGTTGGTCAGGCTGGTCTCAAACTCCTGACCTGAGGTAATCTACCTGCCTCGGCCTCCCGAAGTGCTGTGATTACAGGAGTGAACCACCATGCCAGGCCTTAGTTTTGTTTTAAAACGGAAAAAAAAATTATAGCAGTTTTCACTTTATCACAGGAAACTTAGTAAATGTCTTTAGTGAAGGCTTAGCAAGCTCGGGTATTTGTTAGAATTGTCTCAAGCTCTCTTTTACCCACCCCCATCCCCAGCCCCTTCTCCTGCACAGCTGTCTCAGAGGACACCTGTTAGAAAGGTTGGTAGACGCTGGCCTGGGGAGAGCTTTGAGGGACGTCCAGCTTGTGTTATGCTTGGCTGGGATGCCCAGGGGCTGTGAGAGCCTCTGGAGAAGCAGAATGCCCTCTTCAGCGGGACACCTCACAGCTGGCCAAGAACTTACACAGGAATTCAGTCCGTGCTCTTGCAGGAGTCCTGAGGGTGAGCAGACAAGGTATGAAAGAATGACGGGAAAATGATGGATGATGGGCCATACATCTCATTTCAGCCATACCAAGGAAACATCACGCTCCTGTGCTGCAGTAATCCCCTGGGGATGGAAGGAGCAGGGGTGGGTCACACGGCAGGATGTGCCGCTGAGGCACCCAGAAGCTGGGGGGTGCAGATAGGGCTGCAAGAGCACTGGATGCCCGTAGGGTGAGTCTCAAGGAACAACTCTCCAGAAGTAGGAGGTGATTCTTCTCTGGCTTTTGTGCATTAGTACCACTCTGTTGAAAGTGGACTTTACAACAGGAGAAAGTATGTTTTTTATTTTATAATGGATGATAACGCTTCTTTATTACTTTTCCAAGTAATACTTCTCAAAACAAGGTGGTGGTTGACCTTTCTTGAGATAAAAATGTAATAACCAATGCATTATGAAATAAATCAATAAAATGATATAGTTCAATGTCATCATCAGTGGAAAACACAGAGAGGTTTCAAAGGTATAAAAAAGAAGAAGCTTCATGGGACACTTGATTCTTTGGAGATGCCTAATACCATGACAAGTATGTTTAGCAGGTGCTGGTGTTTTGTTCTCTATCCCGGTGTTCTTTGATTCAATAAATCATTGCTAAGGATGTCCCACATATGAGGTATTGTGCTGCGAACCCAGGATGTAGTGATAAGCAAAGTCAAGCTTGTTTTCTGCCTTCATGAGCTTCAAAGCTAGTGATGAAGATCTGTGTAATTTTAGGCAATTTCAAGAATCACATAAACTAATATGAAACAACAGTTGTGATGAAAACATTGACTAAAGGGGAAATGGGGGAAGATGTTTCTGAGGGAGGGAAGGTGATGGAAGCTTGGTCTGAAGGGTGAGTAGGAGCTGAGAAGGAGAAACTGAGGCACGGGCTCAAAACTGGCAGAAGAGGCTGTCCTACCACAACGGCACCCACGAGGAACACAGGGAGCAGGCAAGTCCCTGAAGAGCGCCCTCAAGCTGCATGGCTGGGTGCAGGTTCACCCAGGAGAGCTAGCAGGGTGGGCCAGAGCATGAGGGAGCTGATGGACCCTGGAACTGGTTCTTTATGGGAAGTACCTTGCCCAGGGGTGACTTGACCCAAGGTGTTGCTCACCTGGCTGCAGAAGAAGCATGCAGGAAGGGTTGTCAGTTTGGAAGTGCAGGCTATCACGCAGGTGAGAGACAGAGCAGCTTGAACTAAGGGGCGGGCCAAGGAGGTGTCAAGAAAAGAATGCTTCAAGAGATACTGAAGAGGAAAGAGCTAAGACCCTAATGCTGGACTTTGCGGGTGGGAAAGAGGAGCAGGTGGAGGAGAATTCCCAGGTGTGTGGCTCAAGGGACACTATGTCCCTGACATTCACTCTGTGGGGAAAGATGTAAAAGGCCTCGATGTGGGGAGAGAAGATAAGGTATGCTTCTGGGAAGTGAATTTGAGATGCCATGGGCATACCCTAACAGAGCTTCCAGTAGCACATGGACAGATGACTCTAGGGAAGGAAGGTGCTGGGGCAGCGATCTCTTCATATGGTCAGCGCCATGGAAGGCCCTTCAGCAGAAGGCGATGGCCACTGCGTATGCACACTCTGCCATGACAAATCACCACAAACTGAAATTCATTCTCAAAAGGTGCTGGGCTCAGAAGCAAAACCACTCCCAGCCTCTTTCTGCCCTGGTGGCCTCCAGCATTCCTTGGCTTGTGACTGCGTCACTCCAGACTCTACCTCATGGCCACCTGGTTCTCTCCTCTGTGTGTCTGTCCTCTTCATTTCTGTCGAAGTCAAATCCCCCTGTGCTTTCCTCCTATCAGGATGCAGGCGAGGACACGCAGGCCCCCCAGAAGAGAATCCACAGTGATCCCCCCAGCTCAGAATTTGAAACTTAATCCTGTCTACAAAGTCCATTTCACAATGTAAAGCAACATGGGTTGTTCGCAAGGACTCAGTCTGAAAATTTTTCAGGGGAACCATTTTCTAGTTTCTGCCACATATGCTAGGATCCAGACTCCATGCCAGGCCTAGAAGAACAGTCCTGTTCAAGTCAGATGCCACTCCCATCCTCGGGGCCTGGCCCCAAACAGGCTGTTCTTGTGTTACTGCTTCTTATTAGAAAGCATGTTTGTGAGTGATTGTTAAAAAATAACCTAGGGCATGCACACCTGTTTAGAAGAAGAGGAATTTACGGCTCCAGAGACCTGAGAAGTCCAAGGCTAGCTGGCTTCAGGCACAGCTGTACCCAGGAGCTGCCCCCCAGCAGGTTTCCACTCTTCTCTGCACCCCGCTGCAATTCAGTTTGCAAGACCGAGGCCTCTTTGCTGTGGTCTCCACGGTCATGGGACTGACCTTCGTTGGACCCACTATCGCCATGGGGATTGGGAGCCAAGCCTGACTTCTTGACCTCTGATGATCTCTAAGAGGTGCTATCAGCCCCGAGACTGAGCGTGCGGAGGGGTCTACAACCACCGTGGCAAACTGAAGTCCTGTTATCAGAAGAAAGGAAAAACGTGCCCAGCTGCCCACCTCCCTCCCCACGTTCCATCACACACCAGGGGACCCACCAAGTCCTCTATGCGACTATCTGTAAAATATTGCACCAGCGCAACCCCACAGACTCACTGGACTCTGGCATGCTGGAGGAATGTAGGGGAAGAGGTTGTTTCTGCTCGAAAGTGCATTCCATTGCCAGCAGAGAGACTACAGACCCGGTGCTTAAATGCGATTGCTAGGGACTGGATGCTCACTCTGTGGCCTCTGCATCCCACATGGACTCCATTTCTCAAAGTCCTCTCCTGGGCCAAGGTGGCTGACAGCCCCTGGAATGCACATTCACATTTCAGGCTGCAGGAGGGAGAGGGCAGTGGGCTTGCAGGAGATGCCTGGTGGAGGCACTGGCATTAGGCAGCTTTGGAGGAGCCTACACACACCTGCTCTTGCATTTCACTGGCCAGGATCAGCCAGACAGCCACATCGAGCTGCAAAGGAGGCTGGAACGAGGTCTGCACCGGGCTCCCAGCACACAGTCAGAGTCCTGTGGATGAGAAAGAAAGAGAATTTGACTGAGGGGCAGTGAGCATTTCCAACTCATCCGCTCTGTTACCCAGGCATTATCTCATGACTTTAAAACAGAATTTCACTGAGAAGTCAGTAGTTACATTCTGTATGTTGATGAGTGAGGAACATAGTGCCTTCTTATTTAGGTGGTTAATGGCTTGTGAAGGTTATTCCAAGTGCCGTCATGTACTAAACAAGAATCTGAAGTTTGCTTTGATGACATCCAAGAATTTTTTGGATCTATTTATCTGCCTACAGAGTCAGAGGCTAGCATGGATCTGCCACACTCGTTCTATTACGTTGATGTCACTTTTGAAAGTTAGGTGACGTGTGCCAACACTGGTGTGGCCTGCATCAACCACCTAACATTCACGGGAAAAGGAGGAAATGGGATTTGCTTTGGTGAGGAATTTCCAGGAGGAATGAGGAACACAAAAATTAGAGTTTGAGGGAAGTGTGTTGAGCCTGGGATTAGAGCAAAATGAGCAGAGCCAGACCCAGCCCGAGCCCAGAGGCCAAACCAGCAAGACGACCAGGCCAGCTCCTGACATGGGGCTGTGGGCCACGTGTCCCGAGACAAGGCCGTGGGCCGCGGGTCTCCACGCCGATTTGTGCCAGTCAGATGTCTCCACCGCGTGGTCCACTTGTCTTCAACTTGCCCACAAGAATTGCTCCAGAGGTTAGATGGAGGCACTGGTGGAGAAGGTGGAGGAAGAGGTGACAGGCTGCAGGTGCAGGGCTCTCCGAGAGGCACTGCTGGAGAAGGTGGAGGAAGAGGTGACAGGCTGCAGGTGCAGGGCTCTCTGAGAGGCACTGGTGGAGAAGGTGGAGGAAGAGGTGACAGGCTGCAGGTGCAGGGCTCTCCGAGAGGACGTCATTGCTGGAGAAGGTGGAGGAAGAGGTATCAGGCTGCAGGTGCAGGACTCTCCGAGAGGCACTGGTGGAGAAGGTGGAGGAAGAGGTGACAGGCTGCAGGTGCAGGGCTCTCTGAGAGGACGTCATTGCTCTAGCTCCACACAGGGGCAGAGGCTTCCGGACCTGAGGGTGTGAGGTGAAGGCACCGCAGCTGTCATCCTGCTCGCCATGCAACCTTCCAGCGCCGTCCTCACTGGGGGTCCGGGGAGACACTGCACAAAACCACCTCATGCAGTGGACCCATTTTAGCCAATAAAGAAATTAGGCTTGTGCCTATGGAGACAGGATGGACTTCTGCAAAGGCCTGTATTCTGCATAAAAGGATAAGGAGGAAGAGAGCAGGCAGGAGCACCCCTTACCCTTTTCCTCCTTCCTTGGCTGGGGTGGTGTCACCATTGAATGGTGTCTCCCAAAATGTTTGTCCGCTCAAAACCTCGGCACGTGGCCTCCTCAAGCCAGAGGGTAGTTAACGGATGCACAAGCCCAACTCAACAGGAGACACAGTTCTAGTGCTGTATAGTACTGTATGGTGATGGTAATTTGCAACTTACTGTATATTTTCAATCAGCTGGAAGAGATTGAATTGAATTGGGAATGTTCCCAATACAAAGAAATGTCCCGTTTGAGGTAATGGCTATGTTAATTACCCTGGTTGATCATTACATGTTGTATAAATGTAGAGCAATGTCACAATGTATCACATAAATGTGTACAATTACTATGTGTCAATTAAAATAATAAAAGTAAAAAATGTACAAATGGAAAGACCTTTGCAGATACAACTCGCTACACTTTGATGAGATCATCCCTGAGTAGGGTGGGCCCTGAACCAATGAATGGTATCCTTGTAAGAAGAGGGAGATTTGGGCACAGGCTGAGATGCCAGGCGGAGAGGGGAGGGATGAACCTGCACGTCCCAGAGCGCCGGGGTCACTGGCCACCGCCAGACGCCAGAGAGTCAGGAGGGCTCCTCCCCTGGAGGCCTTGGAGGGAGCGTGGCCCTGTGACACCTGGATTTCAGACTCCAGCCCTCCAGGACTGTGAGAATAAATTCCTGTTGTTTAAGCTGCCTGGTTTGTGCCACCTTGTTACAGCCGTACAAGAAACTAATAGAGATGGGGTGTCGGGCTCAAATGCCCCACTGTCACGGTGGATGCTTGGATGCAGGGGTGAGGACAAGAAGGCACCGTCGTGCTGATGGTGGAGGTGAGAGATGGGGGTGACGGGCCTGAAGGCCTCCAGAAGAAGCTGCACATACGTGGCCCCTCCAGCCCTCCTGCACCTAAGCTGGGAAGCTTCTGATCAGCTGAAACGACAGCCAAGCATTTTGTTTTTTCCTCTGAGCACATACCAATGGATTGTGTGTTTTCCCAATATGGGGCCAAGTTCCAAAATTAGTAGGGCTCTGATTTGGCTGCCTGGGGGGAAACCAGAAGAGGGAGGAATTGAGCCCACACCTCTTAGGATGCAGCGCCCTCGCATCAGCTCTCTGCTTGGCCAAAACTTGGTCCTACCCTAGATGTCTCGCAGACAATCTGGACTGTTTTTTAGAAGAGCAGCTCAGGAAAGGTGTCATCCCTCAGAGCCAGCCACAGGTTCAGCAACAGCCCAGAGCCGGCATATCCACCTGCTGAAGACAGACGGGAGCAGGGGAGGAGATACCTACATCTGGTGGCTTCTGTCTCCACACCCAGTCTCACTGTGTCCTGGGCAGGGCCAGAGCAGGAAGCTCGGCCTCTGTAAGGCTCCGGAAGCTTTGAGGGAAAGCTCTCATGGGAGGCACCTGGCTCCCTCCTGCAGTGATTTATTAGACACAAACCTCCAAAATGGGAGACCTGGGAGAACTGGGGCATGTGGTTTGGGTCACAGCTGTCTCCCTGGCAACTGAAACAGTGCATGGCAAGGTTGAAGGTCAAAACACCGACAAAGGGGGTTCAGTTTCCAGGCTGAGGGTGCAGAGGCAATCATGGGGAGCCTGCCAGCAGCAGGAGGGTGTGACCGGGACACGGGGCAGCAGCATCTGGAGGTGCAGGCTGGTTGCAAAGGGAAGGAGGTGGAATCCATTGAGAAGGAAGCAGCAGTAAATCCGGGCTGCAGGAAGAAGTCAGAGGCATCGAGAGAGGTACGCAGCTGCCTCCGGGGGTTCCCTACACACACTGCAGTTTTGCTTGATGGAGGAGTTGGGAAAACCACGTGCCAAAACACAGGCGTCCCAGGTGACTGTTCCTGAGATGTGCACAGGCAGGTGGAACAAGGCTCAGGGCATTGATAGAATGGGGTGGCCAGGCTGCTGTTTTTCTGTTTCTTTGCATGTGAAACGTCTTCATGCAAGCTCAAGCACAAATGCATTAGCTGCGCAGGAGGCCCTGCAGCCCCCAGAGACTCCCCAGTGAGTGGATCAGGTGTTGGGGCAGTGCACTCAGGACGTTGGAGGAGGTTTGGAGTGTGGGTCCTTTCTGAGGATGGACAGCACCCCAAACAGAGTTAGGTATGGGGAAGGGGACATGGGTGAGACCATGAGTCCTCCTGGTCACTTCCTGGAGGACAAAGAAGGAGAGGGAAAGGGAGGAAGCATCCTAAACATGGGCACTGCCACGTCAGGCTCTGGCAGACAGCTTCCCGTTCCCAGTTCTCCTGTGGATGAGCAGGTGACTCGTAAAGAGAACAGTGGCACAAGGGGACTCCCCAGGCTTCCCAGCTCCAGCATCCTAAGGTTCTGTAGCCCTCACCCAGTTTGGCTTCCAGGCCATTGGGAGGCAGAACCCATCCTTCACATTTCGGACACAGACCCTTGGAGTCCCGCTGAGGCTCACCTGGAATGCATCCCATGTTAAATTCCTTTATTTAATCTGTAACATGTTCATAAAATCATCAAGATCCACAGGTGCACCTGTTCCTCTCAAAAAGATATAACATTGATTTTCTAAAAACTGCTTTATTTTGCTTTTGAAATCCAGTTGCATGTGTGTGTTTTGTTGTTTTTTAGTTTTCTCAATCTCATATTATTTACATGCCAGGTTTCCCATGTTCTTAGAGATAAACGCAACATCACAACAAATAGAAAAAACTTCTTTCATGCACAAATGGCGTCAGTTCTCAAAAAAGCACGATAATTCTATTTAGATCATGGGGGTAGTGATTATATTAACCTGACTATTTCAGTGAGGTGTAGCTTATGTCTTCTGATGATATCTCACACAGTTATTTGTTCTAGACCAAATAAAAAGAAAACTTTACTTTTCTTCCTTTGCTTATTAGAGTTTGCTTTTGAAACAACTATGATATCATTTATTACTAGATGCCATACATAAATCATAATATTGGCAAGTGATTTTAAAATCAATACATTTAAATTAAATTGCATTTCATGGGTTTTAGAAGATAAAATATTTGTTACTGAAGCCGTAATTATTTAAAAAGTCAATCCCCACTCCAAACCCATGAGCTCTTATAAAGATGTAACAATATTCCTTGGCTTTGCTTCTTCATGGTGTATCACCCTTACTATGGAGTCAAGCCCAGTACCATTTAATGTTCTTTGTCTCACAGTTGACAATACATCGTCATCAAAACCATACTCATAAAAAAAGTGATGGTTAAACATCTTTCTGTACATGTGTTTCATAATGTCACGTATCCATTACTAAGAAGGCGTATTTTCTATGACCAAAGAGAATAACCTGATTTGAACTAGAAGAACGGAATAGAATTGTTAAACAATCCTTTGCATTTTAAGCAACATTTAATTAGAAACACACTTTAACCACCAAAATGATAAAAATCCAAGAGATTAAAATTTGAGTGTCAATTATCATAAAATTCATCATGGTAATTCTTATTAAAACTCAGTGTTTAGATAGGTAATGATTTTATAATATGCCAATTTGCATAAGGAGCCCTGAGATGGCTTATTATTTCGATCCTACACAATTACAATTCCAGCTCCATACATCAGAGCTCTTAGCAATGTAAAATCACGGTGCTAATTAATAAGCCATTTACTGACTGCAGCTAGTTAGGGCGGTCCTGCAGCTGACCTCGCGGAAGAGGAGCCATCTCTGAAGTGCCTGTGTGCAACTACAAACATAATGATGTGCCAGGAGGGAATCATTAAAAATAATTTACACAAGCCTTCATTTACAAGATCTTTTGATAGCACGCTTCCCCGGTGTTTAGATCCACAGCGCAACCCCTACCATTTGGAAAGTGCCAGGCAGGGGAGTGAAGGCGGATACCTAAGTGGTTAATTAAGAGCCATTCGGACGCCACAAGAGCCTCCTGAAAAATCCCTCTGATGTCTGCTGTGTCAAATGTCTCTCACAGGCAAAGCCACAAGAGGCAGCAGCCGTGACAGGCTAATTACTGGGGACGAGGAGCAGCTGAGAATGGTCGTCACGGAGCTCGTGCCGGGAGCACCCAAGCTCAAGATTGAGCAAAGCAATCTTTTGTGCTGCTGGACTGGAGAGTGCCCGCTCTGGGAAAGGGGACTCATCGCAAGTGACGGGAGCGGGGGCAGAACGCCTCTCCGGAAAGACAATGGCCAAGGCCTGGGAGGGCCGCTCCTGCCAGCCCCTCACATTCCGCAGTAGCCTCTCCAGGAAGTCAGGCCCAGGAAATCACGCCGCAGGACCGCGAGTTCTTTAGATTGATTTCTACGGAAATCAAGCAGCCACGATAACGGATGTGTAACAAAGCCATTGAGATCACCGGGGGCATCGCCTTGCTTCTATATATGTGTGTGCACGTACCCCACACAAAGGGACACACGCCCTGTAGACACACTCACACTCAGGCACACAGCACAGCAAAACAAAACAAAAAGTTCCAAACGCCATTCACTCAGGCAAAGTAAGTGCTAATTCATGTATAGAATAATTGCATAGGAATGCTGTGATGTAATGTTTTACAAGAGACAGGAACCTGTTAGCAAAATTAGCAAAGGGGTTGTCAGAAAACAATGTATGAGCCTGGGTGTCAGGGAAGAAGGGAAAACAGTCGGGGAAGCCTCGAAAAAGGATTCTCACCAGAAAAAGATGCAAATATACACAGAAATGGACTCTTAGAGAGCCCAAGGATGCTAGCCGGGCATCCGTCTGTTAGGATGAAGACGCCTTCACTCAGTACTAGGCGACAGGATCGCAGAGGGTGTGTCTGCCAGGACAAGTTATGCTAATGCGCAAACCACAACACCTCTTCATGCTTAGATTTCATCTATTTGTCTACGTAGTGGCCAGACAGGGTAAAACCACTCACCCTTAAAATTTTTGTTTAGAAATTAATAAAATGCTTCCATCTGATTCAGGGTGAATGTGTGGATCCAAAGTGGATTTGAACACAAGGCTAATAAATACATACACTGTTCAATGGTCACCACCGGCCTCAGTCTTGATTAGCTTTGGGGATATTTACTATGTATTCAGAGACAACATATTTGTTAGAACCTAGGAAGCCTACGTCTCTTAAACCTTTTATGGTAAGAAAATCAAAAGCATGCTTTCTGGTCTTTAAATAAATGGGTGTGAATTTCCCATGCCAAACTCTAAAACCATTCTGTCTTGAAAACGATGATAGGTTTATGTATGTCATTAACTGTTGTGAAGTTTGTGCAATGATGAGCTCAGGCATTTAACTACAGAACTTTTATTGTAATCCCAGTCTTTTAACACTGGCTTTTGCCATGGAGAAGAGATTCAAATTTAAAGCATCCTTTGAAGTCCAGGCAGTCATCTCCAAGACAAAAGGAAATAAGACAAAAATCAGCCCATAGCATGGGTGTAATTAATGCCCAAATCCGCTTCAGGGAGGCCTCCCATGTATAGCCATTGTTCCACTGCAGCCCCTGCTCGATGGGCAGTAGACATGGGGTTATTTAGTCAATTAGTGTACTCATCCTTGGAGGGGATCGCAAGGTCGCCCTGTGTCTACCTGAAGCAACGGTGAACCTTTCTGGCAGCATAACCCACTTTGGGTGCCAGTTTTATAATAGAAGGTGGAGGAGCTGCAGATGAAGATGTACATTTAGAGATACCATCAGTCTTGAGCTGGCTTTCCTGGCAAGGAGGGTGCTTGGGAGACCCTCCAGAAGAGGCAGTCTTGAGCCACGGTGCTCAAGAGCTGGAATCCAACCAGCCCAGTCCCTCCTGTCCTCTGCCGCCCACTCCCCAACTCAGGAGAGCAAAAGGTGGGCCCTCCGTGGCCCAAGGCAAGCTCCCGATGAGAGCAGTGGGGAATAAATGCAGCTTTACGTGCATGATCGCCAGCTAACTCCAGCTGAAGAAGGAAACAGAAATGCTTCACCCATGATGCAGGAAAAAAAAAAAAAGGCAAAGAATTGGAAATTTGTGGCAGCTCATATGAATAATTTTAATTAAGATAATTCCCAATCCAATGGAACCCTTAAGCCGTATGTCTGCTGAGGAAAATATGTTCACACTTTTAAAAAGTACATACTATCTTGCTTCAAAAAGCAAATAAAATATTCAACACATGAAGGATTCTATCACAATCCTAGTCTACCAGTCTTTTACGTTTGTGGCTGGAATTTTACTTGCAACTTTTCTGGGCCACAGTATTCAAAGGCTTTACAGGTCAAATTGCTGCCAGCTTTTCGTTAGCACTTTGATATTCCTAACAGATATGCATGGAGCACACTTCAGTGTCTTTTCGATTACACTGAAAAATCAATTATTACACACAAATATCAAATAGATCTGTGAACTTTAGAGCAAGGAAAAGTGGTAATGTTGAGTCTCTTAATTTGTTGATGGTTTTATTAATTTGGCTGGAAAAGATGAGCAATGATTATTGAGTCTGTTTCTATGTAATCAAAAGAAAGAAGACCTAATAAAAAATGTTTAAATCATCAGTTTTTATTTAATTGTTTATTCATATAGCTCTGAGGGTAAAGCCAGTGTGAATTAGGCGGGAGAGAGGAAGATACTGGAGAACATTAACTTGAATCCTACTTCATCAGGAACTGAGGAAAGATCAGGCACCATTGGGGAAAGAAGTTATTTGAGAGGAACTTTTACAGTTAAAACATTTATAAAATCCTCTCCATGCTACGGATGACATCCCACTTTCCAATTTTCCCTCCACACAGTGAAGGTCACTAAATATTTTTAGACTATTTAGTTTGTATTTCCAAACAAGGTCATTTGCTAAAATGTGTGGCTTTTCAAAACCTGAAGATTTGATTGTGAAACACACACATACACACACACACATTCACACACACACAATATTGGCCTTTCCTTTTCAAAGCAGCCCACGCCCATTCCCTGCGCTTCCCCAGGCACCTTCTGCAGGGGCTGCATGGGAGCGGCCTCTCCAAAGGAGAAAAGAAAATCCAGGCGGAGGAGCCTGGCTGCTGCTGCTGCAGGTCACTGCTCTCACTGACCTTTCTGCCTGGGCGTGAGCGCCAGGACCACCTGAATTGTCTTAACACCGAAGGATCCGCCGTCCTCTGGGGGTGCAGACAGACTTCAAAACGTTGCAATTAAGTGGGAGCTGCAGAGATTATAGGGCGATATTAACTATCATTAAGTGATTTCTGTGTGAATGAGCTGAGCTCGCCTTCCCACGTTTGGCTGAAAAGGCCCCTCCCACCTGCGCGTTTAAAGGTAATTTGATAAATACCTGTACTTGTTGGGGTATTTGTCTGACAGACAGACCGCATGTATCACCTTTACAAAGACATCAATGTGGCTAAAATGCAACGCTCCGATTTCCAAACAACAAGCCCCAGCAGGTCACACAAAACCACACTGGGCATCCGGAGCAGGGTGGCGACGCCTGTCTGCCTTGCTTTAAAGAAATTAGCTCAGTTTTCTTACAATAATAAACAGAGGTTCCTGTACTTGAGAGTACTGTTCACTAACATTGTATGTAAGCTTTTGATCTTTTGTTTGCTCTTTAAGCATGACAAGATATTGGCAACAGAGGGGAAGGAAACCTGCCTCCCAGAGCAGGGAGAGGTGGGAGAAGCTGCGGCTCGCTCGACAGAGGGCACAGTGTGAGGCCACGGCGGTGGCTGAGGAGCTGGGTGCGCAGGGGCCCCCGGCGCTGCCACGGGACCAGGGGCTGAGCCCCTGCTGTGACCTCTGACAGCTCCTAAAAGCTTAAGCAGGAAGATCCCACTCCAGGGACAGCAGAGATTCCCCTAGGGGCCTCGGCAACCGTCCCTCCCTCTACACAGAGATGTCTGGACCCTGGGCTGCGATTTTTGGCCAGGAGGACACAGCCACTTAGGGTACCTGTCACATGCCTTGACTTTGAAAGTCATGGGAAACAACCCATTACATGTTTTAAAGAAAGTAGGTCTGTTTTCAGAACCAGGGAGTTGAGAATGCAAGATTTAAAAACTGGCAAAGGTATTACTAAAACAGGTATGGCAATAAAGTCTCATATATGAGGTATTATGACGACGCCTCTCTCGTAGGAGCCATCTCAGATTTTTCATGTTACTTTTTCTTTTTCCTTCTTTCTTTTTTGAGACGGAGTCTCACTCTGTCACCCAGGCTGGAGTGCAGTGGTATGATCCTGGCTCACAGCAACCCTGCCTCCTGAGTTCAAAGGATTCTCCTGCCTCAGCCTCCTGAGTAGCTGGGATTACAGGCGCCCACCACCACACCATGCTAATTCTTCTATTTTTAGTAGAGATGGGGGTTTCACCATGTTGGCCAGGCTGGTCTCGAACTCCTTACCTCAAACGATCCACCTGCCTCGGCCTCCCAAAGTGCCGAGATTACAGGCGTGAGCCACCATGCCCAGCCTCTTAATGTTCTTTAAGCCAGTAACTAATACAGGTTAGTTATTGAATTCATTGTATTGAGTACCTGCTATTTTTATGAGTGCAGTCAAGGCAAAGTTAGTTTAATTGGACTCCCTCAAGCAGGCATTTTTTATTTTACTTCACTTTTTATAATTAGTATTCAATTCATGCACTCTTAATGAGATGAAAATTAAAGTTTCCACATTTAATACCATGTTTTCATGCTCGCCACGCTTCAGGAGTTTTCGTGAATAAACAGTGGTATCAATGGGCCGCCAGAAAGGGCTTCCTGAAAAGGCCATGGAATTTGTTTACAAAGCTCCCATGCTGCCTGTCTCTGGAAATGGGAGCGAAAGAGGTGGCTGGACATTTGGGGAGTGGTCTCCTCACAGCCCCCCATATTCTGAAGAAAACCCAGAGTGACCCACAGACCATCACTGGTTACAGCCCAAATCTACTTCTCTTCCAAGAGAATATTGCCTTTCGCTGGAACCGTGTTCAGTCTATTAATAATCTGGCTTTCACTAAAGAAAAGCTCTAACCCAGAGTTCCCAAAAACACCTTGTAAATTCATCGTGATTTTCTGGAAAAGCTCAGTTCCTGCTCTGGCTTTGGGTCTCAGGAAATAGAGATGCTTTGGAGTAAAATGTGTCGTGCTTGAAGTGGAACAAAATCACACCTCACATGTCCCCACTTTGAAGTTAGAAGGAATATAGTCCTCATAATTATGTTATTAAACCAAACCTTCTTTAAAGCCATTTTCTTCCTTGTTAAGGCTACGTAAATTTTGTATGTGATTATAGGAAAACAACGCTATCTAACAGTTTACATTCAAAGAAGAGTGGAGAATGTTTTTCATTTTACTGCAAACGTTTTTGCAGGTGGACAAGGAAGGCTGCACCACAGTGAAGATGGTCTGGAGAGAGAAAATGAAGCTCAGTGTGTGGCTGATTTTTTTTTTTTTTTTATGAACAGAAAATGCACGATGATTTTAGGAATGCAGCTATTTGCCTAGAGCCTCCCAGGAGCTGTCCAGGAACATTTTCCCCGTTTTACACTCACATTTACAATCTCTCTCCAAGTTTGCTCCTGGGTTGAAAAAACTAAAAAGTCCATATTCGATTACTTTTAAATTTGTTTCTAATATCTCATCAATACATAGAATAATGATAAAATTAACTGCTCTGTATCCTCACTGTGTGAGGAAGAGAAGACATTGGCAAGAAAAAGGAAAGTTCTTCTCTCTCATTTCCAAATTACTATGTCAATAATTTCTATGGTGAATTGCATTGGCCAAGTGTCGTGCCAGTGTCATCAGGAGGGGGCATGTAAGATTGCTGTGTGTCTAAGGTGCAATTTTGCTAAAGACCAGAGCATTCCCCATTTAAAATTATGAAAACATATTCAAGAATTGACCTTATGAGTGCTTAGCAATATTCGGTGTGCAGATTTCAATGGCAAAATGCACTTTCCTGCCTTAGCCCAGTTCCTGAGGAAACAATTACTGATGGGAGTCAAAGACCTGGTTAGAAAATTCACGTAAGTTTAATTTCCTAAACAATTGTGTTCAGGCATAGCAACCTCTATGAAAACATTTGGGGTGTTTTGCTTGTGATGAATAGTTGAAGAAGTGAAATCTTTGACTCTGAAATGTTGTTTCTCCTTATCAGGTACGTGTGCAAGGTCAGCCCGGCAGCAAGAGCCTGGACGCAGAGCCGGGGCCAGCCCACCCAGTGGAGGCGGACGCAGCCTCAGCAGCACCCATCCAGCAGGTAACTTGCCGTCGCATCCACAGAAGCACCACACATTTTATTATTCAGAAAATTAAGAAGTCACAGTGCAGGGGGAAAAAAGGGAAACAGTAAGTGTGCTTTTAAAAAATTCATTTAATTAACAAATATCTGAGAACAAACGATAAACACTAAGACTGCTGTGCCAGGGGACAATGCTGCCCAAGACCAGGGTTTTCCCCATTTTAAGTGTTTAAAAACACATTCAGAAAGTGAGTTTACGAAGGCTTCGCAACATTCAGTGTGCAGATTTTAACGGCAAAATGCGCTTTCTTGACCTCATCGTACCGTGCAAGGTTTTAGGTGGGACACAAGCATAGACAAGTTATGCCTCTTCTTCCACAAGAAATTAGACTATTTGAACAAACACACACCAGGCCCCTGTGCCTGGGTCCCAGCAAGCCGTACGTGCAAATGCTAGCACTGGTTATTTCCGAGCTGGGTGTTATGGGTGATTTTAAGTTTCTTCTTTTGGTTTGTCATTGTTTTTTGCTTTCTACGAAGACTAGTTCATGTCTTCTCTACCAGAAGAAAATGACAAGATGAGTCCTACTTTTAAAAGTGTGGCTGTGTGCAGGAAACAGGGGAGTGAGAGCAGGAAGGGCTCGGTCTGGGCCGCACAGCCCACGTGATGCCGTGGAGGGGCTGGAGTTGAGACACGGCTGGACTCAGGCTGAGGGTCCTGTGGGCAGGAGGAAGAACTGAGGAAGAAAGAGTGTGGTGTCATCAGGGACCTGCTGGGGCTGCAGGAAATTGCCCTCCGTGCCCAGGGCCTGTTGAGAAGTTGTACAAGGAACCAGGGAGATGGCGGCTGGCCTAGGGAAGGCCTAGGGCCCTAGGGATGGTCACTGAGCTGGTGAGTAGAATTATCTAGCTGGGCAATTCCCTTCTCAGAATTATATTTTCCCTTCGTTATCTCCAATTGCATTGAGGGTTTGTTTTTGTTTGTTTGTTTTAAATTTGACTCTGAAATTTTCCTTCAGGTATGAAGTCATAGAAGCATGATGCTTACAAAACAAAACAAAATTAAATTAAATATTAAAACATTTTAAACCCAAATTATAATAGTCACCAAAATGATCTGAACAAATTTATTTATTTTATTATATTTAAATGCATTTTAATATACTTACTACCTTTACATTTAATTTTCTTTCTTATATTTAAGTTTATTTCT